>NW_011494622.1:601084-696599 GCF_000754665.1 Bison bison bison
CCCACCACTTCATGGGAAATAGATGGGGAAACAGTGGAAACAGTGTCAGACTTTATTTTGAGGGGCTCCCAAATCACTGCAGATGGTGACTGCAGCCATGAAATTAAAAGACGCTTCCTCTTTGCAAGGAAAGTTATGACCAACCTAGATAGCATATTCAAAAGCAGAGTCATTACTTTGCCAACAAAGGTCTGTCCAGTCAAGGCTATGGATTTTCCAGTAGTCATGTATGGATGTGAGAATTGGACTGTGAAGAAAGCTGAGTGCCAAAGAATTGATGTTTTTGAACTGTGGTGTTGGAGAAGACTCTTGAGAGTCCCTTGGACTGCAAGGAGATCCAACCAATCCATCCCAAAGGAGATCAGTCCTGGGTGTTCATTGAAGGACTGATGCTGAAGCTGAAACACCAATACTTTGGTCACCTAATGTGAAGAGTTGACTCATTGGAAAAGACTTTTATGCTGGGAGAGATTGGGGGCAGGAGGAGAAGGGGACGACTGAGGACAAGAAGACTGGATGGCATCACCAACTTAATGGACATGAGTTTGGGTAAACCCTGGGAGTTGGTGATGGAAACAGGGAGGCCTGGTGTGCTTCGATTCATGAGGTCTCAAAGAGTCGGACACAACTGAGCAACTGAACTGAATTTAATACACATATATACACACACAAATATATAATTATATTACATGTTTATAATTAACCTCCTGAAGGTATTTCACTCAGTTCGTCTTATTTTGCTATTAATCAAATTTAGTTATTTTTTTTCTCTAGTTGAGGTTTGTGAAAATTTTATTAGCATTTGAATTAAATATACATAAAAATAAGGGAAAATCATAATCTTGTTGTGATTGAGTAGATTTCAATCCTTAATATTGAAAACTTTGTTTTTAAATAAGTTCTTTTTAAAGGTTATCAAAGGAAAAGTATATTTCTCAAAATATAATCATTTGTTAACATCAGCTTTCAAACAGATGTGTAATTAGTGTGACTTTGGTTTTATATTATTACATTTCATCAAATATGGTGCTTGGCATACAGGTCCTTAATACATGGTAACTTATGTTTGGGTGATGCATTTCTGAGATGAGTGAATATTAAAAGTCTCAATTTAGGAAAATAAAATAACATTCTAAGACAATGCTGTCTAGTAGAACATTATGTAAAAATATCTGTGCAATTCAGTAACCCCCAGTGCATGTTGATGTGGAGCCCTGGGGTGTGACTAAGACAACTGGAGAATTTAATACTTGACTTAATTTAATAATTTACACTTAAAACCAAGTAGCCATAGATACCTAGTAGCTGCCATTGGCTAATGCAGTTCTAAATGATTCTGGAAATACTATATGGGAAAGTTATCCATTTTAATGCAGCACAAGAATTCAAAATTTTGCATCTATGTTTAAAAGTATTATTGAAATTAGTTTAATATTTGTGCTTGGAAGTAGATTATGTGGTTTAATTTTCTAATCCATGGTATTTTATCAAAGAATAAAAACATGCTAAATAATTTTCTGTTTAGTCTTAGAAGCTACAGTAACTTAAGAATTCTATTTAAAAATCTCACCATCATCACCATGATAAAATAATAGGAGATACAGTTGCGTAAGTTGAATGATTTAAATGCAGTACTTAAATGACAGCTTAGTTGTTAATGGGAAAAAATGTTAGTAAAGTCATGCTGCTTTTAAACTAGAGTCAAAAGTGATTTTCACTATAGAAATGCCTTATTTTAAATCGATTTAGAAATATCAGATAGATTAGATTAAAATCTAAAGAATTAAATGATGAACAGATAGCGGCTAGCAACAAACCCAGGTAGCATGTCTCATTGCTTTCTCTGTGATAGAGGTACAGTCAGATGAAAAGCAAGTGGGAAATGTGCATTAGGTGCCTGGTTTAAGGGGGAAAAAAGAAAAAAGCTGTCTGCAATCAGTTACAGTTGACTGCAACAAAAATTAGTTTCCAGGGATCAAAGGAAATGAACAGCTGACCAGGGCAACCCAAATATCCCATAGTGTGTTAAATATTTATTACTGAGCCACTCTTCCCAACACAATCTGAATCTTGGCATATTTCCACCAAAATAGCTCATCAGTAATTAATTTGGCATGCCATTTTGCATAAGATTTGTAATTAATATCAGTCTATATTATCCTGAACTTTTTTCACTGCAGGATTCAATCTCCCTCCTTTCAAAAATGTGATAAAAGTGGCCATTTTCTGTTTTGTTTCGAACTCAGGCCATATATTAAAAAGAAAGAGGAAAATGCATTGCAATATCCATGAAGGAGACAGCGAAGTTTATAGACTCAATTTATTTGAGGTTTTTCAAGGTCATTGCATTTTTTTCCCTTCCACTGCTTCATATTATGAGGCTGTAATATGAATAGATCTCCAGGCCAGTACCAGAGTTTTAATGAACTATTAAGGCAGATCCATGATATTCTCTCATCTTTTAAATGGGTCTCTCTCAAAGTTTAACAGGTTATAAATGGAACTTCTGCAAAATACATCTTTTGGTATGGACTCTTTTCTTGATCTTTTGAAATTAACCCCTTTTCTAAATAAGAACAGTATTATAAGGAAATGGCTGCATTAGTTGATGAACTGTCCCACCTACCTTTTTAAGTTTCAGCAAAATCACAATGTTAAAGCATCACATTCTTTACGGACTCTAGTTTCAAGGAAGGAATTATTATATTTAATTCAGTTATTTAAAGTTAAATTACACTTTACCTAAATAAAAAGCAAGCTCAACTAGTTGCTCATTCCTATCTCTTGGTGACATTTCCTCTCTTTAGAGCTACCTTTAGCAAAGGATGGCAGTGCAGGAGACCTGAGTTCAATCCCTGGGTCGGGAAGATTCCCTGGAGGAGGGCATGGCAACCCACTCCAGTATTCTTGCCTGGAGAATCCCACAGACAAAGGAGTCTGGTGGGCTGCAGTCCCCGGGGTCGCAAAGAGTCGGACGTGACTGAGCGACTGAGCACACAGCACACATTTAAATGAAGTTTTATTACTGTAGTTTTTTTGCCTGTACTTTTCTCCAAACCTAATTTATGGGAAATTTTGTTTAAAAAAAAAAAAAAATTCACATAGGCTTGTTTTAGTTTCTTTTTCAAAAGCATGTGGTTAAGCACAAGGGAAGATCAATTTGCACATAATTGCCCTATGCCTGGTCTCCTCCTAAGTTGCCCCAGGTCCTGTCTGCTTTCTTTGGATATCTGGCCATTATATGTATGATCCCTTTCCTTGCCTTTTCCTTCCATTTTTTAAAAATTTACCTTTATTGGGGATAATTGCTTTACAATATTGAGTTGGTTTCTGCTGTACATCAACATGAATCAGCCATGGGTATACGTTTGTCCACTCTCTCTAGACCCTCCCTCACACCTCCTTTTTCACCACACCCCTCTAGCTTGTTGCAGAGCACTGAGTTTGAGATCCCTGAATCCTACAACAAATTCCCACTGGCTATGTTTTACATATGGTAATACATAGGTTTCAATGCTACAACTCTCAATTTGTCCCACCCTTTTCTGTTCTGAGATGGCATACAGGCCAAGATCAGCTCGCCAAAAGGCAGAGAAATATTAATGGTGCTCCTGCATTTCTAATTCAGCTACTGCAATGTGATGGATACACATCTTTTGTATCTGGACCAGGCAGTGAACCAGGCACTTACACTTGTTTCTGTTTTGTTGAAGTTCAATAGCAACTTTTGTAGAATGTGTTACTCTCTCCATTGTTCAGTTTACAAAACTAGGGCTCAGTTCGAAGTGACTTGCTGAAGGCCATACAGTGATTAAAGCAGATGGAATGCAAATCCCTCTTTAAACAAGGAAACTGATCCAGCACCTCATACTCTGGCTCTACTGCTTCCCAAGTGCTAGTCTTATTTAATTGGCTTCCCCACAGGGCACCTTCCTAGAGACAGACTTTCCCACAATGTGGGATGCTGTTAACTGATGCTGTGGGGCCTGTGATCTCCGCCTTCTGCAGGAGACAGGTAGCAGAACAACACTCACACGTGTGCTACATGCCACCTACGCATTTGAATGGCTCCCTGTTCCTGGCTTGAACCATGTGTTTCATGATCAGTCCTGAGATCAGAGGCACTTTACAAAGAGTCTTACGATGCAGGACCCCACGAGCTGGGTTTCTACTCTAAGAAGTTTTCACAGTTACAGCAATATCCCCGAAGATATTAGCACTTCTAAGGGCAGCATATGTGACACTACCGGGCTCTGCATGTCTAACTCTACTGCCCTTGATGTGCAGTCACTATGGCAGGAGCTGTTAGTTAAGTGAAGAGCTGCTGGTCGTCTCCTTTACCTGGTGACTAGTTAATGCACTGCTGCTGCTGCGGCTAAGTCGCTTCAGTCGTGTCCGACTCTGTGCGACCCCATAGACTGGCAGCCCACCAGGCTCCCCCGTCCCTGGGATTCTCCAAGCAAGAACACTGGAGTGGGTTGCCATTTCCTTTCCCAATGCATGAAAGTGAAAAGTGAAAGTGAAGTCGCTCAGTCGTGTCTGACCCTCAGCGACCCCACGGACTGCAGCCTACCAGGCTCCTCCGTCCACGGGATTTTCCAGGCAAGAGTAAAGGAGTGGGGTGCCATTGTCTTCTCTGAATGCACTAGGGACATCTTTATTAATACTTTTCAACACATCAATTAATAAATTAACCACTATGTCTAACATCAGCTCATTAGGTTACCAGTTGAACTAAAACCCAAACACACGTGATACGCAGGATAATAAGCTATGTGCATGGAAATTAAAGCAAATGAAAAAGTCTGCAGTTTGGAACATGACCTATAAGTTCATTGGGAAGTACACAACAAATGGCAATCTGAGCAACTGAGGCTTTTAAAAATGAGCCAGTATATAAAGAATGGAGGGACAGGTTTCAGTCTAACAGTGATGATAACTAAGTGAAAACTTCCTTTTTTCACAAAGTCAGTTTCTGTTCTTCTGGTGAAGTGTCTTCAGTCCATGCATTCATTTTTCTCAACAGGCCAACAATGCCTGGAATCAAAGCACTGATGCTAGTGCTTACTGTCTAGTATGTAAAAGCTCATCCCTCAGGGCTTTGTAGTATAAACGGAAAGGAGGAAATGACTCTTCTACAACATATGCAAGCAATATACATAATATAGGGGCACGATAAGATAAATTGAAGAGTCATGTTTTCAAGAGTTAAGAGAAAGGTGACCGTTTGGGGAAGTGGACCTATTGTCAGTCAGCCAGCGTATATCGTTTTTATTCCAGTAAAGGAAAGCATGATGCCAATGACAAGGAAGGAACTGTGAGTTTTTGAAAAAGTAGAATCCGTTAATGCTCACAGAATTTTAAGGCTGAAAGTATTAATCGGCTCTCAGTTATGATGAGTATTAGGTTCTTTTCCTGCAAATTGTTGAGTTGCAGATTTTTTTTTTTTTTTAATTGCAGAGATTGTTTTCATTCTTGGAATTTCATCTGCTTTCCAATAGTCTTTGGAAAGCAGATGAAAGTCCATTTTATTTGGACAATTGGGCACATATCTGTTTGTCAAGCAACCACTAGAAACCACCCCCCCCCAAAAAAAAAAAAAAAAAGAAATCCAGCAGCTGAATGATTTGGTTTTTCAACATCTGATACTACTGATTTTTGTCTCCCTCTTGCCCCTCCTCCAACCCTGACTGACTGATAGCGTTGCCTTTACATGAAAGCCCATGTGAGTCAGGTTTTCCCCTGTGAATTTCATTTACTAGTAATGTCAAGTACAAATCCTTTTTAGGCCATGTTGATGTCCTGTGTAAACCCCTTTAATCGCCTAATTGTTTTGCCAGGGAGAAACAGCTCTAGGAGAAGAATAAAATTCCTTCAGTGTTCACGACAGTATCCTCCAACCTTCTAGATTAAGAAGCAACAGAAAAACAAAGACTCTAAACTCATTCAGAGAACCAATTTATTATTGGATCTTAACCCCCTTTATTTTATTTCCTGTTTTTCAAAAGGATCTTTATCCTTCTGGACTGAGTGTGATTAATTATGGCATAATACATTAAGATAGCATTTTTTCCCCCTGAGTAAGCTATATTTCAGAGAGGCTTTATGATATATAGATAAGCTTATCTTGACATACGAAATGATTAAGAAACAGACACAACAGAGCTTCTCAGGAAAAATGCTCTCCATGGCTTAACTGTGAGCTTACCAAAATTTGTCAAGAGACAAAACTAAGCCTGCCTTCAAATTCTATATTTCTTGGCCATTTTCAAGTTGGAGCAGAAAATACTTTATTTTTATAGGGTTTGGTGTGGTTTTCCTGAATTTTAATATCTTTAGGTACTCTGTTAATAACTGTGTCACAAAATGATCTGTCCCTAAGGAAAAAATAGACACTGTTTTAATGGCATAAAAATTGCCCAATGGTGATCGCAAAGAACAGCAGTTATCCCAGCTTTATTTAACTTATTTATTAAATAATAAAAATAAATCAGACATGAAATTATCTAAATCAAGTATGATAAAAAATTTATGTATTCCAAAATCTAAGGTGGTTAACGTTATGAACTAGAAACCAACATTTAGCTTGTAAAAGGCAAAATGAGAGAACTAAAGGGAGCATTGAGACATATTTTGGGAATGAGAGAGTGAATATGCAAATGCTAAAAAGAGTTAGATGATGGCACATTGCTAGTATGGTAGTAAAAAGGGACATGGTGGGTATATATTCTGATCCAGCAATTCTTAGTCTTGCTGACTCTGCATCACTTGCAGAGAAATACCTTGTCTAAAAGCCTGTAATAGACTGAAGGGGAATCCCTCCAGACTTCATGGGTTGAAACCCTAACCTCAGGTGCAATTGCATTTGGAGGGAGTCATCTGGGAGGTGATGAGGTCATGAGGGTGAAGCCCTCCTGAATGAGATTAGTGCCCTTATGAAGGGACCACAGAGTGCTCTCTCATCTTCTCTCTGCCAGGTGAGGACACAATGAGACAATGGTCATTTAAAACCCCAAAGAGGGGTCTGACACCATGCTGGCACTCTGTTTCAGAGCTGCAGCCTCCAGAGTGTATACATTTCTCTATATAAGCCACCCAGTTTCAGGGAGTCTGTGATAGCAGCCTGAACAGACTAAGAGAGCTGTTGTATGAAATCAGTGTTGGCCCTTCTTCCTCTGGATCCTTTCCCATCCCTTCCTCAGACACCCAATGTTTAATCCCACTCTTCACTTAAGGACACTCCCATCTGTGCAGGGTCTCATATTCTTCCTGCCACCTTTTAATGACTCACTGTTAAAGGACTTTTGGATCTTGTAAGCCAAGACTGCTGGTGACTACTGAAGAGAGAAGACACACCCACTGAAAATGTGGGGAGAAGTACTGAACCAAATGAGGCTTTCTGCCAATATTAGGGTAATGTGGAGTGGTTGCCATTAGCAACCAGGGCCAAAGGGAAAGAAGGATGGATTGCTTGAATAAGTGGTGCTTGCACCTGAAAAGTGTCAAGGCGTAAAACAGCTGTGAAGACAGGTAGACAGCCTTGGAAAAAGCACCATCAAACTCAAATTGTCTGGAAACTATGCACTGTTTTCAGGATTAGTCCCTCTGGTGGCCACTGTGCTTTATTGTCTCCCCCAGCCCAATGCACTGATTTAATAGGAGAAAAACAATTTAAATAATTTAAATTCCTGGATGCCAGGGCAAATCATTTGACCTAGAAATACACTTAGTTGAAAAGATGAACAATCCTTGTCTCTGCTGATTATTCGAATAGATGGTAAAAAAGAAATTGTCTAAAATGTACTGATTTGTATTTGCCACAGTATTCCGTGAAATAAATGTATGTAATATATATATATATATATATAAGATATACATATTATGACATGTTCATATGTGTCCTAGTGAAGATTTTTTTTCAAGGTTAACCTGTCACCTGTGTTTAGTAGTAAGAGTTATTGATATGCTATAAACATTCAAGGTATTATAATATTTTATGATTTAAAAGCTATTTTCTGTTGTAGAAGTGGACATAAACAGGTCACAACCTTAATAGAGAGGAAGCAAGTATTTAAAAATGATTGCTGACAGATACTATTTTTTTTTCTTGTCCTAGCCAAATAGTCATCACACTTAGCCCACCAATTCTTTACACACGAAAAATAGTCTTGTTCCTCAAAGGTTCTCACTTCCACCTAAATCCCCAAATTGAAACTTTCAGTTCAAAGGGTCAGTTCTGCTTGCCGTCACTTGAAAGAGAACAGACAGGCTTGGGTGGATCTGCTGAGAGCACCCCTTCACCACCCCGCACCAGGCACCTGGCAACATCACCCAGGCCCGAGGCGCCACGTCAGGACCTCCGGGAGGCACTAGGGCCGAAATGCACTCAGGTCTGTGTCCCTGTGATGTTCTGGGTGGCACGGGTACTTGTAAGGGCAGCTATTAGGTCTCTAGAACCCACCATCTTCAGACACACCTGTTTGCTTGTTGATTCTTGGTCACTGGTCATCAATCCTTCCTTTATTAGGATGTTCTAAACTTTGTCTGACTTCTACTAACTGTTGACTTCTGCGAAGGCCTTTCCAGTGGATGAAATAAGACTTCAACATTTTGAATACAAAGAGAAGGCATTTTTGGTTTATAAGGCCTTTCCGCCCTGAAGAGTGTCTGACTCCCACCAATATCACATCAGTCCCTTCTTTATTCAAATGAAAAAGCTCCACAGAGCAAAGAGTGTAAGATCACAGATGCAACCTCTTCTCCCTGCACAGTGGAGCTCCTGGTTTGGCCTAAGGCAACAAAACCCCCTTACCCTTCAACCCTTCTTTCTCAAGTGGGATGTCTGTTTACGTCATGCCTACACAACTAAAGGGACACGTCAGTGGTTCTTTAAAACTAGGAAGGTTTGCTCCAAAATGACTTTGAACTTTTTTATTGGAGTATAGTTGATCTATAATGTGTTAGTATCAGCAAACGGAATCAGTTATACATATATGTATATCCACTCTTTTTAGAATCTTTTCCCATCAGGATTCCCTGTGTCCTTATTAACTTCCTTGGTGGCTCAGATGGTAAATTGTCTGCCTACAATGTGGGAGACCCGAGTTCGATACCTGGGTTGGGAAGATTAGTTATCTATTTTATATATAGCAATGTGTATATGCCAGTTCCAATCTCCCAATTTACTCCTCCCTGCCTTTTTCTCTGCCTTTCTCTCTATTGTTTTCTGCATTTGTGGCTCTATTTCTGTTTTGTAAATAAGTTCATTTGCACCATTTTTTTTTAGATTCCACATATAAGTGATATCATATATTTTTTCTTTCTCTATCTGACTTCACTTAGTATGATAACCTCTATGTTCAACCTTGTTGCTGCAAATGGCATTATTATTATTTTTTCTCATTAGTTGAGTGGGTCGGGTTGACAATCCTTGTTCTGGGGTAAATCTTACAATAGGTAATGATCATAGAAAGAGTCTGAGTGTGAGAACAGATTGTCCCAGTGTATTGATGGAGTGACTTTGAGAAGTTGGTATGCTATATAATCACATCTCTAATGGAGCGAAAAATGAAATAGCAAAAGTAAGCTGAAAATGTCCGTCGCTCAGTCATGACTGACCCTTGGTGACCCCATGGACTGCCTGCCAGGCTCCTTTGTCCATGGAATTCTGCATGCAAGAATACTGGAGTGGGTAGTCATTCCCTTCTCCATGGGATCTTCTAAACCCAGGGATCAAACCTGGGTCCCCCTCATTGTAGGCAGATTCTTTACCATCTGAGCTACCAGGGAAGCCCAAAAGTAAGCTGAGAGAAATGTAAATAACTTCATGTTTAAGAAATATCACATTACTAGGCTGTTTCTGAAAAGTTGCAAATAACAGAGCAGATGCCCTAGTTCATGTCACAGGTAAAAGTCAACTTTTATAGGAAAGCCCACTCAGATATGTCTCCCTATTTTTTTCTTCTGCAGATGCTAGCATGTATGAATCTTGACATGAGATATCCATCTGTCTTTCCCTCAATCTGTGCAGCAGGAGCTGTCTTGAGCTACCATTTTATCCCCAAATCCTTGCATGCTGCCTGAAGCAGTATACATTGAATGTGTTGAGTTAAGAGACTTATAATATCACTGCAATAGAAATAATACTGATATCTCAAGCTCACTGCTCTGCAAATGCTGTTATTGGATTCTTGAACAGATGCTGTTATATAAAAGTTTAAAAAATTGTTATAAAATTCAAGTAAAGATAGTCATTGATTAAAACAAAACATGAAATTTGGTACTGAAAATTTTTGAAAAATTCAAATATCTCTATTAATTAGACCAATACCTCTTTACACTTCCTTTAACTTTATAAATGCAAGGGAATATTATAACACACGCACAGAGGAAATAAGTCTAGTTAGGAATGAAATTCAGTATCAGCCTGAAAAAAACATGCCACATGTGCCACCATTTGGTGAGATTCTGGAGTTGCAAATAATTATTGCTAATTTTCACATCAAAATAGAATAGAGATATTCCTATTTATATTATTTAAAATTAGAAATAATGCTGGAGATTTTTAAACCATGCCTTAATTATGCATACAAGTATAAACTCTAAATCCATAATTTTAAAATGTCATGAATCAATTTGTAGTAGGAAGCTTAGCAGTTAAGGGAAGTTCATGAAGGACAGGGGAGTCTGGCGTGGGGTCTGTCCATGGGGCCACAGAGTCAGACACAACCTAGGGACTGAGCAATAAGATTTTCATATACCTGACTGCTAATGGTTGTTTTACATGTTAATTTCTGACCAGTGTGAACAGGGGCAAAGAGATTCCAAGTTGTGGGGTCCCATTTCTTTTCTAAGGTTTCAGGACCTAAGAGGCTGTGCTTGCTGTTTTGTGTGAGACTTGACTTTAAACTAATGAGACCAATTTTGCTTATGTGATTCCTAAGTTGGCTTTGAAGCCAGTTCCCAAAGAGGACCTTGGAAAATGGACTGAACAAGGACAGCATTGTAGAAAACAGTATTTACCTTCCGAGGGGACAACCTCGTCAACAGGAGATGCTGTGGGTTAACTAGAGGTCACCTTGGTGAAGATGGATTTTCACCAGTAATCATTTTGTGGCTAGATGCCCCAAATTCTGTCTGATTCTGCCACTGGGGTTTTCTTGCTGTGGTGCCCACTTCTCTAGGGCCACATGGGGTCCTCCTGAAGGTGAGAACCCTGCCCACTGCAGCCGGGCTCCCTGGGAGTGACGGGGCTACAGAGAAAAAGGTGTTTGAGGAAAACTTGGACTCTGGCTACCCACTGTGATCTTCTTCCATCAGATTTGTCTGGCACTTGGGTCTTTAGGACACAGCTATTGTTAGTAGACTTCAGATTGTGCCCAAGCAAGAGTAGATTCCCTTGTGGCTCGACTGGTAAAAAATCCGCCTGTAAGGCAGGAGACCTGGGTTCGATCCCTGGGTTAGGAAGATCCCCTGGAGAAGGGAAAGGCTACCCACTCCAGTATTCTGGCCTAGAGAATTCCAAGGACTGTATAGTCCATGGTTTCACAGACAGTCAGTTATGACTGAGCCACTTTCACTTTCAAGAGTAGATTGGGAAGATTACACATTTTGTTCATTTCAGATTTTTCTTTTTGTTCTCTTTTCTAAGTTTGCTGATTCACATTTTCCAAAGAACTGAAAGTCCTATTCTTAGTAGGCACGGTATCTAACAAGATTTAGAGGAATGCTAAAGTTAAGTTCTCCAAATGTGTACCCCAGCCATAGAAAATCTTTTGAACATAATTTTGAGAAATACCATTTAAAATTAGCAGAGTCCCTATTGAATTATTGTGACCTGTATGGAAACAAATAACTTTGATGTGACTGAATAAATCTCTGCAGTTTTTGGATAAAATGCCTTTACCTTAGCTGCAAAACTCAGAGTAATCTTGCAAACGCTATAGTTAACAGTTAAGTTAAAATGCCATGCAGGTCAGGAAGAATAATCTTGTCTCTTATTACCTGGAAGTCACACCACCTCTTCAGGCCATAGAGATAAGTGTTTGGTGAAGACGGACTCTACATGAAGTATTTTTACATTTAGATTACTGTATCATGTATTAAAGCTGTTTAAAGGTGCCTTAGGCTATACTTGGGCTTCCCTGGTGGCTCAGCTGTAAAGAATCTACCTGCCAATGCAGGAGACATGGGTTCAATCTCTGGGTCAGGAAGATTCCCTGGAGAAGGAAATGGCAACCCACTCCAGTAGTATTGCCTGGGAAATCCCATGGACAGAGGAGCCTGACGGGCTACCGTCCATGGAGTCACAAAGAGTTGGACACAACTGAGCAACTGAGCTTGTGGACAGGGCTGCACATGAAATTCATTTAAAGAATTCTATTTGAAGTTTGTTGTTTGTAGAGACCATGAAACATGGCATAGAGAGGGTATGCGATTTCTGAAAACTAAAGCAATAGTCTGTGATTACTTTAAATACATATAAGCATCATAAAAACACTGTAACTATTATTTTGTTGTTTATAATGTTGATAAATGCTCCTAAATAATTGGTAAGAAGGATTCAACTGCTAGAACAATAGGGCTATTTTTGTTTTCATTTCCACGTGGTGTTTTGTACCCAGCTTTAATGAGAATTCTGTAACCCATCTCCACTCTCTTATCCCGTGGGAATGACAGTATCAAACCTCTGAAAAATTCACCTTCAGGGAAAGATGGCATACAGCTTCTGTTGCTGAATATTATATTTTAGGATGAAATTCTCAGATATGTATTGGATAAAATGTTTTTAGTTACAGCTGTTTAGTCAGTAACAGTAGTACAGCAATGAAAAAAGTGAAATCAGGAAAAAAAAAAAACTTCATAGGTGGAAATAGTAGAATAAAAGAGTTAAATAACAATAAAATTAAAACTAGATTTTGAAATTCTAAGTCATAGGAATTTTTATTAGAAACAAGATTTTCTTTTGATTTTAACCCAGTGAAACATAATGTTGTTGTTGCTCAGTCTCCCAGTCATATCTGACTCTTTGCCACCCCATGGACTCACTGTTCTTCACTGTCTCCCGGAGTTTGACCAAGTTCACGTTCATTGCATTGGTGATGCTGTCCAGCCAGCTCATCCTCCGATGCCCACTTCTTCCACCCTCAATCTTTCCCAGCATCAAGGACTTATCCAATGAGTGGTCTGTTCATATCAGATGACCAAAATACTGGAGCTTCAGCTTCAGCATCAGTCCTTCCAGTGAATAGTCCAGCTCTCACATCCATACATGACCACTGGGAAGACCATAGCCTTGACTATATGGACCTCCGTTGGCAGAGTAATGTCTCTGCTTTTCAACACACTGTCTAGGTTTGTCGTCACTTTGCTGCCAAGAAGCAATTGTCTGATGATTTCATGTCTGCAGTCACTGTCTGCAGTGATTTTTGAGCCCAAGAAGAGGAAATCTGTCACTACTTCCACCTTTTCCCTTTCCATCTTCATGCAGTAATGGGGCCAGATACAGGGCTTCCCTGGTGGCTCAGACAGTAAAGAATCCACCTGGAATGTGGGAAACCTGGGTTCAATCCCTGGATTGGGAAGATCCCCTGGAGGAGGACATCGCAACCCACTCCAGCATTCTTGCCTAGAGAATTCCCATGGACAGAAGAGCCTAGAGGGCTACAGTCCATGGGTTGCAAAGGGTTGGACATGACTGAGCAACGAGGCACAGCACAGCACTGCCATGATCTTATTTTCTTTTTAATATTTAGTCATAGCCTGGCTCTTTCACTCTCTTCCTTTATCCTCATCAAGAGGCTCTTTAGTTCCTCTTCACTTTCTGCCATTAGAGTGGTATCTGAGGTTGTTGATGTTTCTTCCACCTATCTTGAGTCTAGCTTATAACTCATCCAGCCCAGATTTCTCACAATGTGCTTAGAGTATATGTTAAATAAACTGTTCATACCATCCCTCTGGGTCATCCCAGTGC
Source organism: Bison bison bison (assembly GCF_000754665.1). NCBI lineage: Eukaryota > Metazoa > Chordata > Mammalia > Artiodactyla > Bovidae > Bison > Bison bison. Next base: position 615,057 of record NW_011494622.1, read on the forward strand.
ACCGTATAGTATGGGGAGGGAGGAGGGAGGAGGGTTCAGGATGGGGAACACGTGTATACCTGTGGCAGATTCATGTTGATATATGGCAAAACCAATACAATATTGTAAAGTTAAAAAATAAAAAAAAAATTAAAAAAATAAACAAACTGTTCAGTTCAGTTCAGTTCAGTTGCTCAGTCATGTCTGACTCTTTGCGACCCCATGGACTGCAGCACACCAGGCCTCCCTGTCCATCACCAACTCCTGGAGTTTACTCAAAATTATGTCCATTGAGTCATGACGCCATCCAATTTAACAAACAAGATGACAACAAACAGCCCTGTCGTACTCCTTTCTCTATCTTGAATTAATCAATTGTTCCATAAAGGGTTCTAACTGTTGCTTTTTGACCTGGATACACGTTTCTCAGGAGACAGGTAAATGGGTCTGGTATTCCCATCTCTCTAAGAGCTTTCCACAGTTTGTCATGATCCATACAAAGGCTTTAGCATAGTGATGAAACAGAGATAGATATTTTACTGAAATTCCCTTGCACTCTCTATAATCCAGCCAACGTTAGCAATTTGATCTCTAGTTCCTCTCTAGTTCCTTTTCTAAACCCAGCTTAGACATCTGGCAGTTTTTAGTTTGAATAATGCTGAAGCCTAGCATGCGAGATTTTAAGCATGACCTTACTAGCCTGAGAGATGAGTGTGATTGTCCAATGGTTGGCACATTCTTTGGTACTGCCCTTCCTGGGAATTGGGATGAGGATTGAACTTTTTCAGTCCTGTGGTCACTGCTGGATCTTCCAGATTTGCTGACATAAAGAATGAAAACCTTGATGGCATCATCCTCTAGGGATTTGAATAGTTCTGCTGGAATTTCATTGCATCCACTAGCTTTATTAACAGCAGTGCTTCTTAGGGCCCACTTGACTTTGCACTCCAGAATATCTAGTTCTGGGTGACTGACCACACCATCCTACTAATCTGGTTCATTAAGATCTTTTTAATACAGTTCTTCCATATATTCTTCCCATCTCTTCTTGATCTCTTTAACATCTACTAGGTCCCTACCTTTTTTATCCTTTACTGTGCCCATCTTTGCCTGGAATGCTCCCTTGATGTTTCCAGTTTTCCTGAAGAGATCTCTAGTCTCTTTTGTGTTTTCTTCTATTATTAAGTATTGTTCATTGAAGAAGGCCTTCTTGTCTCTTCTAGCTATTTTTTTGAAACTCTGTATTTGATTGGATATACCTTTCCCTCTCTCCCTTGCTTTTCACTTCTCTTCATAAAACATAATATTCAATAGTAAATACTATTTTAGACCCACTTTAGCAACACTCTAGACTGTTAGAAAAGTACATTTCAAAGCAATTTTAAAGCTTGTTAAATTATCAGCTAAATGATGATTACAACAAAGACATGGTTATTTCAAGTAATCAATGTAAAGGCCCTAATTACATGCGAAACATACTATGAAATGGCTTATATCCAGGCGTTGTCCACACATCAATGCACCTACTGTTTATTCTAAATTATTTTGCAGTATCTCCTTGCATCACTGTATTAGTAGCACCAAAAAGTCACTTTTCCTTTTTTCTTCTTTTTTTTTTTTGGCTGACTTTGCTTCTTTAGAAAGTAGACACCTGAAATAATAAATCACTTGAAAGTGTTCTTTGTGCGTTTCCTCTTGTTTTCCTTACAAAGAAATTCTAAGAATTAGCAAAAATTCATATCATCATTTGTTTGAGAGTGGATAGCTCTGAATGGTTATTTTTATCATAGAGTGTATCTAAAATTAATGGCATTTGAACGTTTATTGCTGTGCTGTGCTCAGTCAAGTCCAACCCCTTTTGACCTTATGGACTGTAGCCCACCAGGCTCCTCTGTCCATGGGATTTCCCAGGCAAGTATACTGGCGTGGGTTGCCATTTCCTTTTCTAGGGGATTTTCCTGACTCAGGGATGGAACCTGTGTCTCCTGTATTGGTAGGTAGATTCTTTACCTGTGTGCCACCTGGGAAGCCCTTGAATGTTTATTAGTAATAATGCTTCATTAATCAACAAGAATCAGTTGAGATGGGAGGTAGGAATTGGCATACACATGAGGTTTATTTGAGCACTTAAGTGCTAAAAGACACTTTGTGTATTTTAAGGTATTTAAAAAAATAACTTACCCTTATTTTTATGGTAGTTTAGTGAGATGAGGATGGGAGAAAGATGAGGCAAGCACAATTGACATTTTATAAGGCTTGAAACGACATTCAAAGTTGCTTGCTAATATAGGTTCAAATGCTTTCCAGGTACTGCTGTGTCAAGAAAAGCACCTGGATTTATTTTGTTCTCATCTTCTTTGGATTAAATTTCAATATTGCAGCTCCAAAGTGCTCAAGACCCAGAAGGCACCCACCCTAACCCCTGCCATCGCTGCCTTCAGGAACAAGCAACAACCAAACAACATTCTTCAGTCATTTGACTAGAAGCCACGGTTACTTTTCCTTTTATCATCGGCCAAGGAGGAATCAGGGCTTGTACCTGAGGTGTCCTGTAAGCACACAGCCACACACCACATGGGCTTTGAGTCATTTCATGGACTCTTGCCTTGTTCTTTCTCCGCCACCCATCATGGGAAAGCATCCCACTGTGGGCTTTTTGTTACCATCCATAGCTGGGCAGGAAGAGTAACTCAGGCCACAGCTAGTGTAGAAAAAGCAGGTTGAATCTGGTTTACAAATAGATTTGTGTTCTTTTCCCCTTTTTTCCTTTGCTGGCTACAGCTCCCTCCAAGCACAGCTACTTTTGTTGTTGTTGTTGTTGTTGTTCTTTGATCTTATGCTGTGCCTTAAACCACACTGAAATTGTGAACAGCTCATGCAAAGAGTTGACTCATTGGAAAAGACCCTGATGCTGGGAGGGATTAGGGGCAGGAGGAGAAGAGGACAATAGAGGATGAGATGGCTGAATGGCATCACTGACTCGATGGACGTGAGTCTGAGTGAACTCTGGGAGTTGGTGATGGACAGGGAGGCCTGGCGTGCTGCGACTCATGGGGTCGCAAAGAGTCGGACATGACTGAGCAACTGAACTGAACTGAACTGAACTGAATGGTGTCACTGAATTATGGTATTTGGCCAATTCTGCCACATTACTGTGATTGTAACAGTGACCCTATGGCCAAAAGAAACAAGCAGGTAGAAAGGACATTTATGTTAGGGGTACTTTATAATACACTCTGCTATCTTGTAGGGATTACTAGTAACACTGTTCAGATCCCATAACTGTGGTTAATGGGTATAGTGAAGATTTAAGAAAACTATTGAAATAATTCCAACAAAAGCACAATCCTCTGCTATCTATTCATGTACTCTAAAATGGTCAGATGATTGATCCAAATTATAATACAGATTTAAGCATACAATATCCAGAGTTCAAGTTTTAAAACTCATGAAGTTTTATCTCAACTTAAGAATGTCTAAATCAGATGAAGTTTAAAGTGGGAACTATAATTTTCAAAAGATTCAGACTCTTAAATAGGTCTGCTTGAAACATCTGGTGTGTGATCAGTCATGTATGACTCTATGCGACCCCGTGGACTGTAGCCCACCAGGCTCCTCTGTTCATAAGATTTTCCAGGCAAGAATACTGGAATGGATTGCCATTTCCTTCTCCAGAAACATCTAGTAAATTGAAATAAAAATTTATTGTTTTTCTTGAATTCTCTCTAGAGCATCCTATCCCTTATAGAGTTGATTACAGATATTCAGGGTACCTGTTTCTAGATGAAACCAGAAGATTAATTGCTTTATCTTTCATAACTATCTTCTGTATTTTCCTGGTAATATTCATGATTTTTTGAATCTGCATACATTTGGGAAAAACATAATTGTGATAGATGATCTTTCTATGGCTTATTTAATTTTTATTTGAACATAAAATCTGTTTTGAGGATGGACCCAGTGCTATCAGTTAGGATTACATGTGTTGTAAGGGCCCCCGCTAATGAGATACACATCTATCTTCTAGTTCAATGAGACTGAGACTCTTCTCTACGGAATTGAAATTAAAACTATTTGTAAGGCATGTAGGCACAATTTTCTTTTCTACTTGAAACTGGAGATTCTTTCAGTGTTTTCATGCACCGAAGCGTTTCTTTTTATTTTTTCCCCTTCAGCACTGTATTTTTGCCAACACAGAATCAAAGTTGCTTAGGAAGAATAAAGAATATACATCAAATATCAGAATTACCACTCAGAAAACATCTTTTGCCACAGTGTGTGGTAAAGCTTTTCATGTTTGTTTTCTGGTCAGGGTATACTGAATGTTGTTTTGACTTCATGTGGATAAGTGCAGAAGCATGATTACAGCAAATTTGCCTTTAATCAGCCACGGGTATTTTGGTCCATCTTAGTGTTTAGTTATCTGATGGAGTTTTATACATTTTATTACTTTAGGAAGCTTATAAAATGGAATGGGGGAGTGTGGAAAGTCTCTGCTGTTTGGTAACTTTACATCATCATTATTATCATTCATTGTTTTGAATGTAACTCACCAGAATCGTAGACTCTGCATTTAAAAACCCTTCATTCAATTAAAACTAAATTTTAATAAAATGAAATGGGGTATCCCCCATTTACTTTTTTTTCCATAATCACCTATATCACCCCAAATATTTATTATTCTATTTATTTCTGTAAAGTGCCTTGAATAAGTACTAATTAATCCTGTATTAAGCTTTTTCTCAAATTTTTCAGTCATAGTCACACACTAAATAAGACATCATTGGTTCCACAAATACTGAATGTTACCTTTAACTTTGATTTTTATAATTTTGCTTTTTTTTTTCCAGTACAATCTTTGTAAAGTGCAGCCATCTCATAGGTCTATGATATATAGAAGAATGATCTTGGATTAGGACCTTAGGGTTATTAAAGGAAAGACTGGTGTCTTAAAACCTGTGGATGTTTGTGCCCAAATTGCTACTGTGAGAGTGTTTGAGGTTTAAGACTCTTGGTGAGAAAGCCACCATAGAGAGTTTACAGAAAATAACTCTTCTCATCTCTAATTTCATTATTTAAATATTGCCTCTACTGAATGGAGCACACATACTAAAATTGTTTTCATTTATTATGCAGAATCTTGTTTCAAACAAATATGGAGACTGGTGGAGGAGTTAGCCATTCTTCATTGAAGGACATAAAGGATGAGGCTGATTTGGGAACACAAGAGAATTTTAATTTAGTGATGAACACTGTTGTATGTGGGAAGGAGGAAAAAGGCAGGGAGTTTTTTAAGGAATTGTTTCATTTTACCATTTATCTTAAGCCTTTGTATATTACAATTAAAATGACAAGACAAATCATTTCTGAAAAAAATCAAATAATAGAAAATTTCTTCCTCAGGATAAAAGTACATGATCACTAAGTGTTCCTTTCTCCTCTCAAAAATGGTAACTGTTCTTCCATTTTAAAACCTTTTTTATGTATAGCACATTATAGTTTCTCAAAAGTACTACTAAAATTGAATTGTTTTGAATAACAATCATTATAGAATGCAATTACTATTTTAATTCAGAGCTAAATTTGTTTTAATATTATAAAAATTAGTCAAGATGGGCTTAATTAGAATCATTTTAATAATTTCACTTGGACCTTAAATGTTATTTAATAAAGATCGATGAATGCTATTTAAAAGTAAAAATACAGTCATCCCTTGGTATCTGCAGGGGATTTATTCCAGCGCTGCTCTACCCCTACCCCCAGGACACTAAAATCCTCAGATGCCCGAGTTCCTTTTCCACAGTAGTACAGTGGCTGCTGTAACCCACATTTGTCCTCCTGTATACAGCCACGCTGTGACTGTGCTTCATAGATGTTGCACTGTTTTCAAATTGAAGGCTTGTGGCAACCTTTGGATGTCAGATGATGGTTAACATTTTTTAACAATAAAGTATCTTTAATTAAGGATGTACATTTTTTTAGACATGGTGATGGGTTAGTCACTCAGTCATGTCCGAGTCTTTGTGACCCCATGGACTGTGGCCCACCAGGCTCCTGTGTCCATGGGATTTTCCAGGCAAGAACACTGGAGTGGGCTGCCATTTCCTTCTCCAGAGTATCTTCCTCAGCCAGGGATAGAATCTGAGTCTCCTGCATTGTAGGCAGATTCTTTACCAATGGAGCCATAATGAATAGATCACAGTATAGAGTAAGCATAATTTTTGTGTCCACTTGGAAACCAAAACACTTGTGTGACTCACTTTAATGAGGTACTCACTGTATTGTGGGGGTCTGGAACCAAATGCACAATATTTCTGAGGTCTGCCTGTGTGTTACATCATTTGTAGATTGCTTATAACGCCTAATGCAAGGTAAATGCTGTATCAATAGTTGTCAGCACACAGAGAATTCAGATTTTGCTTTGAAAATCTTTCTGGAATTTTTTGTTTGTTTATATATTTTCAATTTGAGATTGGGTGAATCTGTGAATATGAACATGCAGATTGAGTGAGCTGTACTGTTTGGTGTTTGAAACTTTTCCACTCATGAGAGAAATCTACTGATCCTTTTCCCGTGTACTTAGGCTTATTTCTCCTTTTCCAGGGCATCTTAAAGAAGAAAACAAACATGAAATTAGCATTCCCAAATTACTGTTTCTTTGTATCACATGTTTGTCTAAAGGAAGGAAAGTATAACGTTCAGAAATTTAGTAGCTTTCTGATCAATAATATGGAGATAATGAGGTAGAAATGTATGTGAAGACTCTGGAGGGAGGAGGGAGGAGGGTTCGGGATGGGGAACACATGTATACCTGTGGCGGATTCATTTTGATATTTGGCAAAACTAATACAATTATGTAAAGTTTAAAAATTAAATAAAATTAGAAAAAAAAAGAAACAATATTTTAAGACTTTTTATTAAAATATAGTTTATTTATAATATATTTTTAAAATAGTAGTTGTGTTAATTAAATTATTTTAAAGTAGTATCTACAGTATTTGTTATGAGCAGCAGTATACTTGCCTTTTTCAAAGTTTCTTCTTTCTCTAACCATGATATATAATGTAGATATAACAAGAAAGAATAAAGGGAACAACACAGAACCACAAGTAATAAATGACAGTCAGTGGAACCATTTCCAAGTCAATAGTCAGGGTAAATTTCAAGATTTAGAAAATAAGGAAAGCCTAGTACTTTTTTGCAGATATATTCTACCACCCTGTCAGTAGCCTCCCCTTTTCTCATCACTATAGAAACACTGTTTAAATATCATGTATGCCTTTGTTAAACAGTTGTTTTCTTGTCATTTGCAATCCAGTTAATTCTATAAGATTCGTAAATAATTCAAAATTAAATCCAGAACAGTGCATCATTTCTTAGATCAAGAAACAGTGGACTTAGATTTTATTAACAGATTTTTTTTTAATCTATAACATTAAATTCTACCTGCTCTCACAATATTGTACTAAAAATTAACATGCTACAGTTTACGGTAGCAATTCATCAAGTGTGGCTCATCGGCAAGGCTTATTTGGGACCTCCAATTTCATCTTTTTATAGAAGTTATCCCTTTCCAGTAAATAACTGTATTTTAAACATTTTCACAGTAAACCGACAAAATCACTTTTGAGGTCAAATACTTTTATAACTAGTATTCTTTAAAGAGCAGTCATCAAAATTGACCAAAATATCCTTGTTAGCAAAACATTTCAAAAAGAAAAGTACTGCCCTGATTTAAATGGCTCTTCTCCTTTAGAATTAACATCATAAATGCTGCCTAAAGCAAAAGCAATCACAGACAGAACCTGAGATTTTTCAATATTTTAGGATGTTGAAAATATTTAAGCCGCAAGCAATCTGTTAAACCAAATAAAGGATAGATTTTCAAATGAGAACGGTCTTGCTGCCAAAAACTGCCAAAGCTGCAGCAAAAAGCAGTTGCTCCTGAGTGTTACTGAAGAGGCCACAGGACAGGGTTGTCCATCTTTTCCTGAATATGTTTCTGTCTCCTATCCCTGTGCCTGCCTGGTCTCCTTTTCTGTCTGGATTCGATAGTGTCTATATCTTCACAAGCCCTGTAATCCATCTTCCTCCCATGTGTCAGCAGCCCTCCGTGGAAAACAAATCCCTGACTTTGGGCTTAGAGTGAATCACAGAAGCAAATTTGTGCACGCACAAAGGGCATTTTACTTCTGTTTCACCACAGACTGAGACGCTGCAATGCCACTGGGCCCGCGAGTGTCACCAAGTCTGCACACGACTTGGAAGGGATTCAGGCGGCTCTTTGGGCTTCCCTGGTGGCTCAGACAGTAAACAATCCACCTGCAAGGCAGGAGACCGGGGTTCAGTCTCTGGATCAGGAAGATCCCCTGGAGAAGGGAATGGCCCTTTAGAGTCACCTTCCTTTCTGTGAAAGCTGCCCCACTCCATCTCTGGGCTTCTACTCTGCTCCTGGGTCTTTCCTATTGCGCAGAAGAGTGAGATTGCAAGCGAATGATTCTTTCACACCAAAGAATACAGACTCCTGTGTTCTTGAAAGGAAATTGTAAAGACATCAGGGAGACAGTGAGAGCTTCCTTAATGCAAAGGGTGGCACATAAAAAAGGGATTTTCTATTGTGAAAGAGAATTGCTGTATGTTTGGTTTTGGTTTTTTGGTTTTAGTGCAAGGTGACAAATTTCTCCCCACACCTTTTAAATTATAGAATGTGGTCTTATTTTTTTTTTTTAAATCAATACCTGCTCACATGACTGGCTCTATAATTTATTTTCTGAGGCTACTTAATGAGCAGCAGAGGTTGATCATGAATTCAATTTCAGTCTAAGTATATAATTAGATATCTTTTCTCCAGGAGGAAAAAGCTTGCATTTGACTTGAATTGTTGGTTGGTTTGAAACCAACACCTACCAAACTCCTATCTCCTTTAATGATTGGAAAAATACATTCCAGAAGAGAGAGATGTTATATCTTTCTGTTACTGCTTTCTGTGAATTTGGCAGCAAAAGAAGATATCACAGAGACAGCATCTTTTCGACAGATTAATGGAAACATTTAAAAATATGTTGAGTGGCCTTTCTATAGAAGATTGTAGGATTTCTTCTCTTTGAATATATGCATGAAAGAAACTTCTAAAACTTTGATGTTACAACACTCATTATATAGCTAAATGTGGAGATGATTGTAGGGAATGATTTTCCAGTTGTTAAAAGTCAAGATTACTAAAAATTATAACATCTTATGTGTATATGGTTTAAATACTGCTTTTGTAGGTCTTGCTGGTTTTGTAAATTTTTTCTTTTTTTTTTAATTTGGGCTTTTACAATCAGACTAGCATGAAAACGAGATTAGCTGTTTTTTTTTTTTTTTTGGGGGGTGAAATTATTTTATATTAATTGTAGAAAATCAGTATAGTAAAACAGTGCAACAAATAACCCTGGGGATATACTGTAATTCAAATACCGGCCACTGTTAACACTTCTTAGGAAAAGATTCTCTGAGAACATATAAATGTACTTATATATCGTAAATAAAGAAAGTAAAGTCGTTCAGTTGCATACGACTCTTTGCAACCCCATGGACTGCAATCCACTAGGCTCTTCCATCCATGGGATTTTCCAGGTAAGAATACTGGAGTGGGTTGCCATTTCCTTCTCCAGGATATCTTCCCAACCCAGGGATTGAACCCCGGTCTCCCACATTGCAGGCAGGAGCTTTACCATCTGAGCCACCAGGGAAGTCTCTATATATTGTATGGTGGAATCATATATATACAAGCCATTTTTAACCTCTTCTCATGCAACGGTATACTGAGTAGTATGACACGTGACCTTTAAATGACAGACCATATAACAAGGTCAAGTTCAGCTCCAAAACATCCTGCTGCTTATTCTGTTCTGTCTTTCTTTATCCCTCTCTTCCTATCCCCTCTTCGGCTCCACTGACATGCGATTGTTTCTTACTCCTGTTTCTTCTCTGACGCTGAGTGAGCCAATAACCTGTTCTAGAATAGCAGCACAGGCTCACGTCCGTTCATTACAAGCCCTAATGTGATGGCTCCACACATGAAGTATAAATACTTTCACCTTTAGTTATTCTTTCATTGAGAAGGGTTATTGGTAGGTGGCAAGATCTGACAAGTTTCCATAAATGAACATGAGCAGGGTCCAGCTGTACACTCTCGACAAATGCCCTGGAGTTGGGAAGTACAGGAAGTGCAGCAGGGGCAGTATGTCCAGAGTTGCTGGGGCAGAATTCCTGCTGGCTGACCCTGGGCAAATTACCTAAACTCTCTGGGCTTCATGTCCTCCTTTGTAAAATGGGGCTGGTGCTCACACTTCCTTCAGAGATGTTTCTGGGAAGCAGGAAGTTTGCACACACACACAGCAGCCCAAACGAACCACTCGGGACAGTGTCTGATGTGGGACGGGTAGAACCTAAGAGCTGCGCTGGCTGACTTGCTTCACCTCTTGGTCAATCGCTGGGAACACTGTTCTCGATCACTGTCTGTGCTAATAATAAAGCAAATGTGAGGTGGATTTTACAGAAGGAAGCTTGGTCACTCAGTGTGAATGCATTACTTTGCTGATGGTAATCGTTAGAAGAAAAATTTAAACAACTCTGTTAATGCTTATCTGGGGTGCCAGAGCGTGACTCAAGGACATACGTTCCTTTATTAAATCTACCTTATTATTATTAATCATATCATTTATGACTAGATACTGCTGCATATCTGAGTAGATACATTCCATTTTGGGGCACACAGAGACTTGCTTCAATCAGGACATAAAATGTGGAGCCCAGTGCTTACTGCTGACAGAACACCTATGGGGATGGGGCTACATAACTGATTCAGAAGTCCCTCATTTTATGAAGTTTACCTTCTGGTGGAGTCACATTACAACATGTGACAAACAGAGCACAGTCTAGGAGATGACAAACTCTCCTCTTTGAAACAACGTACATATACATTTAGTAGTCTGGCAAAAAGAAGCTTCATGAAGGACACAGGACTGGACAGTCTCCTTGATGATGTGAAAGATTTGGAGAAATAGGGAAAAGGTCAGAAATAATTCCAGGTAAGGGGGAAACAAGGAGAATAAAGGGAAGACTAAACTATGGAGCAGATGAGCCTGGGTTAGAAAGCTGAGAGTTTGCAGAAAGGATGTACAATGAGTTAGGCAAGGCGCACACCAGGGGAACGGTCCATATTACATCCATGTCCCTTGTGACATGAGCATTCAGGTGTCCTCGTGCACACCAGTACTTCAGGCCAGTTGGCAACAAATTCAGGGGTTCCCATGGCCACTGTCAGATATGATGGTTCACTAGACAGACTCACAGACTTCACTCAGAGCTATTATGTGCATGCAAAAGTCCTGCCCAACTCTTTGTGACCCCATGGAGTATACAGTCCATGGAAATATCCAGGCCAGAATACTGGAGTGGGTAGCCTTTCCCTTCTCCAGGGGATCTTCCCAACCCAGGGATCAAACCCAGATCTCCTACATTGCAAGTGGGTTCTTTACCAGCTGAGCCACAAGGGAAGACCAAGAATACTGGAGTGGTAGCCTATCCCTTCTCTGGTATATCTTTCCGACCCAGGAATCAAACCAGGGTCTCCTGCGTTGCAGGTGGATTCTTTACCAACTGAGGTATCAGGGAAGATGATATGATGTGCATGGTCGTATTTGTTATAGGGAAAAGATACCAGTAACCACCAACCAAAGAAAGAGATCCAGAGAAGAAGGAACTTGAACACTGAGCTTCCAAAGATCTCGTCCATGGAGTCAAGGATGGCATTTTTCCCCTCTGGTCAGTGATGTGTGATAGTACATAGACAACACTGCCAGCCAAGAATGCTTAACCCAGCCTCTGGGGCCCTAGAATTTCACGGGGGTTCTAGTACATTGTATACCTGACCAACATTTGGTCTCCAACCCTTCCTGGAAGGTTAGAGCTAATACCTTTAGTCTTTAGTTCCTTTGGAGCTTGGAAGCTCTACGGCTTGTCCCAAAGCCTCCATTATTAATCACATCATTCAGCTGCCCTGTGGCCAAACCCCCAAGAAGACAAAGACATTCCTACCAGGCAGGATTTTATGGGTAGTGAGTTATCTCCTCTCAAGACCTGAGTGAAGGCAAAGACCAGAACACTCCCCAGATTAATTTGACCCTTCCCTCCACAGGATGCAGTTGCTACTGTGGAAATGCTGCAGTTTACTGAAACTGAGACAAACATATTAGATGCAATTTTAGAAAGTTGATTCCATTGTAACTGTAGCACCTAACACAATGCCTGACATGTGACTGATAAATATACTGGCAAAAGAGACTACTTGAACATAAAGGGATAACATATTTGAAAATATTTCACTTCACTTGTGTATGTTAGGGCTTTAAAAATGTTGGTGTTGGAAAACCTTCATGAAAGTTTGGAAATGACATGGATGGTGTGGGGTGACTGAATCTGAGACAGTCAGAAATTCACTTGAAGATTTTCTGAAGCAGTTGGATGGTAGACTGAAACCTAGTTAACAGATGGAGAGTAGACATACATTGTTCTTATTGTTTAGTTGCTAAGTTGTGTGTGTTGCTGTGACCCCATGGAATGTAGCCCACCTGCCTCCTCTGTCCACGGGGTTTCCCAGGCAGGAAAACTGGAGTGGGTTGCCATTTCCTTCCCCAGGTAATCTTCCCCACCCAGGGATCAAACCCATGTCTCCTGCATTGGCAGGTGGATTCTTTACCACTGAGCCACCAAGAAAGTCCTAGGCATATATTATAATTCTGTGGTTATGGAATTGGGAATCATGAATGCAAATAACTCTTCAAAAACATTATGTTTTTTTTTTTTTTCAAAAACATTATGTTTTTTAACATTTTTTTAAAAACCAGGATTTAGATTTTTTCACAGTTATTTACAAACACATAAGTATATGAAACACATAAGCAGCATATTCCCTACGTGTTTATGTGCTGTCTTCTGTATAGAGGATGATGGAAACTAACATTTCTTTATTCTACTCTAAGGGAAGTGGCGGTTGGCTTTCCCATTCTCCATCATTCATCCCCTTTCCATCTCTGTCTTCTAGAGAGGCGGCTGCATAACTCAATCTGAAAATAGGTCAGGGGCTGAGGTCTACCCTGCAGCTCTGGACAGACTTTGTCTTCCTTTTCTTCTGCTCCTACCTCCTTAATGCCAGAATGTAGCCACCCTAGAGTCAGGAAGAAAGAAAAAAACTGAGGATACTTTGCAAGCGTCATGGAACTAGTGAACTGGCATTAGCTGCTGCCTAATTTTTGGACAACTCGTTATATAGACAATAAATCTCTATATATGGCAGACATTTTATTTGGGTTTACTGATGCAGCTGTATTCTGAATTTATAAGCTCGCTGACTCAGACCCCTCGTTAGTAAAATGTAGATGGTCTTAATAACACCTAACTACTCCTGTGGCTGGGAGGACTGAATTACATTTATGAAAATGGCCTTGCAAATTGTAAAATGCCATACAAATGTTAGTTGTTATTGCTCATAAAAATCTTGTGTTCCCTTTCTCCACATCCATTTATGAAGCTCAATGATGATGGCTGAAACAGTAAGTTTGCTGAAGGAGAAAGGAATAGGTCTTAATGAGTTATTAACAGCAGTCATCTTCCGTGGCCACGTTTCGAAAGAGGACATCTGACTGCTGTGGGGCTGGCTTCTGCTGTTCCACTCCAGAGGCATTCACGTCTATATTCTCATTTCTCCCAAGTTCATAGCTTCCAGAATTACTATTGGAATTTCTATGAAAGGAGAATATTGTGTTGATGATGTGACTAAATGGGGGACGTTTTTAAAAGAATTATGCAAAAGGTGAAGTCCTTTGAAAAAAAAGATGCTACGCCACAATACATCCAGTGTTTCCACACCAAACAAAAACACAAATACTTGCATTACAGTTCAAGGAAAGTTAAATTTATCAAGATGGCAAAACACGTAGTTCATATGCTAACCCGAGGCTGCTATTGAACGAAACAGAGTTCATCCACAGTGTGCTGAAAATGTCTAGGGGTTTACTTTCTTCACACAAAATGTGTAAAACTGTAGCTACCACTTGTAATCTTTCATTTGACTTTCCTATACTTCCAAGTGCGTGGGGATTTGTTCTGAGTGAGTCTCTTTACGCCAGCCTTATAACGCCAAGTGAATACTCAGGCAGGTCACAGCTGTTTGGATTCTGTATCATGCATGACTTTGGACTCCTGAAAGGAGCTCCCTCGCATGCCCGGACCTGGGAAGCTATTCCAAATTTCCTTCTAGGAGGATGCAGATAGGCCTCCAGGAAAGCTGTGCTTGCAACCTGCTGCTCACCCACTTTAGGAATTATAGCACAGGACAGAGACTGGGGTGAGGTGAGTGGGGTACAGATGAAAACAAGCCTCAGTGAGCAAGACAAAAAGTTCAATGTGATATCTCAAGTGATCGAAAGAAATGGAAAACATCTCTGATGAGCAAAAGTACTAAAAATCTTTGCATTGTTTTGAATTTTTTAAATTTGCATTAAAATACAATTTATCCTAATTACTAAGGGTATGTGTGTGTGTACTAAGTTTTAGGTTCAAGACAAGTGCTTTACTCACCCTACCCTAGTTACAGTCCTACTTGAGAAGAAGAATAATTTCTTATGAGAAAAGGCAAATCCTCTATGTTGCTTTATCATATGCTCAACGTTCACTAATGGAGTGAGCTTCCTTAAAGTCAATGAGATGACCAGTCTAATTTATTTTTTCCTTGTAATTATTACCTGGCTTCAGGTAGCTTTACCCACAGATCCAGTCAGACATGAAGTATAGTGATGTAGTACGAGTATTATAAGCCATATACAGCTTACTCTCTTAAATTCTTCCTGTTAATTATTGCAGTGTGCCAGCTTTTAAAACATCTTTCCCAATATCTCAACCCATTTCCCTAACAACTGAGGGAAGGAGAGCCCACCATAGTCTACTGATTCTTTTATTAAATGCACATCAACTAATATTTATTCACTGGCTCTCATTCAATACCTCTTTTGTGCATGTAATTTTTAAATTAGGGATGCAGAATTGAATAAGCTGTCAGTAAATTTACGTTCCTTGTGGTGCTGGACAAAATAAGCAAATGAATATTTAATACTATGAAGAAAGTAAACCAGAGTTAGAGAATAGAGTGATGGGTAAGAGACTTTCTTTTACCTCAATCACTTCATCTCTCTTTCCAATGTCATCATATTCTTGATACATGAACAGAATTGTTGGCAGTCTTGTGATGTTCCAAATTATGACTGAAATGTGATGTTGGTTGTCATATTAATGAGGTTTGCTTAGTAATTTAGTGATCTTCTCCAACATATGAGACTTAAGTAGCCCTGCTTCATAGCTCTGAAGGGAGCTGGCTGTACATTGCATTATTAATCCACTCAACAACAATCCTCACTGCAAATTAATATTATCATGGATATTAAAGGGCATCCAGCAAGAGGGAAAACTGCCAGTGCTGATTCATTGTCAAGTATTGTGATAGTGTCATATCAATGCCATCATGTACTGTCAGTATTGTCAGTTATTGTAATGCCATCATGCATGGTCAATATCAGATAACTAGATATGTTAGTAATCCTTCCAAAGTACATAAGCTTTATTCTTCAATGCCTAGTATTTTAGTGGCTTGTTCTCTCTTAAAAGGAACAAAGAAGGGGCCAACATATAAACATCACTTTCAAATGTTTCATTTTACATTTGATACATATGCTGTATCATACAAAGCAAAAGTCACTCAGTCATGTCCAACTCTTTGCAACCCCATGGACTATATAGTCCATGGAATTCTCCAGGCCAGAATACTGGAGTAGGTAGCCTATCCCTTCTCCAGTAGATCTTCGCAACCCAGGGATCGAACCTGGGTCTCCTGCGTTGCAGGCGGATTCTTTACCAACTGAGCTATCAGGCAAGCCCAATATAGTTTTCTGTCCCTTTAAAATGGTTTTCTGTCTATTTAAAAGCCATTTAGTAAGCACTTTCTCTGGACCAGGAAATAAGGGTGAGGGATCGAGGGGGTAACAATACAGACCTTGATTGTGCTCCAGTGGAGTCTATAAGGAAGGAGAGTATGGATTTGAACTGTTACAGACATTGCAAAGATGAATAAGTAGAGAAGGATGTTTCCTGCATGACTGAAGAAACAGATCTAGGCTTGTGGGTCAAGGCAGGCTTCTTGGGGCAAATGATGTTTTACTTGACTAAAGAAGTGATTAAAAAGATGTCAGTGTTTGGGAAGAAAAACTGAGAATATGCATTATGAACTAAATCTATGAGGTAGGCACATATTTGTGATGTTTCAGGAGATAAAAATAAAACCAAAGGTCTTGAAGTATTGATGTGAAAGCAGAAAATTGCCTTTTATGTTGGTAAGGTTAGCGGGAGCCCAGTCAGGCAAAGTCTGGCAAGACATATAATTGTTCAGAGCTAAGGGGAAGAGGAAGTGAACTATGGAGTTAAAAGGAATGAGGAGACTGTGTTTTAAATAAATCCCTGTGACTTATTAAGATGAAAAAGTAAAGATTAGATTAGAAATGATTCAAGATGATGAGTTAAGTGCCTGGTATAGAAGTCAATGCAAGGGATGATGCACACCAGTCTACAGCCTTGATAGCTGACTTCTGCCAAATGGGTGGAATCCACAGATGCGAAATGAAACAGCTTGCAAGATTCCTCAAATGACTGGATGAGGCTCATGAAAGAAGGTTTCAGGATTAAATCCAGATTCCCGAGGAAATGAAAAGAGAGTGATGATCTTTATAAGATTGCTACCTGTGTGCCTGGATGACTGCCCATCTTCCCCAGGGAAGATGACTACACCCACCTGGGCATCATTTTCTGATTTCTCAGAAGCTTTAGTCACTTCCCAGAATTATTCAGAAAGTCATTTCAAGTTGGAGGACTGAACAGGGTCTCAACCCAATGGCAATCACTTTGAGGTTTCTCTAATGGGTAATTCATTTAGTTCAGAAATTTCAGCCAAAAACCTGGGTGAGGTAAAGCATTCTTGAGTTCCACTGGAAGGCTTAGAAGTCTGAAGCAGGATACCTGTTGTGTTTGAAAGGAAAACATGGCTCTTATCAAGTTGTAAGCAGTAGCTCTCAAGTTCTCAGCTTCTGGAATGTTCAGTGAATATCGGGCTTCAATATCCTTGCAAGACTTGAAACCCTGCAACTTTGCCTTCTCTTTCCTTCTTTCACGGTGTTTTGTTTTATTTTTTTCTATCCTTCTTTAAAGGATGAACACTTAGTATTAACACCAAATATATTCATCTATTCTTTGCAAGCCATTTCTTCCCACGTCCTGATTTTGTATATTTATATGACTTTCAGTTCTTAAATTTTTAATAATTTTTAATTATTCAGTGTGCTATATTTTACTTTTCACCAGAAAAAGAAACTGGATATTTCTCTTGTCCTACTACTAAGGATCTAAAAAAAAGTTTAATCCCATAGAAACACCACTAGTTATTCTGAGCTCTTATCTTCTTGTGCTTATACCCCAATCCCCTATATAAACCTCTGCCCTTTTTAATGTTTATGGCTCTCACTTGCTCATTGTAAGACTATACTCCTCAAATGTATTATCTGTCTATCCCACTGATGGGTATAAAACAATGATCTAATGGTATATACAGATTGTAAAAAGGGTTTGTCATCTAACTGCTTAAATCATGTGAGAGCAAATGATAGAAAATGTGTATTCATCATTATTCAATTCAAAATGTATCTACTTGTTCTCATCCGTCAAGCATATTGGTTCTCAATTGCAGGTCACCTTCCACGCTAAGAAGGGTGCCGTGGCATTCAGATCTATTCAGTGAACCCTCTTTTGGACATCTGTTCATTCTCTGAGAAGAATAGGATCACTTTAATTAGATTCAACATCATAAGTCCTGTCCTAGTCGAATGTGACCCACTTTTCTCAATCTAGCTCTGTGCTTGTGTGTTCTGTTCTCCATCCAGAAGGCTCTAAGAGTTAGTCCATGTTCTCAAAAAAAAAAAGGTCAATATGTATAGATGAGATGAGCCGTCTCAAATCTGTATCTGATGCTTTCTAGCAATATTGAGCAAACTAATAACCACTAGACAATCAGAAATCATTTTAGAAATTTTACATCTTGACTTTCTTTTGCAAGTTCATAGTCAGCCCAGATGAAGCATTTATCCCAGACTTTGAAGCCAAAAGATAAATCTAGGCATTCATGTCTACAGAAATGTTACTATAAATGTTCCCCTTGCCTCCCTCTTTTCCATTTATAAATTAAATTAAACAGACTCTGAGGCCACTTCTAGGACCAGCTTTATGCATTTCCATGATTTTACTTAATTCACATATATTTTTTTAAAAATAGGGGAAATCAATAAATTGTGACATCTTCATAACTTTAAGATTTTCTTGATGTGTGTTTTCACTTCTAAAATTGTGGATAGTTCTTGATAATGAAAAAGTGCATACAACCAAACTATATATGATGTTTTTCATGGCTCAGGTCAAAATTTGCTGGACAGCCTTTCCCGTTCAGTGCCTGAGAATACTGTGTTAATAATACTCATTCAGAAGAATGCATTTAAGAGTCTGTATCAATACCATAGTGTATATCAAACTCTTTCTATAAAAGAAGTAGATTCAAAGACATGTTAATGTTAGTATCATACACTAAAATAGGATGTTATCATAATCACTGCATATTAAAATCTTTCATCACCTCAATCTTACTTTAATTCATTTCTGGACTGGCTCCTGTCACAAGCAGTACATTCATTACGTAGGTGTGTTATTTTATGTATTTGTACATAGAGGCTATTTCATTGCATTGTAGGTAGAGTTATGGATAGTTGGTTTGATTATTTTTAATATACTTTACAATGAAGAGGAAATAGAATATTTTTAAATTTTTAAAATATTTTTATTTATATATCCACTAGAAATTTTTAAAGGTTCTATGAATTTCAATATGAATAGTATATGATCTGAGTATTTCAACTGGAGAAAATAGAACATATCAAAATAACAATTCTCATTTTTAGTCAGGGGAAATTTTGAGATTTATTTTAAAAAACAACAACAACAAAAAACTCAATCCAGTGCCATTCTGATGTCAGTGTCTGCAAAAGTCAAGTGACATTTAGTGAGAAAACAGCTAACAAATAGAAACCACCCCTCCCCCTACTTCTTTGTGATCAGGTCGTACTGTGTAATGAAGGAAACAATGCTATTATTACTTGCTCATGAAGTGTCCACTTTTGATTTCTCCTGTAATTTATCTTCAACTGACCTGATATTGATTTTGTGGGGAAAATTGCATATTCTCCAAGGAGAGTTTTACAGGACTAATCTCAGTTTGTGCTTTATTTCTGCCCCCCACCCCCCACCCTGCCATGGTTTATTCTTCCCAGTGATTTATCTACCTAATAACATTATAGATAAAACCTGGTCTTTCAATTTATTTCTTCAGGAGCTGCTCATGTTTGAGCATGCTTTGCCCTTAATTGCCTGGGGATTTTTAGATAGCCCTGTCTTCAGTGGTCTGAAACAAGTCTCAATGTAAGTAATTAAAGCACTGAGCAGCAGATGTCTATAAACGGCTGTTTTGCTTCCATGTGTGGTATTTAACTAATTGCTCATTGCTGTGAAAACCTTTCACTTCATAGATGCCATGACTTTAAAGTGAATACACATTGCTTTTATACTTATTAAAATAGTGTAGTGCAATAATGAATACTGCAGCTTCCAAGTACTCAGAAATACTATATGCTGTATAGGTTGAGGCAGACGGATGAGATTACTATCCATGCCTTAAAAACCTGTAATATACATTAGAGTTCTACAGAGAAACTACAGGATGTAGTAGGGTGAAGTGGGTTAGCTGGATTGAGAGACGTGGACCCTAGTTCATTCCTGCCTACTTTTACTTCTGTTGTCTTATTGCCACATCGAGAAAGTTAGGGATTACATTGCTGCTGGTACTGCTGCTAAGTCGCTTCAGTTGTGTCCGACTCTTCTCGACCCCATGGACTGCAGCCTACCAGGCTCCTCTGTCCATGGGATTTTCCAGGCAAGAGTACTGGAGTGGGGTGCCATTGCATTAGATGACTGTAAATAGAGTTTTCAACAGAATGTTCCCATGGGGAGATAAAAAAAGGAGATGTGTATGGAGTGAGACGAATGCCTTGTATCATTCAAACATTGTAGTCTAGATATGTACTCAGTTATTTGGAAGATATTTTTTGAAAAAAAAAAAAAGATGTTTCTTTGGCCCTTAAGTTTTGACACATTGGTAAAACCTTTCTCTGAACTTGAATGTTCAAATGACATCCTTGGCCAATCTACCAAATGCTGCTTTAGGGAAGACTTTTACTTGCTGGCCCTGTGTCTCTTGAAAAATATACTCAGGAAATGTGATGTATGGACTTGTTCTGAAGTTTACATTAGGCATCGTGAACTCTGTACCTGCTATTTATTTTTTATCATGGTCCTTTCCCTTGAAATGTCATTGGCAGCTTTTTTCCTCTCTGCAGTTTAATGCCTGGTAATAATAATGTCCCCCAAAATACAACCACAAGGAGTAAATAGCAATAGTTCTTTTAACTCCCTCTCAAAGGAAAATTTGATGCCTAGCAAGACATTTTCTTCCTCAGGCATTTAAAAATGACCTGAGTCTGCAGACACAATCTGGTATCATCTCTGCCTATAATAGAGATGTCAGTATTAGAAAGCGTGCTTTTCACCAGTTTGCATCTTGGATCGATCACTAGTTGGATGATTTTATTCCTAGAAGGCTGGCAGTTGAGGGCAAGCAAGACAGACTTGAAATATTCTCTACAGTAGGATATTTTTTTTTTATTGTTGTGGTTTCCAGCTTGAAAAGGAAAAGAGGGATTTCATTCTGAAGCTGACTTTATAAAGGAGAGACTGCTTCAAAGCAATAAGAAGTAACAACATTTTTATTCAAAGACTCTTGAAGCTTGTGGATATTTATGCTGAGTTTGCAGGGCTTTTCTGCAGACACTTGAGGTTTTTATCAGTAAGAATCATAAAGCCTTGGCGAAGGAATGCATAGAGGAGAAATAGCAGGTCTTATTAGGCCTTTTCAGCCAGCTGGTGTAAAATTCTTTCTTTCTTTTACAAAGGAAACATTCCTTTATAAAATTGCCACGGACCTGGAAGTCGTCCATCTTTATTAGAAGGCTGATTGTTGACACCACTAGGTGGCGGTAGAGTCACGTACTTATGTTTTTTCACGGTTTCTTCCCAACCAGGAGGGCTTCAGGCTGCAGTGCTGTTTCTAAACGCCTCCTGCCTCCTGATAATCCTGTCTCCTTTATTCACAGGACAAGCATGTCTGGGCTAAAGGACTTAATCCGTGTATCAAACTCTGAAATGTCCACTTACGTTTGTATTTTTCAAATAAAACATTTAACTATATTTTCAACATGATAGTACAAGTTACCATATAGTTTGGTTTTTTTTTTTATGATCAATAGGAAAATGTTCTTATGAGGATATGAAAAACGAAAAAAAAAAAAGAGATGACAGTGTTTTGAAAATTCATTCCAAACAAAAATAAAGCTTAAATTTGTCTGATTATTTTGAAGGATAAATGACCATATATGATCCAAATCTCAGAGTATTATCAAGGGCATCAGTGTTTGAATCACTTAATGTATTCATGTAAAATATTTCCTCCATTAGACTTTTTGGGAATAATTAGGTTTAGAGGGGTGCATTTTATATAGTTATACTTTTTGTATGGTTCTGAATAATTTGTGTAGATTATCATAAATTCTGTCCTAGAAATATACTAATTTGTTAACAACTGATATAGTCTCACATTTCTTTGCAGAGAAACTTGTAATACCCCATTTCATTTATTTTTGGAAGACTTCCATGTTTCAGGCTTTTATCACCTTCTTTAACATCCAAAGTACAGTTATCTGTAATTCAGAGGGTTTAAAAAAAAAAACTCATTAGCATTGTTTTCTGCTTCTAATGACTTTTCTTGTCATACTAAAATAAAAGAAAATAAAAATCAAGCCCAGAGAGGTATACATCTGACTAAACTTGTTTTGCATGTGAACATTCTAAGCTTTATTTATTCAGCTGCTTCTTCAATCTTGGTCTGATTCTTTCTAGAGAAGCTGATCTAAAGAAAACTTGAAAGAACCACTCTTAGTTCCTCCCCTTGCAGGAGACCAAAGAGGAGCTCACATGTACAGCTTCTTATAGAGGAAAGAGCTCAAGCCTACTTCCTTTCCTCAGTCTCACCCAGAAATTCTCCATGCTGAGGGCCATGCCTCACACCACCCTATCCTGTGAGGTCTGGGGAATGCTGACTCAGAGTAGAAGCCCCCATGGAAGGGGAGAAAGTGTAGGAAAAGATAGGGACCAACAGCTGAATGTCATATTTTGTGGGACTGATGAGAATATATTTAGGATGACATATGGGTCAATGTTGGAGAAGGCAGTGGCACCCCAGTCCAGTACTCTTGCCTGGAAAATCCCATGGACGGAGGAGCCTGGTAGGCTGCAGTCCATGTGGTCGCTAAGAGTCGGACATGACTGAGCAACTTCACTTTCACTTTTCACTTTCATGCATTGGAGAAGGAAATGGCAACCCACTCCAGTGTTCTTGCCTGGAGAATCCCAGGGACCGAGGAACCGGGTGGGCTGCCGTCTATGGGGTCGCACAGAGTCGGACACGACTGAAACGACTTAGCAGCAGTAGCAGCATGGGTCAATAGTGCCAGACTACCTTGGTTTCATAATAATGCGATGAGTGTCTGCAAACAAAACAAAAACTGATCAACCGTAGAAAAACTTTTCCTTACTGACCTTCAAAACATTCATCTGCTAGGTTTTATAACTTCTCAAACTTCATTGTTTATCTTATAGGGTTTTCCCCCAGTTGCTTTGTTTTGTTTTTCCCAATAGGTGGGAATGATAACACAGGAGGACTGTTCAGTTGTCCCGTCCGACACTTTCTGACCCCATGAGCTGTAGCCTGCCAGGCTCCTCTGTTTGTGGGGATCCTCCAGGCAAGGATACTGGAGTGGGTTGCCACCTCCTACTCCAGGGATAGGAGGAGTGTAGCAAATTCCTATCAGGTGTGTAATTCTAGTAAGTCTCCTCAGGGCATGTGGCTTCATCTGTGCTTCAGTGCCCACTGTTGGCAAAAGAGATAAAAACCTCAGACGTGTTCTGAAATTCCCGCTCTTCTGCTAATGTTCATCCTGACCTGTTTTCATTGTCTCAACCTGGTTACTTTTGAGATAGATTGTATCAGAACATCTTTTGAACTCCTGTGAGAAAGAACAGTCATGATTAAACTCATGCATCAGGCTTTAAGCCATGCGTTGAGGAGGCAGGCACATCTTGGAAAGGTAAGAGTGTCTGATAGAGCGTACAGTTCTACGTTTTATTAATACAACCGCTATTCCTGGGGAGGCAAGAGACTGGATATGGGACTACCAATCTTCACTCTTGTTGACATTCTTACTGGATTTGTAAGGGTATGACTGAGATAATAGACAAATCAGAATGCATCATTTCTCCATAGAGAACAAGTTAGGTCCCAGGGAATCCTGGAGTGCAACATAAAGGAATGCATAGATTTTCTTCTGTCTCCATCTTTCATAATTTGAGCTATTTTAATTTAATGCCCAAAGAATTGACTTTCAATATTTAAATTCCCCAATTGAATGACATGACCACCCTCTTGCTTGTCACATTTTGGCTTTTTCTAAAGACTTCCATTATTTATCTACATTGATTAGATGACCTTTGCCATCTATCTGCCAGCTTTTAAACGATGTAAATCTTCATAAGTATAATCTGACTGCATTCTCCCCAGGTTAATTAGTATTACTGGTCTCCTGTCATATATTTATGATGCACTTCCTTTACTTTTGTACCTGCTCTGACTCATTTCAAGACTGTATTATCCTTATGAGATACAAAGATTAACCTTTATTGCACAACCTTAAGAAAACATACAACTTTTATACTGGAATTTAAAGCATTTACTTCAACATCTGCTTGCTCTTATAATGTTGGAACTATTGTACGTATCAACTGCTGCTGCTGCTAAGTCGCTTCAGTCGTATCCGACTCTGTGCAACCCAATGGACGGCAGCCCACCAGGCTCCCCTGTCCCTGGGGTTCTCCAGGCAAGAACACTGGAGTGGGTTGCCATTTCCTTCTCCAATGCATGAAAGTGAAAAGTGAAAGTGAAGTCGCTCAGTCGTGTCCGACCCTCAGCGACCCCATGGACTGCAGCCTTCCAGGCTCCTCCGTCTATGGGATTTTCCAGGCAAGAGTACTGGAGTGGGGTGCCATTGCCTTCTCCTACATATCAACTACCCCACATCAAAACATACATAGACCAACTTGTGAAGACAATAATGCAATGCAGAGTCAAATGAAATGAAAATTTTTTGTATTTTCTCTGGCTTGGAAATAAGGAAAGACTATAACATAGGTTTGAATAGCTTTGATTTTTCTCAGTTCAATACAGGGTTTCACAGCCCTGAAGTTATCTTTTGAACTATCTAAAATTTTCCAGACTTTTTAAGGACAAATAATATAGGTATATTCACTGTGATATATAATAAGTTTGAATACTGAAAGAAAATATACTAAAATCCCTTCATAAAGAAAATTGAGAAAACAGTAAGTCAGATTTATAAGGCTGTTTGGGAAAAGTATTAACACATAAATTTCCAAACACTTCTCCAAAAATTTGAATAGGATCAGTGACTTCCTGTCACGTTCATGTATGGAGGATCTTCTGCAATAACTGTGAAACTTGGAGTTGAAATTCATTTGACATCTGTGTGTCTTGGTACTGTGTCTTCAGTCTCAAGGATGTGGTACCACAATTTAGTCTTATGGGAATAGTGTATCATTTGAAACAAGGATATAGTTTTATTTTATTATGTAATGATTATAACACCTTTGTAAATAACCAAGATCAAAATATTTCTTTTGTTCTTTCGCACATGACACTGTTAAACCATCCCTACAGGTACTGCGATCCTTGGGGTCACAAAGAGTCGGACGCAACTGAGTGACTGAACTGAACAGGTACTGCAGCAGAGCTGCTCCCCACAGAACTTACAAATTCAACTCAAAACCCGTTGCAGGCACAGTAAGATGCTGTATCACATGCACAGTGACCAACTCTTTAAAATGTAAAATGATATGTCCTTTTTGCGAAGTTCTAACTTACCATATTAAAAACTTCCAACAGTAGGTGAAGTTTCTGTTTTAAGACCTAAAAATTTGGTTCTTTAAAAAAAAAAAAACCTTTCAAAGGCTTTTACTCTTGAAGAAAAAGGAAAAGCAGAGTTGGTATTTTATATTTATTTATTAACCTAATTTGTGGTTACATGTTTGGGAGATGAAGGTAAATATTTTGCAGGAGCTCAAAGGAGAGTTAAATTTCTAGGAACTCTTGAGCAGAGTGGGCAGAACTAAGTGGGAACAGGTGAACAAGAAGACAAAGTGTGCAAGGTTCGAGTGGCGACATCACTGAACACAGCTCAGAGGAAGGAGCCCACACAGGACAGGCTTGATTTACTTGACAAGATGGCCATGGCCTCGAATGAGCAAGCAGACACTACACAATAGTTTCCAGGTTGGGTTTCCCAAAACAGATGCTTACCCTGGGTGGAAAACAGGAAGGCTTTACCTCCGTCCCAACTTGTCCATCTTCTTCAATGCCTCCTATTTTCAGCAGGAGTTTGTTTGGTCTCTTCACACTTTCCTTCTTGCTGGTCTTGAGTTTTTCAAATTTATCGTAATTTAACATTACTTGCAACCCACTCCAGTATTCTTGCCTGGAAAATCCCGTGGACAGAGAAGCCTGGTTGGCTACTGTCCATGGGGTCGCAAAGAGTCAGACACGACTGAGCGACTTCACCATTCACTATGCTGCTATGCTGCTAAGTCACTTCAGTCGTGTCCGACTCTTAGCGACCCCACGGACTGCAGCCTACCAGGCTCCTCTGTCCATGGGAGGAGTACTCTCTTTCCAGGCAAGAGTACTGGAGTGGGGTGCCATTGCCTTCTCCGACTATTCACTGTATTTACTTGCAAATAACTAAACTGAACTGAACTTGCAAAGGACAATTTAATGTTACTCATGTTTACTTGGAAAGGACAAGAAAAGGAGGGTTGGTCATGGATCTTAAAGACCACGTGTTTCTGACGTTCCGGCATGAGTTTGAAGTGGTGTCGTGGTAGAGAGGATGTGGCCCAACCTCAATTAGACTAGGTGACTTAGGAAACATCCCAGGGATAGAACCAAGTCTTCTAGCATCCTCTGCACAAACTGTTTGCAAAGTGGAAGGTGGCTTCTCCATGTCAGACTATGTCCGATTCCTCTTTCAGCCACCTGAATCAACTGCCGTGATCACTCACTGGGGCTCAGACTGTGACAGTTCACTTGATGTGACCCAAGTAGAGATGAGGGACAGTCACCAGTGTGGTGGAACACGTGCTGTACATATTGGTGA
Organism: Bison bison bison; assembly: GCF_000754665.1. Lineage (NCBI taxonomy): Eukaryota > Metazoa > Chordata > Mammalia > Artiodactyla > Bovidae > Bison > Bison bison. The sequence goes on from NW_011494622.1 coordinate 641,612, forward strand.
ATTGCACACAGGAGTGCCTGCCACCCTCTTTAGGTGGTACTCATTTACTCCTCAAATGCCATCCACTATTCAAGTAGCAACAACACTGAGAAGTGGCTGGTTGCATATGTGTGGAGTGGAGGAAAAGAGGATGGACCTAGCACTTCATCAGCTCCACAAGGCCCCCCTCCCCACCCCCAATTACAAAAACAAACAAACAAAAGTCTAGGTAAAATCAGGTAAAAACTTAGAAGCAACGCCACCATGACGGTATCTTAAAGAATACTTTAAAATCTTTAATGTGGAAGCAAAAGCAACTTAATTTTTATGCAGCCATATTCTGAGAGACTTCTATTTCTAAACTTTTGCTGGCATTTTGGGATATATCATTACATAATGAGCAGTATTACTCTCAGTGTTACATGGCAACTTTTTGAGGTCTCGGGGTTAGTTTTTCTCATCATGTTTACTCCAAAGATCTTGGATCATTCTACATATTCTCCCAACTTCTCCGTAAAATGGATGAGGACAATAATGCACCAGAAGTGTGAAGCTAAAGCTTATTTACAGAAATAGATCAACAACTAGAAAGCACATTTTAAAATTTCCAGAAAAAGTGTGCTTAATGAAAGTCATGAAAATAAATGTTTTCTCTTAAAATGAATCCTGACTCACATAATGAATTGTTTTTGCTCTGATAAGAATCTTTAACATTTAAGATTTTATATGTTGAGGACATGGACTTGCTTTATCTTGTGTTTCTGGATTGTACAGAGGTTTCTGCTAACTCTGAGTTTTTGAACAACTCTCTGGGAATCCACGAAATAGGAAATAGGCAAGGAAACGCAGTCTAAAGGGCCTTCAAGTGGTCAGAGAACATGAAAGTCATTTTAGAACTCAGCTACTATTTTAACTTTGGTTCTGATGACTTTTCTATCCTGTTTGGCAACTTCGTGGCCTGTGTCTCCAATCTCACCTTCTAGTAAAGCACACTGACTTAGATCTAAGAAGATGTCATGCTTTTTTTCATGGGGCCACTGTGACACTTACCCTATAGCCTAAGAGGAAGAATATTGAGTCAGTGCCCCAAGTATCTTAAGTATTTCTGTAGTGTCCTAAAAGTGTATTGCTTCTTTTATGTTCTAGTAATAATCACGTGGCTCGGAAGGTTTACCATGCATTGTTTTACCATTTTAGTGCAATGAATATTTTCTCTTGAGTGGCTACATGGCATAAGCCAAATAGATGAAAGACTTAATATATTAACCCGTGTGTCTATTCAGTATTAGTGATCAGAAAGCACCCAATTCTCTCTCAAAGAACCTGGTCAGGTAATAGAATTTTTGCTTTGAAATCTGGTTTGAAATCTTAGAAAGCCGGTTCAATGAAGTTTATATTACATGTATCATCCTTGTCAAGTGCTAACTTATATATGTTTCCACAAGAAGTATTATTTCCTCACCCCTGCCCATGGCTTCTACTGATAACATATCATCAGCCTAGGATGGAGATTTCAAGGGTGATAAAATGTCATTTACATAATAAATGTTACCCTCATTTTCAGTTTCAGGGATGTCTTATCAATAATTTAGAAAGAATTAATAATATATTTATAATACATGCTAGAAGTAGGATAAAATTATTTATAAATGCTTAATAAATGTTTGATAATGCTTTTGCCATCCATGTTATAAATGATAAATAGGTGACTATAGATACCTTGTTAAAAATTAATGCCCACTGGTTATGGTTATTCTATAATGGCTTGGAAATGTTATTAAAAAGTGAATTAACCTCATGCTTTCTATAACCCAATTGTGGCAAAATATAAACTTTAAGGTAGTTTGTACAAATTCTTGGGTTATTATAGCTAATCATATTTACTCAGTGCTGGTGATTTTCTATGCATAATAACAAGGCCACAAAGATCCAGTTTCTCTTAATCCTAAATTCTAAATCAGTAGTTGTCAAACTTTGATTTATTACATCCTGAGACATTACAGATTTAAGGAAATTACATTTAAATCCTTTACACTCAAATGTGAACTTCAAATTGTACTTTTTAAAATTAATTTTTACTGGAGTATAGTTGACTTACCATGTTATATTACTTTCTGCTGTACAGCAAAGTGAATCAGATATATGTGTATATATATTCACTCTGTTTTAGATCCTATTCCCATATAGGCCATTACAGAGTAGTAGAATTCACTGTGATATACAGTCAGTCCTTATTCGGTTCAGTCGTTCAGTCATGTCTGACTCTTTGTGACCCCATGAATCACAGCACGCCAGGCCTCCCTGTCCATCACCAACTCCCGGAGTTCACCCAAACTCATGTCCATCAAGTCAGTGATGCCATCCAGCCATCTCATCCTCTGTCGTCCCCTTCTCCTCCTGCCCCCAATCCCTCCCAACATCAGGGTCTTTTCCAATGAGTCAACTCTTTGCATGAGGTGGCCAAAGTACTGGAGTTTCAGCTTTAGCATCAGTCCTCCAAAGAACACCCAGGACTGATCTCCTTTAGAATGGACTGCTTGGATCTCTTTGCAGTCCAAAGGACTCTTAAGAGTCTTCTCCAACAACACAGTTCAAAAGCATCAATTCTTTGGTGCTCAGCTTTCTTCACAGTCCAACTCTCACATCCATACATGACCACTGGAAAAACCATAGCCTTGACTAGACAGACCTTTGTTGGCAAAGGAATGTCTCTGCTTTTGAATATGCTATCTAGGTTGGTCATAACTTTCCTTCCAAAGAGTAAGTGTCTTTTAATTTCATGGCTGCAGTCACCATCTGCAGTGATTTTCTTATTAATTACCTAATTTATATATATTGTAGTGTGTGTATGCCAGTGTCAGTCTCCCAATTTATCCCTCCCCCAGTTATCCCCTTGGTAACTGTAAGTTTGTTTTCTACATCTCTGACTCTACCTCTGTTTTGTAAATAGGATCATTTGTACCATTTTTTTTAATTCCACATATAAGCAATATCATATGATATTTGTCTTTTTCTGTCTGACTTGCTTCACTCAGTATGACAGTCTCCAGGTCATCCATGTTGCTGAAAATGGCATTATTTTGTTCTTTTTTATGATTGAGTTGTATTCCATTGTATATTTGTACCACATCTTCTTTATCCATTCATCTGTTTATAGACATTTAGATTGTTTCCCTGTCTTAGCTATTGTTAATAGTGCTGCTATGAACATTGAGGGTCATGTATCTTTTTGAATTATGATTTTCTTTGGATAAATGGCCAGGAGTGTAATTATTGGGCATATATCCAGCATAGTATGAAAGGTAGCAGAGGACCTTGGACAAGTAAAAGGACAAGAAAGATCCTCTGTAATGGCATAGAATGAAGCGATAGTTAAAAAACAAATCAGTTGCAGTTCTGTGTGAGAAGAAATTCAAGGTTGTAGCTTAGGACTGCAGTTTCCTAAGGAAGTTTTTATTTGTTTATTTTTACTTTTATTTGCATTTATTTTTTGCGGCATTTATTCCCGGGCCATAAGTTTTTGTTTCTTCAGTTTCTTCTGGGATATCTTTTTCTTCTGTGCAACTTCCTCTTCTGGTTTAGGAACAATCTGTTCTTTTTCAGTAAGGATCCTCTCAATGTGGCAGGGAGAGCTCATATAAGGGTTGATCTGACCATGAGCTCTGTTAAGTCCTGCACCACATCCTGGGGGCTTTGTTCACATCTAAGCCCTTAAGTTCAACATCAGTCTCTGCATTTTTGAGCCTGTGTGGTAAAAATTCAGGACTGGTTTTGGGCCACCGACCCTGCATCCAGCCCCACTGCTTGGCCTTTGCACACCTACCACTCCACTTTTGTAAGGACAGAATGGCACACATTGCTTCTTTAAAGTAACATCCTTCAGATACTTGGTGGCTTTTCGGATATGCATACCCTTTATGGCCTGGGCAGTTTCACGAATGTTCTTAAAGTGAACACAAAGATTTGAAACTCTTGACTTACATGATTTTGTGGGGTTTTCTGGGTCAAGTGACTAGCGCACCATTTTTAGGGGTCACATCAGGCCGCTTACCGGAAAAGCCCTAAAGAGGTTTTTAATTTGGAATTGTCACCCAATCTGTTGGACTCTTACAAAGAAAAGCATGGAGTGATGAGTAAGTGGCAAGGGCTCTTAAAGGTTAGAAGCGTCAACTCTGGGTAACCATTGGGATTTCAGGTGTGTAATAATCCATTTCTCGCACATCCCAGAAAAAGAAGGGGCTGTTTCTGGTATACTCTGTAAAAAGTGTGTACCCACCCCCTACAACATCCATATCATTTATACATATGTTTGTATATAACATTTTTTGAAACTTATTTGGTATTTGTGAAACCACCAATAGCCTGCTCCCCAGAGAAGGAGGGTGCTGTGAGGAGCTTCCAGGAAGACCCCTCTGTGAATTCCACATATGTCTACTAGCCCACTGATCTCATGAGATGTGAGACGCTGGGGCTGCTGGCTTAACACAGGGGGTGTAATGAGAAAAAGCAGTTGCCTCCACCATCTGACCAACAGTACAGGAATTCACGGGGACAAAGTGTGAAACTCTCAAATGGAATGTTGTGGGGTTATTCTTGATTATCCTGAAAGAAGCTTTTCTCGAGACATATTTTGCCAAAGGACGCATGACTTTAACATGAAGACTGTGGGTGGAGCAGGAGTAGCCCCATGGGTGCAGAGTGGGGGGTTTTCCTGCCAAAAGCCAGCATTGCATCTCCACAGGCACGCATGCGCTTGTCACCCTGCTGAGTCGGGGTGGGGGGGCCACCGCTGACGCTGAGTGCACACCCCACCCATGGGGACACAGCTGCGTTAGGTGCTAAGGGAGAACGGTTCAGTAAGGTTTTCCTGCCCATGGCTTCATACACGAGGACAGACATACTCAGACTTGGCCCCAGCATACTTATCTTTATTACATTAATAAAAACAGTTCCAAAGTTTAAGAGTTCTACAGAACTCATTCTGTAGAAGATAATATAAAATGCACAATATAAAATGCACAGTGTTCCTGGAGTGAATTTAAAGGACTGCAACCAGGTAAGGAGGCATAAGCATCTCTGAGGATAAGAGGCAGCTTTAAGATATTTATGATGAAAGTGAAGGCGTGGCTTGCTAAAGTAAAGACAGTATTCAAGAAGGGGTGTATCACTTGCAGTGTGTATTATCCCAGGATGTGCGAGAGGGTGAGTTGTTTGTGGGAATGTGAACTATGTTTGCTTTATCGGAACAAAAACTGAGATTGAGGATTAAGGGATTTAAGAAATTCAAAACATGAGTAAAAACTCAGGATAACCTCACTCTGCTCTGAATTCACCTGTTACGGATCATCCAAGTGATTTATGTCATAGCTAGCAAGCACTGCCCTTCCTCATTATTCAGTTCAGTTCAGTTCAGTCGCTCAGTCATGTCCGACTCTTTGTGACCCCATGGACTACAGCATGCCAGGCCTCCCTGTCCATCACCAACTCCTGGAGTTTACTCAAACTCATGTCCATTGAGTCGGTGATGCCATCCAACCATGTCATCCTCTGTCGTCCCCTTCTTCTCCTGCCCTCAATCTTTCCCAGCATCAGGGTCTTTTCAAAGGAGTCAGTTCTTTGCATCAGGTGGCCAAAGTATTGGAGTTTCAGCCTCAGCATCAGTCCTCATTATTACTATAGGGCTTTTTGTCTCCTTAATTAAATCATCAGCTTTTGGGGAGTAAAAAATACCTGCTGTCTCATCAACAAGCCCTGGGCTGGGTACCTAACTGGCATCCAAAAATCACTCATGGGTTTCAGGGTTAGTCACAGTGTCATGCACAGTTGGTCACGTTTTTCTTCTTTAGTTCAGTCTATTGGATCCAGTTGCAGTAATTCGTTCAGTCAGGTCAGTCCAGGATTGTGGCAGACCATAAAATGGAAATTAAGGGACCGACTTGAGAAATATGGAGAAAATCATCAGTAGAATTTAGTGACAAATCGGATAGAGTATGACAGAAACTCAGGTGCCATTTTGGAAAATGCCAACAGCATCGTTGAGGGCAAAATCACCTGAGCAGGTGCCTTTATGCAATCAGGCAGTGCCATAAAAGATCTCGTTATCACAGGAGGCTTTTCCCCCCTTCTCCTTCCTGGCGTGCAAATACTGTCAAGCTGCATTAGCACCGAAAGGAGTTAGATTGCAGTGACCTTTACTAATCCACTGCATTTATGTTTGTACTTTTCTCGTAATAAATGTAACATTACAATTATTAATGTCAGCATTTTCTTTGGAAACAGTGGTGAACTCATTAAGCACACTGCCAGGTGTTGCCCACCCCAGGTGTGAACCTAGTGGTTAGTGAGATGTAAATAAGTCTTTATGGAAAATTTGCAGTCTGCCGAATTAGTAACCGCACACAAAGCCAAACTAGTTTCCTGTGCTTGGCTTTGTTACACCACTAGCTGCTTCAGTGCAGGTTGAATGAAAGAGTAACAGATGCCCCTCCTTTTAGGATATAAATCAGATTAGCATCTACCTCCTTGCCCCCTGTTTTCCAGAGGTAGCTGTCAGCCTTTGCACAAAAATGGGGAGAGATCCACAGTGAAGGGTATGTCAGGATGCTTGGTATAATTTCACCCCGTTTCTCTGAGATGCGAGCCCTGTGAGCAGTGATGACGTTTGCCCAACCACGAAGATATTCGTTGTTGCCTCAGCATCTCCCGTATCACTTGCTATTTAAAGGAATGGCATCTGGTGGTGGGGGAGAGGCGAACCGTGCTCCCGGATCCTTGTAGGACAGCTGCTGGGCGGCTAGCAGCTGTTTCGAGGTTCCTTTCCTGGTTCAGATGCTGTTTTCCATTTCTCTTTCTGTAATCTCTGAAACAAATGTCAACATGATTAGGATAGGGGGAAAAAAAAAGAAGCATGTTGAGATCTCAGAGTCCAGATGAGCCAGTCTGTTAGGCTACTGTGACTGCCGTTTGTTACTACCTGATATCATCTTTAAAGAGACCAGATCCTTGAACAGGTTGTGAATTCCCGCGCGTGACACGATAGCGCTAACGATGGAACCCTGCCCCCTGCCGCCAGCGACTGGCGGCAGCCTACTAAGCGTGCGGGTCTGCGAAATAGATTCAATTAATGTAATTTACACTGGATAACTTGCAAAGCAGTCATGTTTCACTATTTCTGTAGCCTGAGTTTTTTTTGCATCATGGAGACTGCTTATTTTTACTTACTTAACACTGCTGTGGGTACAGGTTAGGAAGTAATTATTTTGATGAAATGTTGTGTTGCTCAAGTGGGCCACCCAGCTATAAGGTCTTGGGCAAGTGACTGAACCTCCCAGGGAAAGCAGGGGTAATAATTTCAACCTCATAATGCTGCGGTGAGTAATGCATGAGGTACCGTGTAATTATCTATCAATTAATACTGAATATAGCCTGTGTTCATAAATGCTGGTGTCCCACTGTTTTAGTGAAGCAGTAATCAATGCAGTGCAGCGCCTGTTTGGGTTCTTCAGTAAACACGCATCGACTGAAGATGAATTATACGTTGTTGCAGTTTCTCGGTTGGCATCAGTCATCTCCATGCCTTCCGTACCCAGGGCTCTCACTGCCAGCAGCACTGTCCCTGGGAAGTGTCCACTGTCAGGGGGAGCCCTTCTGCAGAGCCCATGCCAGTGCCCTGCTGCCAGCGCCTCTGCACTTCACCCACAACATCTAGGTAGATTGGTTGAGGAGAGTCATTTTTTTATACAGTTTAGTTTCCTGCTCTGTGTAATACGAATATAATAATAACTATCACCAAAGCCCTTTGACTTAGCATTGCATTATCAATATAGTGTGAGTATAAGAAGAGATGAAGGGGCAGTTTGATTAGAATCAACCCCTTGATGGCAAGGACTGTTGTCTTTGCCGCTTGTTACCCATACCCATGAAGGCCAGTGCATCTAGTAGGCTTTCAACAGAGTCGTTGACTGAATGGTGAGATGAAAGAGCCAGAAATTTTTTAAGCATAATTGGTAGGATAAGTTTAACTAGGCACTCTCATGGATAGATCATTTATAATATTCTGCTCTGCATGCGTGATGTATACAGGGCAGATATTAAATGATTTTGACATCAATTCAGAAGAAATTAGAGATAGCAGGTTTGGGTTCATCTTGGTATAATTCATTGCAGTTTTCTTAATCGGGTCCTAGAAAGAAGTATAATTTTATTATTATTTGTTTAATTCACAAAATAGCTCTATATTTGCTATGAGCCATGGTTAGGTCATTTATTCCTCATAGTAACCCCGTGAGGGAGGTACTGTAACTATCCCCACTGTATACTAGTAGAAATAAATGCATAGAAAGTTTAAGCACCTTGACCTTATTCATACATTTGGTTGGCCATGGCAGTCAAGCTCTCCATTATTGCAACATCCTTCTGAGACAACACACTGCCTGTCTACTTAGTGGATCATTTTATATGGTGGACATGTGAGGGAGAGGCAAAGTAGAGTGAGGAATAAAAATAATAATTTCTAAAGCCATTGTCAGAGGGGACAGGGAGATAGTGCAGTTGAGAAAATCCAAGAACTGGGGACTTCCTGTAGTGAGTGAACTCTGGGCACAAAATAAGTGTGCTATGACCTAGCCCCTGTCTACTTTTGCACTCCTGTCATGTAACCTCCTCCATACACACAGTGATTTATTCAGAGCTGGCAGTGTCTTCTATTATTAACCTTCTTCTTCAGTATCTGCTCCATCTGCACGCTCACATTCTTTTACCCAAAACTGAGCTCAAACTTCACCTTCTCTAGGAAGGAATCCCCTACTTGGGTAACTTCTTTCTCATGTTTCTCTTGCACGTTTTTGAACACTTGATTATAACAAGTGTACTGTGTTGCCTAAAGAGCACTTGTTTCTGAAAGTGTCATATTGATGAAAAAATAATTAGCCTTGAGAAAAGAAAAAGCTCTATGTCCTCTGTGGGGGGTGAAGGTAATCTTCCTCCTGACTTAGATTTTGAGACTTTCTAAAATAATTAAGGTTGGGAGTACCTTATAGTTAATTCAGTCTCTCTCCATTCTGTGTTCTATCTAGTTACATTCAAAAGGAAATCTAGATTCTGGGGGGAAAAAACATATCAAATATATAGAATGAGTAAGGGACAGGGTTAGCTCCCAGTTGGAAACACTTTAAGGAACTATTCTTATCAATAAAAAGCTGGCACTTACCACTTAAAATGTGTCAAGCAGAAGCTGTGCACTTTGCCTGGAAAATTATATTCAAAAACAATAGTAATAGTTGCTAAAACTACCTGAACAGATAACTTATCCAAAATCGTGTATCTGCTAAAGTATATATCAAACCCAGCCTAACCCTGGAACTCAAGCTCTTTATCTTCTTCACACTGGACCTCTCAGCTCTGTGTCTGCTTTTCAATGGGGAAAAAAGGGGGAAATACTTAGTATGAAATCCTGATCAGCATCACAACCCAAAAAAGGATGTGATGAAGGTCATAAGTTGGCCTTTTCTCGGGGTAAAAGGGGGCAGAGTGTAACTTGCTTTTGGAAGGGGAACCTACAAAGGAGAGGGCAGGAGTAAAGGTCTTTACCCAGGGAGGGGCTGTGTGAACAGAAAGGGGCAGAAAGGCAGGCCCTGCAACCTGCTGTGCAAAGCTCTGCCGATGCTGCTCGAATCCAGCTCTGTTTTCCTTTACGCACATAAAAAAGACCAAATGAGTGGTTTGTGGGAGGTCTGCGCATCCTTATTTTTAGCATTTTATATCCATGCTTTTAAGAGGGAAGCTAAAGTCTTGTATTGTTTGCTGCACATATTCAGGTTGTATTATCTGTGCTTTAAACATCACACAAAAGCATTTGTGTAATTAACAGCTGCCTTTCCCCAGTCAAATAAGGGTCACAAGAGGTGACATGCCTAGAAGAGTTAGGCAGTATCTCAGGCCTTTGCTCTTCTAATCCCTGTGTGGAAAAGCCATTAATACGTTTCTTCAGAAGTGTTTTCTGTTGTTCTCAGATGAAAGGTAGCATCTCACTGTAGGTGTATTGTACTCAGTAATCACGAAAGTAGGCGATGGAGGTAAGAAGGCAGTTTGGATCGCAGGTCGGCTTACCCCAGCAAGAGTGCCAGTTAACCTGTAAGATTAACTGTATGCATTTCATCAAGAGAGTGTAGAGGTTTCTTCTCACGTGAATATATAGTAAAATAGAGGAACTTCTGTTTTAAACAACAGTTACCCGATGTTCCCTACTTCCCCTGCCATTCAAGGCAGAGACATATCCTGAATACATTCTCCAGAGTGACGTTTGCATGTTTGAGGTTTATTTCCCTCACCATATGCTAGTGTCTAAGTGACAGTGGCGGGTTTCCATAAATCAATTAGCTCAAGTGCCGTTTTTCCTTAAACTCTGAGAAACATCCTTATAAATCTTTCCCTTCCCTACCAAGTAGAAAGGAATGGGACAGTGAGAAAAAGAGCTCTGTTAGTTCCAGCAGCAGGCTCAGCAAGTGTCCACTGGTAATAGATTTTTTGTAAACATCTTCATGATGCCACCTATTGCTTACCCTGTGCTTCAGTATTTGAGGAATGGGCAATTATTAGCCAAGCAGACCGAGTTCCAGGATTCTGAATGTGTGATTTTCCAGCCATTCAAGCCCATATTGTATTGTCCTCAGGAGAAGGGGGCTACAGAGAATTAGATGGTTAGATGGCGTCATCGACTCAGTGGACATGAGTTTGAGCAAACTCTGGGAGATGGTGAGGGACAGGGAAGCCTGGAGTGTTGCAGTCCATGGGGTCACAGAGTTGGACACGACTGAGCAACTGAGCAACAGTACTTCAAGTTTACCACTACTTGGTTTCAGTACTTACACTTGACTTTTTGTGACAAATGAACATGAGACTTTCAATGGTTCTCATTATGCCCACTTTGTCTTTGAGTCTATTTTCCACTTGCCTCTCACAGGGTCACCCACGTGACATCAGATTGTGGGTATTTGGGGGTGAAAGGTGAAGGGGGGCAGACTGGATAAACAGTGATTTGGGTTCAGTGGAAAAGTAGTATTTTTAGAGATGGGAGGCATCTATATACTGTAACTATAGTCTGTGAAAACTGAGAAAAAATTATTTAAAGAGGAGATGCATTTTGTTTATTATTAAAGAAAAGTTTTGTTGTATTTTTATTATAATACTTGTTTTCTTGATGAAGCTAGACTAATTATATAACTTAGTTTTTAATAATAAAGGTCAGTATATATCAAAAAGAGCCATTTGATTAGATGTCTTTTATTTATAAGATAATCCTATTAAAATGCCAATTTATATAATCTTTCAATATTTATGCAGAATAATAATTACCATCTGTATAATTAATATTGCAAATTATCTTATTTGAAATAAAATAGAACATTAAAAAGAAACAAGTACATAATGTTTCATATCTTAGCAAGCTATTATTTTAGCATTTTTAAAACAAATTGTATTAAGCCTTCCAAGAGTGTTCTTCTCCTATCTAAGTAAGATAATCTATAAAAGTAAGATGTTTGCTCCAAATGCTGTTTTTGTTCCTTCAGTCCCTAGGATATTCTTTAGGGCATAATTGCTGCAATGGGTATTTTTTTCATTAATAGTATATGATGTATTCTAAAGCATAGAGATGGAATTCATATTTAAATATGCAGAAAGATAGACTAGTATGTGTGTTGATTTCCAATTTGTTCTTTTCCAGCACAGCAGGGTGCTAATAATAGGGGAGGAAAAGGCTACAATGACTTCTCACAGTAGTTTCCAACTCTTGTTTTCTGCTTACTATAATTGAGGTGGCAGCACAATTTAAACACAAAGGAATAATTCTGAAACAAAAATGATGTGTCCATTCCAAACACTTATATGTTTGAAATTGGCGATTTTTATGACCTATTCCTTCTTTTGGCCAACGTTTACTCCACTTAGGCTAATTTTCCTGTAGTAGGTCTTTAGTATGATCACAGACTATGAAGGGCCACGGGAAAATTCTTAGTTGTCCTCAAGGTAATTGTGCGTGAAAGTCATGGCAAAAGAGTGGGCCAGCCCGGGTCCCCACTGTTGTTTCTTCCAATTATTATTTTGACATGAGTCCATTGTATGACCTTAGACATAACAGGAAACTTCCTTAGTTGCATTCATTCATTTATCGCAGCCAGTGACTGCTCTGAGGACATAGTGGCCTCACAGATCTTATATTCTGGTGAGGGAACTGTCAAATAAATAAGCATATGAATATTTAAATAAGATCATTACAAGTTGCTGCTGCTGCCCTGAAGGAAATAAACTCACTGCTCTGAGAGAGAAAGAAAAAAAAAAAAAAAAAGATAGATCTAATTTAGATGGTGTGTTTCAGGAAAGTGTCAACTAGAAACATGTAGGCATAGAAATAGTGAGAACAGAACTGTGACATGTGATAATTCTGGATCAGCTTACCTCTCAAGTTTGTTGTAAGATTGATGGGAGGTCATTGTTGTGGAAGAACATTAAAAAATTGACAATGAAATATAAATCTACAATTTTGTCAATTTTACGAAGTGTTAGAAAGATGTCTTTCCTTCCCTCATACTCAGAGGGCCATATGTCTATGACCAACCTTTGTTCTCTGGAGAAGGAAATGGCAACTCACTCCAATATTCTTGCCTGGAAAATCTCATGGACAGAGGAGCCTAGTGGGCCTCAGTCCATGGGGTCGCAAAAGAGTTGAACATAATTTTCAACTAAACAACAACCGCAAACCTTAGTCCACTGCTAGGATAAGAAAGGAAATTAGACAGGATTTAAGAAGTGAGCACAAATCTAAGAATTTTGTTTGATAAATCAATTTGGCAGGATACAATGCCACCTAAAAGCCCAGTTCTATTATTCTAGCTGATAGAGTCGTTTGGCTGAATGTTGCTTCTTAATATACTAAAATCCATTATAATATAAACATAAAATTTTCATATTCCTGAATTTTATCATAGAGTTATTTAAAGTTTTTAAAGATTTAATAAACACAGATATAGAAAGCCAAGCAGAAGCACAAAAACATTTTTCTCTAACAGCAGGACCTATTTAATTTAGTCTTAGAATACATGATTTATCTTTAAAGAGAGATACTGTTAGGGGAAAAAAAAAGAAAAACATTGTTCATGGCCATATGTTATTGTAAAACAGCATATTTGAATATTTTAAAGACACTAAATTTGGTCCAAATTGAAGTAGGCTTTTTTCTTTTGTTGACAGTATGAAGCATATGCTAGGAATATGAGCCATAATTAAGCAGTAAGACACAACAGGGTGTGCATGTTGTTCTGGGAATGGTCCATGTACTGGGTGTGTAAAGTATGTGGCCAAAAAGAGAGACGCCCACAGCCACCACGGTGGTGGCTGTCATCCAGCCCAACATACGAGCATATGCCTTTCAGCATGCTTTTGCTGTGTGAACATGCTCTTATTATGAATCATGTTACTTTATCCTATAAGAACATTTTCAATCATTATACTTTGGGTGAAAACCAGAGAAACGCAAATTCCACAATGAGACCTCTTCTTTTCCTTGATATGGAAAGGGTTTGCTTGACAGCATTTCCTATGTGTCGGGTTTGCTTCAGTTGGGAATATGGCTTTCGTACTAGTTGGCAAAGTAGACAACAGGAGAGACAAAGGTGGTCTGAGCTAACAGGGAAGTGCTAAGAGCTAAATCTTGAGCACTCGCATGCAGTTGAAAACTGAAGTCATTTGTTTTGCCTCTCTAATTTCAGGAAATAGGTTTGACCCTCTGAAGTTCTTAAATAAGAGAAGCATAAATCTTATTCCAAGTATCCTTTGAGCTTTAAAAAACAAACAACTTTTTTTTTTTTTTAAGTAACAGAACAGAGAAAATTTCAAATTCACCAAGTTCTGGTTACATTTAGGATTGTGTTTTGAGAAATTGGCAAAATATATGTCACCTTTTACTCTAATTAACAATGTGGTGTTGCTTTTAAGAGTAGGAAAGTGTCTCAGGGAAATTATTTGTCTTTCAACCATCTTTAAAAATGCACTGTGACAAGCGAGGCTTTGAAAAGGAGAGGGAAGACTTTTTGAGATGAGAAGATAAGGAACGCCCTGCAGACATAAGCACCCTATTACTCTCATGGAGCAGATGTGTCTAATATACAAGCTCCAACCAAGAATGAAGTCACATAGAACAGAGTATATACTCTTTGTAATAAAATTAGATCTAGACTGGGTAGCTATTTTTAAATATTGTTTAATTGGGAATAACCAAAATTAAATGAGACTGTATTTGTAACCATGTACAGTAATTAAAATGCCAATACCCATTGAAATTGGATGAATAATAACTTTGATATGACTTGGTCTGAGAAAATTAAAAGAGTTAAACTTGAGGTAGAACTTGTTGAATTTGGGGGATCTCTTCTAAAAAGAGAAAGAGAAAAACAGGAAAAGATCCCACTGTAACTGAAAGTTGTATTTTGGTATATTGAATTTTCTAGAATATTTTCACAATTTTTATAATAATGCCCTTAAAATATTTTCATAGTTAAAATCTTAGGTTTTTAAATTCAAAGTATGTCTTATCTGCAACATATGAAATTTACACAGATAGAAGTAAAGAATGATTCCTTTTCTCAAGAAGCTCAAAATTTAGGGAGACAGATAAGAAGATTCAAAGGGGGTTGTGATTCAACAAGCAAGTAGGTCAGGTGCCATAAGAAATAGATGGGGATTCAAAGGAGTGAACTATTTGTTTTGGAGATGTGAGGCGTGGTCTTCTGGAGGGGGTTTGAGGTAGTGATTCAGGCGCGGATGGGCCATGAGTAAGTAGAGGAGAGGTAACTAGGGCTGCATGACTGGATAACTTTAGGTGGAGTGACTAAGTGTGTTTGTGCTCAGTCACTTCAGTAATGCCTGACTCTTCATGACACTAGGGACCAGAGCCCGCCAGGCACCTCTGTTTATGGAATTCTCCAGGCAAGAATAACGGAGTGGTTTGCCATGCCCTCTTCCAAAGGGTATCTTTCCAATCCAGGGATCAAACCCGAGTCTCCTGTGTCTCCTGTATTGCAGGTGTATTCTTAACCCACTAAGCCACCAGGGAAGCCCGAAGTGACTACACAGTAAATAGTTAGGAGGCCCAGTTTGCCCTAGAAATCGGTGGCTCAGAGTGTAGAATGTGACAGAAGAAAGGCTTTTGTGATCTTTGCTTCTGATCACATTCTTTTCAGAGGAAAACTCCAGTGACCCCAGAGTTATTGGTGGCTGAAACATACACAATTAGAATAATCCCAGAGCTTAATGCCAATGTGCTGACTTCATTGTCCGCTGATATTTTCGTTTGGTGAACTAATATGAAAGGCATAACAAAGAAGTATTTTATCTTAGCAGCAGTAGAAACCTGTGAAGGATTGTGCATGAGGTAGGTTGAGACAAGCCTTCAAGTAAGATCCCTCAAATGTTGTGTGTAGGAAGGATTGAACCCTTGTGTGAGATTGTGTCAATCAGTTCAAAGAGCAATTAAATGAATCCATGAAGATCAACATATAATGGATTACTAAGGAGACATTGAGTATTTTGCATTTTTAATGTAGATCATGAAATCATGGAAGATAGTTTCTATGTCTGAAGAATCAAGGACACAGTCCACCAGAGAATCTTAATTTCCTCAGACTTGGAGAAAACCTCCCCACATTTAGGTACTTCTGTCTTCTTTCACAAATGTTATGGTCTTGAGAAAAATAATATATGCCTCAAAAGAGATAAATGATCAGACAGAAATGGGGAAATAGAAAAATAGGTAGATTATTTATTCTTAGATATTTTATTACTTTCATTTTCATCCACTAAAAAATGAAAATTTGTTGTTAGTAGAGGGAATAAATCGGAGAAGGCAATGGCACCCCACTCCAGTACTCTTGCCTGGAAAATCCCATGGATGGAAGAGCCTGGTAGGCTGCAGTCCATGAGGTCGCTAAGAATCAGACACGACTGAGCGACTTCACTTTCACTTTTCATTTTCATGCATTGGAGAAGGAAATGGCAACCCACTCCAGTGTTCTTGCCTGGAGAATCCCAGAGACGGGGGAGCCTGATGGGCTGCCGTCTATGGGGTCACACAGAGTCGGACACGACTGAAGCGACTTAGCAGCAGCAGCAGCAGAGGGAATAAAATAGTTAACAATCTTGAAGTATTAGTCACTCAGTCATGTCCAGCCCGTGACTGTAGCTCACCAGACTCCTCCATCCATGGAATTCTCCAGGCAAGAATACTAGAGTGGGTAGCCATTCCCTTCTCCAGGAGATCTTCCTGACCCAGGGATTGAACCTGGGTCTCCTGCATTCCAGGTGGATTCTTTACCATCTGAGCCACTTCATGAATACCTGTCAAACCAAAAGAAAGTCCAGACTATAAGATTTTGAACTTAAAATTAGTATGCTACAACTGACTTAAGAGGAAAACAAAAACTCATGGATATTGTTCTTTAGAGAAGTCCACCTTATCATGACAGCATCCACATCATAATTGTCTTAAATAACATGGCTTTTTGATAAAGATGCTGCTAGAGAAATTGGTGTTTTGGGTGACAGCCTGAGTAGTCAAGCTAATGAACTTCTCTTGAGGGCCAAGGGTATGTTAATTATCTGCCTCTTTGCTCCCCATGGATGGACAGCTTCAGCCTGGGGAAAAGCATGTGTGTATGCCCAGAAACGTGACTCCCTTCCCTTCTTTGCAGCCTTGTGGTTGGAACTGCCAGGTATTTCTGCTTAAATACAACCCAAGAGGAGGTCTGTATCTTTTACGGGCAGAAAGGCCATTCATATAAGCAAATAATTAAGGATACAAACTGAGGTGAAAATAATTTGAGGTAAATAAGCTGAAAAAAAGAAAACTTTAGGTTTTGTGAAATAATTCCTTTTGGCAGGTAAGTAGGTCTATCATCACTGAAATGTTCCTGTTCCACATTTGCTTTTACTTTGCTATTGCAGACTGGGAAACAAAATATCCCCTGGAAAATAAGGGAAAATTGTTCATTCTTTATTCACCATAATTGAGCCTGAAAATTTCAAGTAACACCGCTCAGATGGAAAATGCCATGGAAAGCACCATGCGGGTCTAGTTCAAGTAGCAAATGTGAAGCGTTTGTTAAGCAAAATGTACTTTTCAAACACAGCTGAAAACATCAACAGAAAGATAGGAATGGCTTATCACCATTTCTTTATCTTTTAAATTTTTTCATATTTGTCTAAGGTTCAGTTCAGTCACTCAGTCGTGTCCGACTCTTTGTGACCCCATGAATCGCAGCACGCCAGGCCTCCCTGTCCATCACCAACTCCGGGAGTTCATTCAGACTCACGTCCATCGAGTCAGTGATGCCATCCAGCCGTCTCATCCTCTGTCGTCCCCTTCTCCTCCTGCCCCCAATCCCTCCCAGCATCACAGTCTTTTCCAATGAGTCAACTCTTTGCATGAGGTGGCCAAAGTACTGGAGTTTCAGCTTTAGCATCATTCCTTCCAAAGAAATCCCAGGGCTGATCTCCTTCAGAATGGACTGGTTGGATCTCCTTGCGGTCCAAGGGACTCGTGTCTAAGGTTAGCACGGGCTTTAAAGACCTATTACTTAGATTCATAAACATGAATTTATTCGAAGATTAAAACAATGCGTTTTGTAACTCTCAAGCTTTAGGGACTTTTTTGTGATTACAAAGGTAATTTCATAAACTTCTCTGTTAAAAATGGACCTCAAGTTGCTCAAGTTACAAATGGAGGAAAGTTTGGAGGGAACTTGGCTTAGACAGTGAGAGGATGTTCAGATAGCTTGGTAATGATTTGAATAGCTGTGTTTATTTGTAGTTACTAGGCTCCTGGGCTTCGCTTCACATGTATCTTTCAACTGGGCATAGCCTAAAGTTAAGGTTACACTTTTTTCTCTTTTGTTGAGTCTGGCAATGCCACTCATATGAAAAGTAAAAAAAAAAAAATGAAGTTAAAGAACTCTCCCTAAATCAGAGTTGTTAAGAAATAAGCTGGACCTGGAACCAAGATCTTTTTTGCTTCAGAGCCTATATTTTAACTTCTGTGCTATAATTTAGCATGTGCTAATGAAACAACCCACAAGTTCAATGAACAGAAAGATGACACAAACAATGGGTGGAAAATATCTCATTGACAAGAATTCTCGGATACTGTGAGAATGAAAAGCGTCTTTCACTTTTCTTTGAATTTATATTTGACATATTTATTGTGTCTTTATAGGAGAAGTTTCTCTTCAACTTGATTTGAATAGGCACTGAATAAACACAGCTGTTTTACTTTAACTTTGGCACAAAAAGCAATGTATGTAAAGTTTCTAAACGGAATGAGCAGAAACTCTCTTGAGAGAAATGGAGAAACAAAAGTAGACTTCTATCAGGTTGGTGCAAAAGTAATTGCAGTTTTTGCATTGTTGCCATTTATCATTTGATACTAGAATACATTCTTAGATATGGTTATATTATTCATCACGTTAAAGCACAATTCTAAGTTTATGGGTTTTTTTTTTTTTTTTTTGCTAGTGACTTTTAGTTGTTTGTTTTATATGTATTTAGATTATGGAAATGATATTATACAAAAAGTAAATTTGAGTGATTTTCTTATTCAAGTTGAAAATGGGTCATAAAGCAACAGTGGTAACTCGCAACATCCACAATGCATTTGGCCCAGGAACTGCTAATGAACGTACAGTGTAGTAGTGGTTCAGGAAGTTTTGCAAAGTTGATGAAAGTCTTGAAGGGGAGGAGCATAGTGGCCGGTCATTGAAAGTTTACAACAACCAACTGAAAGCCAGCATCAAAGCTGATCCCCGTCTTGAAGGGGAGGAGCATAGTGGGCAGTCATTGGAAGTTTACAACAACCAACTGAAAGCCAGCATCAAAGCTGATCCTCTTCCAACTACATGAGAAGTTGCCGAAGAACTCAACATTCACCATTCTACAGTTGTTCAGCATTTGAAGAAAATGGTAAAGGTGAAAAAACTCGGTAAGTGGGTATCTCAGGGGCTAACCACAAATCAAAAAAAAAAAAAATCATCATTTGGAGGTGTTGTCTTCTCTTATTCTGTGCAACAATGAACCATTTCTCAATTGGACTGTGACATGTGATGAAAAGTGGATTTTATGCCACAACAGGTGATGACCAGCTCAGTGGATAAAGTGATAAGAAGCTCCAACGCACGTCCCAAAGCCATACTTGCACCAACAAAAGGTCACTAAAATTTTCTGAATCCGAGTGAAACAATTACATATGAGAAGTATACTCCACAAGTTGATGAGATGAACTGAAAACTGCAAGCACTGCAGCAGGCGTTGGTCAACAGAATGGGCCCAATGCTCCATGACAGCACCCGGCCGCATGTTGCACAACCAGTGCTTCAGAAGATGAATGAATTATGCCACCGAGTTTTGCCTCATTGACTGTGTTCACCTGACCCCTTGCTAACCGACTACTACTTCTTCAAGTATCTCAGAAACTTTTTGCAGGGAAAACACTTCCACAAGCAGCAAGAGGCAGAAAATGCTTTCCAAGAGTCCATTAATCCTAAAGCATACATTTTTATGCTACAGGAATAAACAAACTTATTTTTCTTTGGCAAAAATGTGTTGAGTGTAATTGTTCCTATTCTGATTAATAAAGATGTCTTTGAGCACAGTTATTATGATTTAAAATTCACAGTCCAAAACCACAATCACTCTTCCCCCAACCTCCTACAAATATTTTAAAGAAAGAAAAGAAGTGCCTTCTTACTGTAAATCCCACTAGATTGATTATGTGAAATAAATTATTACTCATCAATTATTCATTCTGTGCAACAGTGTACCATCATTTTGGGGTTAAAAGGGTGAGGATAAACTATGATTACTCCCTCATGAAACAGAGAGAGACCACAGGATAGGGCATAAGAGAGCAGAGGGGTAAGATGGTGGCCTCCAGACCATCTGATTCATTTCCTGCTCTGTCACTTACCAGCAGTACATCTATCTCTATGATCAATTTTCCCATCTGTCAAATGGGCATAATCATAATACAATCTCCTGTTAGGAAATGCAATTAAAAAAAATTCAATTCATGAAAAAAAAAAAGAAAAAGCCTCTCCACAAACGTACAAGAGAAAGAAAATTTATTGTTATCAGACAAGCATTATACCAGAGCGCATACCTCAGGCAATCCACTAAAGAGATTACAAAGACAGAAATAACACCCCCCTCCTATACAGCCAAGCAGATACAACTCATAACACACTTCCTCAATCCTGACAATAATCCCTAAATAGGAGGATGTGATGATGGTACTGTTGCTCAGACATCATTCAACCCAAATTCATCTGGTCATGGCATTACTGTGTGTATTGGTTCATTGGTTTTCTCTGAAGGAAAAATAAACTTTCCATATTTTTATAACACAGGATAGCTTCACAGTTTGGAAGAGGGTGCCTTCTGAAGCTAGGCTCCTACCCTTCCAGGAAGACGGGGAGACAGTGTGATCATCTTTCTTGATGAATTCATTTCAAAGAGATGGTTCCCAAGTCCTTGAAAAAGATACCCCTGGCTCCCAAAGCTGGAATAAGGCTTATTTAGATTTAAAAAATAAATTACATACATCTCAACCAAGGAGAAAAAAATCTTAAAATTATAAGTTTTCTAAGGTAAATTTTCTATAAAAATGAAGAGGGAGGGAGCTTTTTCCCTTACTTTGCACTGTAGAATTAAGCCTTTTATTTTTAATTTTCATTTAGCCTTACACTTAAATACAGAAGGTGTTTGGGACAGACACTCTTTGTTATTGTTCAGTCACTAATTTATGTCTGACTCTTTTAAATGCAATAAAATATTGCTATTATCATTTCCACATATTACTGTTGTTCATTCACTGTCATGTCCAACTCTTTGTGACCCCATGAACTGCAGCACGCCAGGCTTCCCTGTCCTTCACTGTCTCTTAGAGTTTGCTCAGATTTATTTTCATTGAATTGGTGATGCCATCCAACATCTCACCCCCTGCCACCCTCTTCTCTTTTTGCCTTCAGTCTTTCCCAGCATCAGGGTCTTTTCCAATGAATCAGCTCTTCGCATCAGCTGGGCAAAATACTGGAGCTTCAACTTCAGCATCAGTCCTTCCAATGAATATTCAGGGTTGGTTTCCCTTAGGATTGACTGGTTTCATCTCCTTGCAGTCCGAAGAACTTTCAAGAGTCTTCGCCAGAATCACAGTTTGAAAGCATCAATTCTTCAGTGCTCAGCTTTCTTTATGGTCCGTCTCTCATGTCCATACATAACTACTGGAAAAACCATAGCTTTGACTATACAGACCTTTTTCAGCAAAGGTCTCTGCTTTTTAATATATTGTCTAGGTTTGTCATAGCTTTCCTTCCAAGGAGTAAATGTCTTTTAATTTCATGGCTGCAGTTACCATCTGCAGTGATTTTGGAACCCAAGAAAATAAAATCTGTCACTGCTTCTACCTTTCCCCCTTCTATATATATATATGACATGACTGGTCATATAATCAGTTGCTCATATATGTTTGTATGATTATTGTTATAAATTGAATAGGTAGATAAAAGCCCCCTAAAAGACATGGTTGTTGGAGTCATCAGAAAGATGTTAAAAAGCAAAGCTGTAAGTGGGCCACAAATTACTGGGTGTTTGAGTGGGGAGAGGGAGATTATACAAGGAGGGTTGGAATTTTCAAACAGGAATGAGAACAGTAATATCTGCTAGGAGGTTAGAGTCAAAGGAAATAAATAAATTGGTCTGACCTAATACAAAAAGACTATGTTTGGGGACAGTTGAGAAATTTGGTAAGAGATATTAATGGGGACCTTTTAATATGTAATTTATATTTGATGAAAAGAGAAAGCTCCATCTAGGAGATGGTAAAAGAAGAGAGTCAAGTGCTAAGCCTTTCTGTGGTATGTGTATAGAAATTTCATGAAAACAAGATTACAGATTTATCATTGTAACCACAGTCAGCCCCTCCCTATCTACAGGTGTGGATACAAATGCACTAAAATACCCTTTTGTTTAAAGAACTTGAGCATCCATGCATTTTGGTACTCATGGGATTCTGGAACCAATCTCCCATGGATTTAGAGAGACAACTGTATAAATCCACATTCTAAAGTCTCCCTCCATTGAAACTTCCTGGTGGTTTGATGGCTGGGATTTGGTCCTCCAGTGCAAGGGGATCAGGTACAATCTCTAGTTGGGGAGCTAAGATCTTATGTACCTTACGGCCAAAAAACCAAGCATAAAACAGAAAATAAATTCAATAAGGACTTTAAAAATGATCTACATTTAAAAAAAAAAGTCTTAAAAAAATTACCCTTTTCCTTCCTGATTCCTAGGGTCCCTCACAAAGCTTTTCACGTTTATGAGCATCTTCCTCTCCTTCTCTAAAACTGGCACGTGAGAAATTAGATCCTATTGTTGAAATATAGAATAGTGAGATGAGGAGAGTACTTATGACTCATAAAAGCATTTTATTTGTTTACAACATGAGCTTCAGTCACTTTAAGTACAAAAATTGTGTTTTTTCACCTTGCACTCGCCAAGCACTTTGTCCAGTGTTGGTTCTTCATTGTCGCTTAGTCGCTTTAGTCTTGTCCAACTCTTTTGCGACCCCATGTACTGCAGCCCTCCAAGCTCCTCTATCTATGGGATTCTCCAGGCAAGAATACTGGAGTGGATTGCCGATTCCTTCTCCGTGGTTCTTCATAAAGGGTTGTTAAACTGAGCTGTGCAGTTGAAGTAATGATGTAAAAAGCTTGTCAATTTCTGGGAATTGCTGCTCAGGAAGATGGTCTGGGGAGCCAAGGTTTAAGATTCCCAACCAACAAGGGCAAGTGGAATATGCAATGGGTTAGAACAGTTTGGTTATTTGTGTTCTATAAAAGAGTGTCAGAGTTGCAGAGTGTGAGTAGAAGCAAAGAAAACTGAGAGTGGCTTTAGTATAAAATTAGAATTTCTATGGAATGCTCAGGAGAAGGTCAAAAGAAGGAAGAAGTTTGCTTTGAAAAACTGTAACCTTCACCCCCGTCTCAACTCTCTCTTTGTAATTTAAGGGGATTTCTCCAGTCACTTTTCCCAGCAAGAATTGTAGGCACCTCATTAAGCTGCCTCTAAATTGTATTGTGTGAATATTTTATGAGGCAATTTTGTTCATCTAATCATCATTTTGAGATTGACTAAAGAGAAGAGAAGGATTGGTTCCTTTCAGATATCTGTACTATTTGTTGTTGTTTTTAAAAGTACTTTCCCTTTTCTCTACAGAACTGGATTGTATTATCCTAAGGACATTCATGCTTTATTCAGAATTTCTTCCTATTTGAATTGGCAAATTCAGTACTGGTATTTAACAATGAACTCTCAGTGGAATATTCCCTTTTTATGTTGTCATTTTTTATATTTTCTTTCCATCCTAGGCAAAAAAAAAAAAAAAAAAGTGATGATGCCAAAGTGCCATAGGCACTGGAATTATCCATCCTATATAGAAAATTCAGACTCTTACATTTTTTTCTAAGGATCAGTTCTTCTTGCTAAGAAGAGTGAGAATCAGAGTCTTCAATAAGAGCTGTCTGGTCAATATGCAAGGTGGCATTTCTTTTCCAATTTCTAATAACCCTGTGTAGCACTTCAGTTATCTTTGTTTAGGAATAGTGGTATCATTTCATATCTAAAAATCAAAAAGGAAACAAACCAGGAAAAGTCAAAGGCAGCAACTGTATTATCTGGTAATACTGAGATAAATAAGAAAAAAAAAAAAACAAAAAAAATGTTTTTCTTTTTCCAGAAAGCATTGTTTTAATCCCAATACAAAGCAAAATTCCTTCCATTATTAACCATAGGCTGAGTCTAATATTCTAAAGTACCTAACCTTTTTCTGGGAGAGAATTTTTCTTTAATTTATTTTGTAATGGACATTTTCCTTGAGATTTATATTATAATATAGTAATTTTAAACTTTTGCTGAATGATTTAGCTTCATCAATTGGGGCTTAAAATAAAACTAAGGAAGGAATCGTACCCTGTACTTAGTTGTCCTGAATTCACCTGGGTTATGTTACTCTCCTGGATCTATGTTTTCAAGGAATTGTTCATAAATTACAAAACGTGCAGTGGAGGGTAAACAGAAAGAAAGATCTAAATGTATCAAGGATCTGATCATGTTTAGCAAGAAGAGAAGGCTTTGGGACAACTTGATTAAGTATGTTAAAATATTGAACGGGTTGTCACTTAAAAGAAATATCCTTTCACTAAATCACATTTGTGTAGTACATATGTGAGCAGCATATGTATAATGTGATATTTCCATGCTGTTTGCATGGATGTAAACTCAGGATGAAAAGAAAAAAATACAGAGACTGCAAAATGTTGAGGACAAGATTCCAGTCATTTCATGGTCAGATAAGTCATTGAGTCTGAACCTAACAGCTTATCAAATCCCCAACCATGAGGTATATGGAACCTGGTTGATAGAAACTTCCTGGCTGCAAAGTGAAAAACCTTTGTGAAAAGACTGATTTCGAAAATTATAAGTCTACTATTGGAGATGTCCTCACCTAAAATATAATTTTACTCATCCTGATTATTTACTGACTTTACAATATATAGTATACTCTGCCAGATTTTGAGAATCAAAGAGGCATGTGTATCATTTCCTGCCACGAAACAGCTTAAAAATCAATTTTATGGCCAATGATATGGAGAGAGATCTGGTTTGAGGGGAGAGGGAGATAGTAAGTTACATTTGAGCTTTAAAGCAATGGTAATACATACAGGTGTAGAGTCCTATTGGTAGAAAAAGAGTTAAAATCTAGAGTTCATATTTGACAGTCATTTAGGCAGAAGTGGACCATGAAACTAAATGGGAAAAATGGCCAAAAAATATAAGGACTCTATCCCTTTCTAGGAGGATAGGTGTAGGAGGACAAGAGAATAGGTGTAGCTTGTGGAGGATGAGAGAACCAAGATCAGGACTGGGTAGACTCAACCCCTTGTTGAAATATTATTGATATAAATAAATCTCTTGAGCAAGTTTACAAAATGCCCGTATATTGAGGAATGGCTTCTGCTGTCTTCCACACTGGCTGTCCCTATAAAGATATGGCACATTTCAGGTCTGTAGATAAAGCTTCATTGTTCTGTTCAGGGATCCTGTTTAGATCACAAATCAGCCCACAGTGGCTGCCTCTGAGTCATATAGAGGTCCGATGCCATTATCTTCAGAGGACATTTAAAAAGGCAACTCCTTTCTCAAAAACATATACCTAAACATATGCGTCACTTCCCCGTGCTATAGAAACCCCAGTGTTCAAATTCTAGAAGACAATCTGAAAAAACATCCTCACTCAGGCATAAGTGAGCGCGTCTGCTTATTTATTAGTGTGACGCGTGTGTTTAAGAGCCCACTAAGTCTTAAAAGAAATGTTACACTTGTTTATGATTTGAAATTTCCCAACACAAAGAGGAAGATGACAGTGTATTTAGTTTTTAAAAGTAATGATATATTCTGATATATATGGATAATCAAAAAATATGCAATTACATGTTTATGCAAATATTGAGAAATATGTTAAGCGAAAATATATGATTAAAAGACATTTTAGAAACTTGATTAATAGCTGTACATAGTAAATTATTAGGTATCTTGTGTGGGGTATGTGAGATTTAGTAAAAGTTTTTGTGATTTGAGAAAGTATTCCTCTTGCTTAGGTTTATTTACTTTATTATATCCATAACTTTATGGCAAAGAACAAGAGAAAATAGGGTTTTGCATATAGTGAAAATCAATTTTCTAGTAAATAGATGCACTCCAGATTTAGCCATGGGTCTAATCTAATCCCTCATGGTAAGGTACATTTTGCAAACCTTAATACAGAAAATATCTGCATATCCTTATGTTTTATTTATTTTATTGTTCCTAATCTACAACCCACCCTATTGGAGTTATCAAATTTTTCATTTCAACATTTATGAAAAATCAATAACAGGAACTCAGATAGACAGAATTTAAATTGGTGTCTAGAGAAATTCCTCAATACCCTCCTCCCTCATTATTGAAGAGGCCAGGGTTGTGGTTCCAGAGAGTATCTACCATTTATAGGCCAATTTTCAATGAGGTAATTCGAGTCATAAATCTTAGTGGGAAATGCTACTGTTGAACACTCTTGGTGTTCCGTTAATTGAGAGGGATGGTGGGCCTGTGATGATGCTGTATTAACCCAAGGGCCTTCTTTCTTCCCTGTGTTTGGGTGCACTCAGCTATCAAAACTGCACTGATTTAACTCTGGCCATTGCAACTGGGATTTCCAGATGCTAAGTGCTAATGCATGATTTAAAAGTATGCTATTTCCTGGTTCTTTTTGGGTGGCAGAGCTTTTGTCTCCAAGCTACAAACATCAAGGTCACTTGAAGGTGGAACTGAGAATCAACCACATGATGTAAACTTCTGTGGTTGGGTTCTGCTCCACCAACAAGCCTGTGGTCTCTTAACTTCTATTTGTAGGCTTTGATAACTGTTCCTTTAGAGAATAAAAACAGAAAGTTGCTTAATTTTAGTTGATCCAGTATTTCTAAAAGATTAAACTATATCAACTTAAATAGAATCATTGGTGAGGATAAAAGAAATTTTAGTTGTTTATATTCTTTTAAATGATGGCTATTAATTCCTACAAACCCCAATACACTATATAAATTTTTGGGAGTTAATTTTGTAGTAATAATTTGAGTTGACCAGTTATATTATATTCTTAATAAAATATGTCACATCAAAGTATCCCACAGTGCTATTTAATTTTGATGCAAGTCTTCCATTTTTCATGAGGGCACATAATTTTCTTTATGGAAACTCATTATTTGATGCTACACAATCAAAACTTATGAAAAATAAAAGTGTCACTCCAAGTTCCAAATCGAAGGATCCTTTTTCTTTCCAATGCCAGCTCAGTCAGTAAGAATAAGAGATGAAGGATATTTGAGGCTTTCCTTGCTATATAATTCTTTTTGAATTGCATCTTTCTAATGTGTTTATGTGCTTTTCCTGTCACATTAGAAGATATAATACAACTCTAGAAAGACTGGCGGTAAAGAAACATTAAGTACCAGAAATTAGTTTCCTCAATGGTTCTTGAAAAATTTCATTAGCCTAGAGGGTTAATTTTACAGTTTTAGTGCGATCATTATTTATCATCTCTTGGTTTACGGGAAAGAATTAGAGTTATTAGCTATTAAATTATCCATGAAAATTTGACACTCTTCTAGACCAAACAAACCCTGGGGCATGCTGATTTTCCCAGTGTGAAACATCTGTGGCTTCAACTAAAAAGAACTTAACATTGTCTAATTAGATTTCCAAGATTTATAAGGTTTAAATACTCTATTATTAGAAACCTGAGAATTAGCCCAAAAGTTGAAATTCTCACTTAGTAAAGTTTATTTAAAGCATCCTTAACAAGAGCAGTATTTTTACCAGAGGAATTGATTTCTAATCTATTCAAATCAACCAAGAATTACCTGTGATTACAAGATTGGTCTTGGATAACACATCTGATATAAATATGCATAAAACTGTTCTAAAAACCTTGAAAAGATTTTGACAATGATTAGTAAGTATTGGAGAAATTTTTAAACCCGACATTTTCTCCAAACCATTGAATTACAGATATATTATGTTCTTGCTAAAGATGTTGATGGGTCTCTGATTCTTGATTACCTGAGGAATAAAAGACAAACATTAACTTTAAACTGATTCATTTTACAAACTTCCCACATCTGATTTCTCCATGTATCTTTAATGATAACAAACACTTGAAAGAAATACAGGTCTAGAATAGGGGATTTGTAAAGCTGTTGACTCTCCATTTTATACTCCCCTTGGCATATTCTCCCAAAGAAACCAATGGAGTTATCTTTTACATTTTTCCACAGAGGGCACACTGGGATTAAAATACCATTTTGTTTTGCAACAGGGAGGACGGATGCAGAGAAGACCGTGTGGGAGGTCCACTCCTAGTTCAGGATACTGAACAAGGGAGCAGAGTATTTTCTGCAAACTGTGCTACTGCCCACCATCTTAACCCTACACTTTCAGTGACTTATCTCATCCAAGTTGGCTCCAGGGGTTATGTTGACAACAGAACCCTGCTGCCTCTGTAGAGGAGGGGTCCCCAAATAACATAACCAGAATCACTACCAAAGAGAACTTGCAGATTTCACCTCAGAGTTGGAACATGTTTATTCCTCCAACCTAGGAAAAATATATTATGACTTATTGTAGTGGATTTCAAGGACTTGTATTTAATTGATTCATCACTGGACTTACAAACTGTCTCGGTTATTTAAAATATATGAAAGTTAAATTCAAGGAAAATTATTCTAGCAGATAATAAATAATCTATGTATATTATATACCATATGTAAAGAAGCCATGTTTATACATATACATATATAGAATTACTATGCATTTAATAATTACATTTAGAAAGGAAGGTGATGTTTCCTTGGCATTAATTTTTGAATACCATGTAGATTTTTTTGGTTTGCATTAATTTTGGCTTCTTGAGAAGGCGATGGCAACCCACTCCAGTACTCTTGTCTGGAAAATCCCACAGACAGAGGAGCCTGGTAGGCTGCAGTCCATGGGGTCGCTAAGAGTCAGACATGACTGAGCGACTTCACTTTCACTTTTTACTTTCATGCATTGTAGAAGGAAATGGCAACCCACTCCAGTGTTCTTGCCTGGAGAATCCCAGGGACAGGGGAGCCTGGTGGGCTGCCGTCTATGGGGTCACACAGGGTCGGACACGACTGAAGCGACTTAGCAGCAGCAGCAGCAATTTTGGCTTAATTGACAAAAATGAATACAAAGTACAACAAAAATTAGAAAAACCCTATAAAACTTTAATTCAATGCTAAAGACATGCATTTA
Organism: Bison bison bison; assembly: GCF_000754665.1. Lineage (NCBI taxonomy): Eukaryota > Metazoa > Chordata > Mammalia > Artiodactyla > Bovidae > Bison > Bison bison. The sequence continues at coordinate 670,556 of NW_011494622.1, forward strand.
ATTAAAGTATTTCAAAACTCTTTTTTAATAATATAGGTATATCAAGAGATTACTTGAATATCAAGAGAAGATCTGGAATCTGTAAGAAGGTAAATTATTTTTCACGTCAAGTGGCAACCAACCAATAAATGCTTATTCAGCTATAGGGAATATCAAGAAATGTATGCACTTTGACAACTATACTGTAGGAAATTCCAGCCTAGTTAAGATTATGGCATGAACAAAGAGTACCATAAAATAAGTATGAAAGGGAAGCAAAGACAGTAACCATGATGAGAACTTTTAAGTGGGAATGATGACTTGTGTTATGAACACATTCATGAAGAAAGCAAGGACATGTTTAGGATTTAATGGGAAATGGCAACCAGAAAGGTCTTAACAGGCAGAGTAAGAGCATTGCAGGAAAAGAAGGAAGAGAGGGAAGACAGACTGGAGGATGAGAAGCCACCTGATTGAAAGTGACTGGTGAGTGGAGCTGGAGTGGAGTTTAGTTCTCCAGCAGCTCTCATACTCCCTCCCCCTATTGTCAGGATGTGGGTTTCTTACCTTGATATTTGTGAAGATTAAATCCCTACCATCTATATGAGTCTGCTTAGGATACCATAACAGGATAATACGGACTAGGTGGCTTAAACAAAAGACATTCATTTCCTCCCAATTTTGGAGGCTGAAAGTTCATGATCAAAGTGCCCACACAATTGTCTCTAGTGAGCTCTCTATTCTGGCTTGCCGACAGCTACCTTCTGACTGTGTCCTCACATGGCCTCTTTTCTGTAATGCACACCCCTGGTGTCTTTTCTCTTATATGAGCTCCAATTCTATTGGAGGCTCAAATGGTGAAGAATATGCCTGTGAAGCAGAAGACACAGATTTGATCCCTGGGAAGATTTCCTGGAGAAGGGGTTAGTTCCCAACTCCAGTATTCTTGCCTAGAGACGTCTCTGGACAGAGGAGCCTGGTGGGCTATAGTCCATGGGGTCACAAAGAGTCGGACATGACTGAGTGACTAATACTTTCACTTTTTGTCACTTTTCTGTTGGATTGGGGCCCCATCCATATGATCTCACTTAACCTTAATTACCTCTTTAAAGTCCATATTGCCAAATACCTTAACATTCAGAGTTACGACTTCAACATATGAATTTGGGTAAGAGGTGGGATAGTGACAAAATTTAGTCTATAACATAGTCTTTGTCACTCACTTTAGCTTCAGTTTCCTAAAATTGGACTAGGATGTGATCTTAGAAGAAGCAGGATATTCTCATAGCCATCTCTGCTAAAGTTTCCCTCCTGTTTCCCTATAGTAGTCCTGGTGATACTGCAGTGAATATGAGGAAAGGAATAGCTGATTTGTTTGCAGGAAATTTTTAGTCATTAAAGGATAAATCTTTGGAAATGTACCCTTCAAAAGAAAAGAACTTTAGAAAATGGAACAACTCTCAAGTAAAAACTGATATATTTGAATAAGCTGCCAAGAGTTAGAACTGTAACTTAATTTTCTTTGTCCTTAAAAAAAAAAAAAATTGGTCCTTCAGTTTTCCTATGCAATTCCATTGTAAGAAACTTGAACAGCACATATCGTTTAAAGGACATCAACAGTGAAAGGAAAGATGTGTGTTTTAGTGTCTTTTGAAAAAATTCTAGGTTGCTTTAACTTGAACAGCAATAAAATATGACAATTCTATATTCTCCAGATGGGGAGGCATACCTAGAGAGTATGACCTTCAGTATAGAAAGAAGGCTGAGCACTGAAGAACTGATGCTTTCAGGTTGTAAAGCTGGAGAAGACCCTTGAGAGTCCCTTGGACAGCAAGGAGATCAAACCAGTCAATCCTAAGGGAAATCAATCCTGAATATTCATTGAAAAGACTGATACTGAAGCTGAAACTCCAATACTTTGGCCACCTGATGTGAAAAGCTGATTCATTGGAAAAGACTCTGATGCTGGGAAAGATTGAGGGCAGGAGAAGAAAGGGGCAACAGAGGATGAGATGATTGTGTTATGTAGTTAGAATAGGAAAAAGGAGTCCAGAATGGTGGTGGCTAAAAGACAAGGAAGGGAAAAGCCCATGAAAATAGAACAAAGGGTGGTCTGAGGACTGGAGTGAGGACCTCAGGTAAAACAAACAGCACTCCTGGCTAGCCGTGTTTACATAGGGCAGGTCCAGGGGGAGGAGAAAAAACAAATAAAAAGAGGAGCCAAAATTGGGTGGGGGCCTCTCTTCTCTTCACATCTTTTGGGTCAGCATGCCCTCACACCTTGAGGATGTATTTTCCCTTATTTTCTAAATAAAACGGAGCTGTAACACGGCACTGTAACACTGGTCATCCAAGGGCTGTAATTCAGCTGGTCCGTCACTTCAAATTTTTGTTGTGACGAGGCAGAACTGAGGAAATTATACACTCCCCCAACATCTAGATGGCATCATCAACTCAATGGACATGAGTTTCAGCAAATTCCAGGAGATAGTCAAGGTCAAGGAAGCCTGGTGTGCTGCAGTCCATGGGGTGGCAAAGAGTGGGACATTCCTTAGTGACTGAACAACAGCAACAAATTTGAAATAAAGATCTGTTTTTGATCTGAAAGCTTTCAATCAAGTTTCTCTTTAATAGTTGTAAGAAGCCAAAATTTCTTGAAAAAAAAATATAAAGGAAATGAATTTTGACTTTAACAAAGAAATTTATAATAGCCAAAAAAGAATAATTGTTTTCTAAATATTATCTGAGTGTAACAGGAAGTATAATATAATCCTAGATATTAAAATAAATTTTCACATGCACAACTTCAAAGGCTGTATCTATTTCAAATATATCATGTGTAAAAAAAGGAATCTGTCATACAATGAACTTTTTTAAAATTCAAAATATGCAGAAATTAATCGAGACTATTCTTTGGATTTGAAACTAACTCCTAATCATACAATAGGGGCACTTATTTCTTTGTCATCTGAATTGATGAGGCTGTTATATGCTAATTTCAGGGTGTCACTAGCAACCATTTTGAGAGTAAAATTGATTTGAATAACAGTGGGTTTTCCTTGCAGTAAAGTAGAAATACAATTAGAGAAGGAAGCTCATAATTTATCTCAGCTTTATGTAAAAATATTATCAAAAAGAATAAAAGCAACTAACAAATGCTAATATGTACCAAGAATTCTTTATTTTCTGTCAGATTTAGACAAAAATTTTAATCAAATTCTCTTTAGTTTGTCTCATAAATGTTGCTGAAAATACTGGCATCTTTGAATTTAGTGTTAGATGTCATACCTAGAGTAGGTTTAGACCAGATTTTAGGACACATGGTGTAGTTAACATGTGCACACAGATATTCAGAATTTAGATTGTTGATGAAATGTTACAATTTTCCAGAAACAGCAATATTGCCATTATCTACCTGATAAAAAATTTAGACATCTAATCATAGGTATTCTACAGAGTAAAAGTTTATCTTTATGAACTTAGAAAGACTGCTTGAAAGTATTGGAATGTATTTACCTTGCAGTGTATTTCTAGAAATGACATTGTTGTTGAACCTGAGTTCATATGACTGACACACAAAGAGGCCAAATAAACTGAAACATTGGCGTTTGGAGCAGAGAAAGATTTTATTGCAAGAGCCAGGCAAGGAGAACAGGTGGCTGGTGCTCAAAACCTCAAACTCCCTGATGGTTTTCAGGGGGGAGTTTTTATAGGCAAAATTTATGGATAGGGCTGCAGGATGTGTGACCTTTCCTTGGGTGGTTGATGGAGGTGTAGCAGGGTTGTGTGCCAAGAATCTCAATCATCAGCCTTTTGATTCCAAGCACTCTGGAGTCCACATGCTTGTGCTCAGCCTAATGTTACCTTCTTCCACATAGTGGAGGCTCCAGCTCCTGTGGAAGAACTCAGAACAGATTGCTATGCATCCTCTGAGAAGGAACCAGAACCCTGCCCCAAGTCTGCACTGTTGTTTCCTGACTGTCTTTCCTTTATTTCTGAATTCCCTCACTCCTTGAATCAGTAATTTTGAATCTGCTCTTTGGAACTCAGGAAAGGTGAAAGGGGCTGAAAGTCTTTTCCCCACAAACAAGAAACAGGGGACATGGAAAACCTTTTGTAACCGGGAGGGCCTCAGAGGGTCCTGCTCAGTTTCAGTATTATAACATTTGGATAGAATATGAAGGAAGAACTTTCTCTTTAATATTAATAGACTCTGAAAATATTCAGGGCAGACTATTTAGTGACAAAGTCTTTATTTTATGCTTTACACTGGAATGTTTGTGATTTAGTTAGATTTGTGTTTTTAAGGATTGACATGACATATATGTAGGATTTTTTTTTTTCTAAATCCTAGTTTGTATATTAAAAGCCTCAAATAATTTCTTTTGAGTGGTTTTCCCAGTGGGTCACTTTCTCATTTTAATGACAGCATTGCTGTAAAACCCTGACATGGGGTTCTTATCTATGTTTATATAATGTATAGGAGAGGGAAATCTTCCTTCTGCCATCTTAGATTTCATTTGTTGGACATGTGAATGAAGCTGACAAAAGACAGAGTTACATGAGAAAAGGCTAACAAGTTTTGAATTTTATGTTCATGGGGGTTTCAAATAAGTCAAAAACAAAGACGCAAACTCTGGGACTTATACTGCCTTTTAACAAAGAGTAATCAATTATGGGAATTGGATAAAGGAAAGGGTTTTTTAAGCTTCTATCAGTGATAAATTATGGAAAGATGACTAGAAAATATGTGGGGGAAACTGAAGGTGGATAAAAGTTTGTTTATGCAGACTCATCTTTGTGCCATCTCTCCAATGATGAAGGTTGTTCTCTTTCTGGTACAGGAGAAGGGAATGCCTTCATAACTTAAATTTATACCTTGCCTTTAAGCAGAAAAAGGAAGGGAAGAGAGCTCTTCCTGACTGCTTTTTCTCATTTAACTTCAGCTCTAAGTAATCCTTATGCGAAAGTGACATATTTTGGGTGATAAATTCTGATCCCCTTCAATTTCATTACATTTACTAGAATGAATGTATGAATAAATGAAGAAAAGAATGAATAATGTATGTTTGTTTGTTTGCTTTCTTGTTTACACCTCACCTCATTACTAAAAAGCACTTGAGGTGTTTTCAGGTCATTTCAAAAATAAAGCATCTATAGACTTTCACCTTGTAACAAATTAAAGATTCTTTTTTAGTAATGAAGATTCTTTAATTTAGGAAATACTGATGTTTATTATATCTATGGTCTTTACCTCTGTTTCATTTATTCCATTTTATTTGGGGTTTAGTTTACATATACTAAATATAAATTGTTGAGATTCCACACCTATGGGAGTAGTTAGGTCTCAGAACCCATAAACCTAGGCAGTTCAGTATCTGAACATAAGTGGTCTCATCTGTAAAAATTGAGATAATTTTTGATAACGCTTGCAGCTCTAGTGGTAAAGAACCCACCTGCCATTGCAGGAGACATAAAGAGATGTGGATGTGATCCCTAGGTTGGAAAGATCCCCTGGAGGAGGACATGGCAACCCATTCCAGTATTCTTGCCTGGACAATCCCTTGGACAGAGGAGGCTGGCAGGCTATAGTCCATAGGGTTGCAAAGAGTCAGACATGACTGAATCGACTTAACATGTACGCACATGGCATTTACAACAGGAACAAATGCAAAATTTTCCTTTGGCATTTCAGGAATCCTTTACAAATTAATAGTTGGATTTTATGGAGTAAATGATTGCTTTACTGTCTTTTTATCATTAATATGATTAAACAAATCATATTCTGTTTGAATTGTCAAACTATCCATTCACATCCACTCACATATCTGAAAAATCTTTAGATTTACCCCCGTGAGATTAAAATATTATTTCCTACTGACGTACTGTACTTGTATTGGAAAGTTTTAAATGGTCTGAATTATCTTATTCCTATGCTAAGCTATTTCAATTGTTTGAAAGTTTCACACTGATTATCATCAAGCTTGAGTTCTACTAACACACATACTCTTTTAACATTTGTGTATTTTATTTTATTTTTTTTAATTTTATTTTATTTTTAAACTTTACATAATTGTATTAGTTTTGCCAAATATCAATTGTGTATTTTAATATTGGGAAGAACTGGCAATGAATCCAAAGAAAAGAACCATAAGGCAGGTTAAAGTGATATGTGAAAACTACTATAGAGTATTTGAACTAATTTAAGTCTTATCTGTACTCTTATTATATCAGAGATAGACTCTGAGTCCATATGTATTATGCAAATTAACAGTAAGTTAATCTAATTTTTTTTCTGAATATCCATAGAGATATAACATAACTTGTTATGAAACAGGTCAGTCTTTTAGAACAGGCACATTAATCTTTTATTTTTTTTCTTACTAAATGCATGACAGCTAATACATAAAAACAAAGTGCTTTTAAAGGATGGAAGTGATTTTATGTTTACAAAATATGCTTGGGTAACAATGCATTTCAAATTGCAACTTTATGAATTTATTTTGTGTTTCATCAATCTGAATGAATTAATGTACTGTTCATGTGGATCTGGCATATATTTTCATTAATGCTTTAATATTCCATTGAAATACAGCATTGCTTTAAGAAGAAATTAATTAACATTGAACGAGTTTGTTTTTATTTTCCTAAATGGGTCTCTATAAAATTTGGCCATTACAGACTTAATTTTAGCTAGTAAGTGATTAAAATTATTTTGTTGGTTTCTTAGACCTTTATTTAACTTTTCTAACATATTATGAATCAAAGAGGGGAGCTACCTGCCATCTCAGAAACCCTTATCACAATATCCTCCCTGATTTCTTGCAGACAATAACAGCATACAATTCTTATCTGCCACTGTTTTAAACTTTTTTTTTTCAATTAAAGTAGAGTTGATTTACAATGGTGTGTTAGTTTCAGGTATACAATACCTCCCTTCCTTTGGTAATCAAAAGTTATTTTCTTTTTTTTCCCTCTGTGGGTCTATTTTTGTTCTGCAAACAAGTCTTTGTTAGTTTTCATATTGTTTGCCTTTTAAAATATCTTATCAAATCCCCTAGTTATTTTCTTTTACTTCTTTTGGGCTTTATTTATTGATGTTTTCCTAGACACTTAAACAGGAAAGGTAGATCACTGATGTTAAGCTTTTTCTTTCCCTAATATATGCATTTAATGCCATAAATGTCCCTTTGAGAAATGCTTTCAGTTCAGTTCAGTCACTCAGTCGTGTCCAATTCTTTGCGACCCCATGGACTGCAGCACACCAAGCCTCCCTGTCCATCACCAACTCCCGGAGTTTACTCAAACTCATGTCCACTGAGTCGGTGATGCTATACAACCATCTCGTCCTCTGTCATCCCCTTCTCCTCCTGCCTTCAATCTTTCCCAGCATCAGGGTCTTTTCCAATGAGTCAGTTCTTCGTATCAGGTGGCCAAATTATTGGAGTTTCAGCTTCAATATCAGTCCTTCCAATTAATATTCAGGACTGATTTCCTTTAGGATGGATGGGTTGGATCTCCTTGCTGTCCAAGGCACTCTCAAGAGTCTTCTCCAACAGCACAGTTCAAAAACATCAAGTCTTCAGTGCTCAGCCTTCTTTATAGTCCAATTCTCACATCCATAGATGACTACTGGAAAAACCATAGCTTTGACTAGACAGACCTTTGTTGGAAATGTAATGTCTCTGCTTTTTGATATGCTATCTAGGTTGGTCATAACTTTTCTTGCAAGGAGCAAGGGTTTTTTAATTTCATGGCTGCAGTCACCATCTATGGTGATTTTGGAGCGGAAAAAGTAGTCTGTCACTGTTTCCATTTAGTATTTAATCTTTTATTTTATTCAGTTTAACATGTTTTTAATATATCTAATTGATTCATGTAGTCTAACGTCTAGAGTATGATCTGCTCATAGTACAAGAAAGGCAAGGTACTCCAGGTAGATGAGGTTTAAATTAGATAAAGTACCTAAAGCCTTTCTCCTTTACACAATATGACAATCTTTTCCTGCTAAAAAACAGTTCCCCTTGATATGTGTCCTCTATTCAGAATTGAAACTCATTCCTCCTTAATTCTAGTTTATAGATGTTTTATCTTTTTTAAACATTTTTATATACCTTGCAATTTATTTTCATATTTAGAACCACTGTTTCTATTAGTTCTTCTATGGCCCCAGTCTTCATTCTATCAAATCTGGAGTTTGATGTTCCTACTGCTGCTAAGTTGCTTCAGTCGTGTCTGACTCTGTGCGACCCCATAGACGGCAGCCCACCAGGCTCCACTGTCCCTGGGATTCTCCAGGCAAGGATACTGGAGTGGGTTGCCATTTCCTTCTCCAATGCATGAAAGTGAAAAGTCAAAGTGAAGTCACTCAGTCATGTCTGACTCTTAGCGATCTCATGGATTGCAGCCCACCAGGCTCCTCCGTCCATGGGATTTTCCAGGCAAGAGTACTGGAGTGGGGTGCTATTGATGTTCCTATATGCCAAATTATTTACACTAACCTCAGTAATGAATAATGATGGTCTTTTCTATTGCTAATTTAATTTTTCTCTTGATTTCAGCAATATATTCTTATCCTTTGATCTTAATCAATTTTAAATACATTTTCTTTTGTCTTCACCATACCTAGATACATGGCAAGTTAAAATTGAAAACACTATGTTTTAGTCCACCAAAAAAGAGAGAGAGAAATTAGTGAGAAAACTGAATGCCTTGAGAGTTCATGCTGAAGGGAAAGTGAGTCAGCATGTTGCTAAGAATCCTGAGATTTAGAGAAAATGGTAAAGTCAATGGATACATTGAGCTACGTGGAAATGGCTGGATGGTTCTTTCCTAGAAAATCCATATATACAGATTCAGGCAAGAGCACCACGGAAAACCCAGAATGTGCTGTTTGGAAATGGAGGCTCAGTTCAGAAGAGCCTAACGAGATTCTCAGTGCCCAGAGCATAGATGAAGCTGGTTAAGGAAATTCTGAGCAGGGAAACTCAAGAATCAAGTAGGTGCTAGAGTTCAGGCAGCTCCAGAGAATTCAGCCTAAAGCTAGTTAGGGTTGAAACCCTGAGAGACAAATCCTATAAGGAAACCCAGAGAATATAAATAGCTCCTCTGAAGGTGGGTCAGGGAATAACAGGCAGAAAAGGATCCCAAGTCTTGGAGAGTTGGATACATTTGTAAATGGAAGAAAGTAAAACTGATTGGTCCCAGAATAAATGGGATAAATGTTGTCAAATATGCTAAGATGTCTATGCAATGTGATGTCTTACCAATAGTTCTTGAGTGTGCTTTTCTAGGTTCATAATTTCAAAGGCAGTCCTGGATTCCTACATGTTGTACCTTACCTGTGTAAGAATACCCCACACCATCCCTAAGAGCCTGCTTTACTGTGTGTGACCCTGGAAGGTACAGACATTTATGAGTGCCTCTCCTATTGCTAATACCTCAAATGATTAGAAAATTCTTCATTCTTTTGGTCTCCTGTTTGCCTTTCAATCATTATTACCTGTTAGCTTTAGTTCTACCTTATGAGACAGCACTAACCATATTTTTATGGGAGCCCTCCATGTGCACAATTTTTTTTTTCCTAATGCCTATTTTCTTTGTCAGGGAAAATGTCTCAGTTTTCATTAACTATTTATGTGACATGAGTTTTAGGATCCTCAGCATTTTAATTGCCTTCCTCCTGGAAGTCTTCAGCTGTCAGTTTCCTTAAAGTGATTCAGGTGGGTTTTTTTTTAATGGCATTTCTCCTTGCATATGAAAGATGCTTATCATACTAAGTGAACAAGAAATGAATATGTGAAGAGGAAAGAGTGCCACAAAGCTGGTCTGACTAATGGAAAATATGAACAGTCGACTTATTCTGTGACTAAGATATTACATTTCTGTTTATTCCAACTAAAATTACATTTAGCTTCTATTTATGCATATTTGTTTTAATATTCACCTTAAAGCAGTTTTTGTATCACTGTTTTATGTTATAGTTAGTTAAAATGCATTTGGATCTTTTTCACATGAACCACATTGAATCTTTTGCTTACATTTATTTTTTAAAGCTAAATTTGGAACTTAGTAATTACTCCATTTAAATTCTATTTTGTTAGCTTTGGTTTAGTATACTAGGAAAATAATTTTAAATTTCAATTCCTTTCATGTGATCTTCATATTTGTAAAATAGATTAAATTTTTGTGCCTTTTGCTAAGTCATTGATTTAAAATGTTGCCTGGGCTTATATTATTTGAGTTTGTTTAGTAAACACTAAATCTTACATAACTTATAATTATCTAGTTCCCAAGAAGTATCTTTACATTTTCTCTACAAGAATAGACTTAAACGACCTGTCAAACCCAGCTGAGATCAAGGTTATCTTGGGCGGTCCCCTGATAAACCAACCAGTCAATTATGTCTTTACAATGATTGATGTTAGTTGTATAGTTTGTGGTGGCTTCTAGTGGGTATCATTTTTATTTCATATGTTCAAAGTATTTTTCAACTTTTTTCTCACTGTCCTATGGGTTCTTAATGATTTTTTTTCAAATTTTATATATGTACATAAGGAAAAGATATATTAATCTATGAGGAAAATTGGTTTACCCATTTCTAATCTTTTGCTGCTCCTAATAATCATTATTTAAATATTTCTAGTGACAACTATAAGACCATAGCATTTTGGGAGTTGGTTCACTGAGACCTAAAATCTTGAGCTCATTTGAGAATATTACAGGAAATATTAGCTAATATTTGGACTAACTAAATAAAGTTAGTCCAAATAGCACCTCCTGTTTTCATGGGCCCTTATCCTTTCTAGGAAAAAAAAAAAAAAACAGAAAGAGAGAAAGAAACAATAAAATAGGTTTATCTTTACACAAATTGTCTTGAACAGTTCTATCTTCTGATGGGAGGGATATTGCTAGAGAAGAAAGGAGAGGAAAAGAAATAATTGCCTAAGATTTTAAAGGGAGAATCATTTATTGTTGATGGCTAAAGAAATAAGACTCAGCAGGAGTACACCTTGTTTTGAGAATCAGCCATTTACTTGTGCTTTTCTCTTAATAATGTCTTTCCTCTACTTCAAAGGTTAGGCATTGCTGGATAAATAAAATTCTCCCAAAATACTGTCATCTGGCATTTGTAACTTTCACAGTCTTTCTAAAATTCATGTGCATCAACAAATGGTGAATTTTGTGTTTATTAGTTGAACTTAACATTTCTTTTCAACTTTACATCTTACAATAATATGTAACCGTAGTCCTTAATTAAACTCGCAAGAGCAGGGAGAGCATGGTATCCAAAATTTTTGCTAATCAAAAGAAAATTTAGATAGCTTAAAATGGCGAGAGGAAAAGCAAATTAATATTTAGAGTTTTGTTAGGATAAAGTCTTCGAACCTCACTGTTGGCTCACTTGCCTTAGGGGTGAGCCAAGTGTGGAGAAGTTCTGAGCTCAGTGCTAAATACAACTGTACACTTTCCATTTATTATTTTCCTGCTGTGATTAGATAATTAGTAAGGTACTTTGTGTTTAGGTGAATTTTCATTAGAAAAGCAGTAGAATTAAATTGAAATGGCAAAAAGTACTACTTATTTCTTCTCTTCTTTAATGTGTTGATTTCTCCATGGCAGTCTTCAAGGATGAGCACAGCATGTGAGCTCCCATAATTTCACCTTTATTTCTTATAATTAAATCTAAACATATATTGAAATCAAGGCTATCTTGTTACTTTAAGGGCATTTCTAATAATTGTAAATGAACATGATCAATTTTAATAAACTAAAAAGGATACTTGTGGTCATTCATGAATTCAGTGTGTAATAGTAAACGAATAATCCCTCAGAAGAACGAGCAAATCTGCTTATCACTCAGAAATGACTCTTGATCTCTGTGGCACAAACATACATTTTCATTGAAATTAATTGTGTCAATAAAAGAGTAGCTTGTAAATACTCTTTATCTCCTATTAGTCTATATAGAATGGGAGAATGGAAAATAAGTTTATTATTTCCTCTGAGTTTCTGTTTAAGAGAAACTTGCAGTCAAGTTGGAGAGAGATTCATGTTCAGGAAAATGAAGAATGAGAGAAGGAAAAGAGGGCTGAATTTGATGTATAAATAATACATCAAATACTTAGTAATATTAAGGGAAATGATTAGCAGAAAGTAGAGTTGGCACAGAAGAGGTGTTTAATAAGTTTATATGAATGATTGAATGGATTCATGGTCTATAAAGGAGGATAAGTGAAGATTATTGTCACCAGAAAATAACCATAGAACAAGAATGGCTGAAGGTGAAATACTAAAGTGTTTGATAAATAAGGATGTGGATGGTTTTTTGTGGAGAGTAGTATCCCAGATTTGGAGAAAAATCAAGGACAGTGTTCAGGGGAGGATGAAGCATACATAAAAGGCAGAATGAGCCCTGTCCTGACCTGGGTCTCAAGGGGGGAACTAGTTACATTACTTAAATTATAATGCTGCAGCCAGATTGTGTTGATTTTTGAATGATACCGAATTTTGCTAATGTTATTTCTAGTTTGCTTTTATATTTGAACATAATGTATTCTAGGTCAGAGGAAGGTGAAAGAATATACTAGGGTTCTGGGTTTTTTCTCTCCATTATCTCTTTAAATTATCCCTGCTTTGACATACTAATGAGGTAAAAGTATGTGAAAACACAAGACTGCCCTTACAATACATTTTAGGTGAACATTGTGAACATACATTTTTTTATATTTTTTGTTACTAGAAGCTGACTGCACATTCATGTGGTAAATCAAATTTTACACTTTCCCACCCATATTTTCTGATATTCTAAATAAGCAAGTATTAGAAAACATTTATATAATTTCAAAATATTTAGAATTAAAACCCATTATTCTTACACAAGAGTAGAAATTGGACTTTTTCTAGTTGTATATTCCCTCTCATAAATCCCTAGAATATCCAGTTCTTCAAAGCATGCAAATTTTCCCAGAAATGTAGTAACATAAATTTTTAAAATATAAGTGATCCATCTGTCTTCTAAAAACATTCTATATATTCATCTAGAAAATTAGTAAAATAAATTTTCCATCAGAATAAACTATATCAGATCAGATCAGATCAGTCGCTCAGTCGTGTCCGACTCTTTGCAACCCCAGGAATCGCAGCACACCAGGCCTCCCTGTCCATCACCAACTCCCGAAGTTCACTCAGACTCACGTCCATCGAGTCAGTGATGCCATCCAGCCATCTCATCCTCTGTCGTCCCTTTCTCCTCCTGCCTCTAATCCCTCCCAGCATCAGAGTCTTTTCCAATGAGTCAACTCTTCGCATGAGGTGGCCAAACTACTGGAGTTTCAGCTTTAGTATCATTCCTTCCAAACAAATCCCAGGGCTGATTTCCTTCAGAATGGACTGGTTGGATCTCCTTGCAGTCCAACGGACTCTCAAGAGTCTTCTCCAACACCACAGTTCAAAAGCATCAATTCTTCGGCGCTCAGCCTTCTTCACAGTCCAACTCTCACATCCATACCTGACCACAGGAAAAACCATAGCCTTGACTAGACGGACCTTTGTTGGCAAAGTAATGTCTCTGCTTTTGAATATGCTATCTAGGTTGGTCATAACTTTCCTTCCAAGGAGTAAGCGTCTAGTATATATTTTTTTTACTGTTATAACTTGTACAAAAACTTAGGCTATTGAAAGTTTTTGTTTTTATTTTTGAAACCACTAAAGGCATTGTGTTCACAGTGATTAAAACAAAACAGGATCCTCTTATATCATTCATCGGCAAATACGTATTGGCTTCCTGCTCAGGTAGGAAGCACTAGGATTTGGTCCAGACTCACTCTAGAGTCAAGCAACTCATCACAGATACACCAGCCTTATTATTCAAAACTATCTCAGTAAGGTTAAAAAATAATAAAATAAAATAGAGCTATACAACTAGACCTCTAATATTGCTTGTGTATGCTCAGTTGCTTCAGTACTTCAGACTCTTTGGGGGCTCCGTGGATTGCAGCCTGTCAACCCACTCTGTCCATGGGATTTCCCAGGGCAGAGTACTGAAGTGGGTTACCATTTTCTTCTCCAGGGGATCTTCTGGACTCAAGGACTGAACTTATGTCTCCTGTGTCTCCAGCCGTAGCAAGTGAATTCTTTGTCACTGAGCCACCTGGGAAGCCCACTACTGTTGTTTATGACATTCCTAATAAAATCTACAAATAGATTAAATAGATTTAATTTCATAGTTGCATCCTTCCTGTTAAATAATACACAATAGAGTGAAAGATCTTGTTGACCTCATTCAGTGATTCATGCCTTGGGTATCCGATCTAGTAGATAGAGAGGCACTCCAAAGGGTTGTGGAACTGGAGAAGGTTTTTATAGAGCAAACTGAGCAGGAAAAAAGAAGTGACCCTGGTCATGTGCCATTTGGTGGAAGCAGGTCACTTCCTTTCTGTGGAGCAGAGGAAATTCTGGGAGCAACTCAGGTAGCTTCTGCTGATTAGCTGTCCCAGGGCTGCTTCTTTGTGGGAAGACAAAGCTTAGAAACTTAATTAAGTTTTGCTGACATGGAGCTTAGCATGAGTGATTTTATCTTGAGCCTAACTCATTTCTTTAACACTCCAAAGAGACACAAAATTCAACATGATTAAATCAAAGTTTTTTTTTTTTTTTTTTTTAGGAAAAATAATAATACTGGGTTTATAGTCTAGGGAGTTCAAAATAATAGGAGTCCCCATCCTTCTTTGTCACTTTTAATTACTGGCTTCTGCAGTTGAAGTCAGGGACTATTTTATCAGATAGAACCCTCCCCTGACTCAGTCTCAGCCTTTCCCCTGTGAGGGCTCAGAGCTGGACAAGGACCAATCTTTGCGTGATTGGGTGGCAGTCTCAGTGTTCGGCGTGCTCTATACCCTCGTGTGTCCAGAACCAGCCTTTTCAATTATTAATAACTTCTCTTTCCCCTTGAAGTCACACTGGGATGAAAGGTGGAGCCTTGGGAAAGATACAGCTCAATAAATTTAACAAGGCCCGGGCCTTCCTTTTCCTGAGCCTGTTGGGTCACCTCCCTGTAGATGGTGATGGAAGAGATTCTGCAAGTTCCAAGCCCTGATGAAATAGAGAGCTTCCTGGACATTAAGGGTGAGGTCTTCTACTCGGGCTTCCCAGGTGACGCAGTGGTAAAGAATCTGCCTGCCAATGTAGGAGGCACAGGGCACACCTTTTTGATCCCTGGGTCAGGAAGATCCCCTGGAAAAGGAAATGGCCACACACTCCAGTATTCTTTCCTGGGAAATCCCATGGACAGAGGAGTCTGGCGGGCTACAGTCCATGGGGTTAGAGAGTCAGAGGCGACTGAGCAGGCTTCCGTTGGTTATTTTCCTTTCTTCCTGCATATAGTAGTAGTTCAAAGAGCACTAAGCCACTCACTGAATTATTCAGAAATTCTCCCAATTTGTTTTTTCAGTTCCCTTTTTTTGCAGTGTTCTGATATTTGAAGAACCACAGAAATAGAGATCAGAACTAATACTGGCATCATGAATTCCCCTAAAACTATTGAACAGGACAGTGCAAATTGCATCCTGCACCAATTCAGAGATTATTATTTCCTGGTGTTTTTTTTTTTTTTGGCTTTCCTAAGTCAAATGTGAATGCTAATTAACAGTGTACTTATGAGCACTGCCCTAGGGTTATTGCTTTTGGTGAGATAAATGAATAGACATTTTAATGTCGGCTGGATTTTTGAAACTTAAAAGTTTCATTGTGTTTCTCAGAATTTTATTTTCTTATAATGGACTTGGACATTTATTCAGCATGCTTGGGAAAAAAAACACTATTAAAAATGCCAAAATCAGGCTTTGCTATATTGCAATCCATATGGCCATTATCTGTACCGTGTTCTGAAAACAGTCTGTGACAGTAATGTAGATATAATGATTTAAGAAGTTATAATTCTAAATATGTGATGCTGAATTGATGCAGGTATATTAATTAGTGTATATAGTGAATATTGGTAGTCTTTCTGATGGCTGAATTTAGTGGATATAAATATCAATGCTTTTTTGACATGTAAACGTTTGATTATTAATCATATTTGATGATGCCAAAACTAGTATGGAATTACTGAGAGGTATTTGAGTAAACCTTGTTTTTCTCAAAAGAAGTACAAAAATATTTCTAATTTCATATCTATAAAGACAAAATGCAAAACATACAATATTAAACATATGAATTCAAAATATCAGTATAGATTGTATCACTAAATCAGTTTTCAATTGAACTAATAGCTTTATAGTTTCAAAAAAGAAAATGTTCATAAATGTGATCTTTAATGAGAAATGTCATTGACTTGCTTGGGTTATATTGACAATCTCCATAGACTAATTCAAAGAAACTAATTCAGAGGAATATATACACATAAATGGACATCATCAGAGGAGTAGCACACTAACCAATTTAGAGCTTAACTATTTCCTCGGGTTGTCTTACTGTCTTTTCTTTTTAGGTGAGCGATCTACCCAGTGATAGATTGCAATATCAGAGAATAGGATACGTGCGCTCACTTTGTGGCTTAACGATATAAGGTCCCCAGTTCAAAGAGCTTGGAAGTGCTGGCCCCAGGTTTTGCAAGCATATACTCCGCCAATGGTCAATGCTGTTTGCTGTCACTGTGTCCACCTTCCTATGAGAAAACTTCAATGAACATTAAGTACAATAGTGTACAATTAATTTTCCTGAAGATAGGAAATAATAAACAACCTTAGTTGTCTTTAATATGACATGCCACATCATTCAAGCTCATATTCATTGGATACCTAGTATCTGTCCAGTTCTTGCGGGATCTCAGAATGCACTAGAGAAAGATCTATGGAGTTCACACTCTTTCTTTGAATCATTTTATCATATTTGCATGCAATTAATTTGCAGAGTATATCATTTTTTAATAAAATAAGTTATTTTAGAAGCACAAATAAGTTTTATATAAACACAGTGTTTTAAAATGGTGAAGTTCAGGGAATCCACTGGCAATCCAGTGGTTAGGACTCCATGTTTCCACTGTAGCGGACACAGGTTCCAGCCCTGAACTAAGAGAAAGTTGTGCAGCTAAAAAAAAAATCTTAAAACTAATCCAGAACATAAAAAAAAAAGTTTCCCAGTTCTTTATTTTAAAAAGTGAAGTTCATAAAAGACCACTGAAATCTCAGAAAGGTATAATTTATTCTAAATTTTAAGAGATAACAGAGATAAAGGAATGCCCCACTTATTAAGAAGTTTATTCCAGTTTTAAGTCTTAAACAATTCTAAGTTTAAGTACTTGAACAAACCAGTTCTCTTACCAAGAAAATGAGAGGTATAGGCAAATTTTTATTCAAAGATGATTTATCCCCCACACTCTGTATAGACAGCGGCTTTGGAACCAGGAAGCTGGACATAAATGAGGCATAGCACTTAGTTTGGGTAAATGAGAAAAGCGATTTAGAAGTAGAATGCTCATGAATCCCACTTATAAATTTTTACCTTTGAGAAGAGCTAAATCAGGGGATGAACCTGCCTCCCTGGTAGATTCTCTTATCATTTCTACTCCCTGTTCCTCTGATCAGGTTATTTTTTTTCTCAGCTAGCACACTGCAACCTTCTTACATTCATGTTCTTGAAGTCCTCTCAGCTATATATGTGTATGGCTGTGACAAGGACAGAAATACAATAATAAAACTTAGAATATACTCCAAGTGTTACATTAAGGAACATATAAATGCAAGAGTGCATTAACCACATGCTTGATTTAAAAGGCCAGAAAGGAGGAGAATGAAGCAATCAGCTGACTTGCCATAAAGGAAAAAGTATTCAGGTCAATTGCAGACATATATTCCAAGCAGAGTAAACAATCAGCCATGGATATATGTATACGGAAGGGAGACAACAACAGACACATTCAGAAAATGATGAAAATCTCATGTAGCATGTGCAGTAGGCAGTAGAGGAAAAGGGGGATTGCATTCTGAGTGGTTTCAGATTCCACATCTGACATTTAAGTTTGCACATTTATCCCTCCACCAGTCTCTTGTTATGAGAATATTTTCAATTTTTTTAAGCTAGTAACGGTAAAAATGAGTCACAAGTAAGATAATATAGAAAATTACAATTTCAAAAACTCTTCCTGACTTTCTTTTTCTTCCCTGGACCTCAGATCCTGAACCTTCCCTGGATTTCAATCTTATCCATCTTATCCACCAAAGTCCTCCAAGCTTCCACCACTGTTCTTTTGCATTTCTGATGTTCTAAGTGAGTCTGGAGAGAGATCCAGCTGCCAGTTGAGGGGAATGGTTTGTCACATGGCTGCCAACCTCCATAGCCATGCAACTGGCAGAAACCCACCCTCTACTCCAAATGGTTGGGGATTTGACTGAGAAGCTGTGAGGGAAAAACATCCACAAAAGGTTTAAATAAATCTACTCTTATTTCCTACCACGTACTCATGAAGCCAAGTTGTTACATTTTTGTTTATAACTACTATTGACATGTTGTTGTTCTGTCACTTAGTCGTGTCTGACTCTTAGTGACCCTATGGATTGCAGCACACCAGGCTTCCCTGCCCTTCACCATCTTCCAGAGTTTTCTCAAATTTATGTCCATTGAGTCAGTGATGCCCTCCAACCATCTCATTCTGTCGTCCCCCTCTACTACTGCTCTCACTCTTTTCCTGGGGTCAGGGTCTTTTCCAATGAGTGAGCTCTTTGCATCAGGTGGACAAAGTATTGGAGTTTCACCTTCAGCGTCAGTCCTTCCAATGAATATTCAGGACTGATCTCCTTTAGGATGGACTGGTTGGATCTCCTTGCTGCCCAAGGGACTCTCAAGAGTCTTCTCCAGCACCACAGTTCAAAAGCATCACTACTATTAGTGCTCAGCCTTATTTATGGTTGAATTCTCACATCCATACATGACTACTGGAAAAGCCATGGCTTTGACTAGACAGACCTTTGTCCACAAACTGATGTCTCTGCTTTTAGGTTTGTCATAGGTGTTCTTCCAAGGAGCAAGCATCTTTTAATTTCATGGCTGCAATCCCTGTCCACAGTGATTTTAGAGCCCAAGAAAATAAAATGGCACTGTTTCCACTTTTTCCCCATCTATTTGCCATGAAATGATGGGACCAGATGCCATGATCTTAGTTTTCTGAATGTTGAGTTTTAAGCCAACTTTTTTACTCTCCTCCTTCAACCTCATGCAGAGGCTCTTTAGTTCCTCTTGGCTTTCTGCAATTACAGAGGTATCATCTGTATATTCTTAGCTTATTGACATATCTTTGGGCAAACTTGATTCCAGCTTGTGATTCTTCCTGCCTGGCATTTTACATGATGTACTACTTTGCATTTAAGTTAAATAGGCAGGGTTATAATGAGGGTCATATAGGTTAAATAGGCAGGGTCATACAATGAGTCTCATACTCAATGAATACACATTCATTTCCCAATAAACAGGTGCATGCATTTAAAATATAAACTCAGTATAATACAGCACTTCTTACTTAGAGAACCTTTTTAACTGATTCACTAGTCTTTTTTTTTTTGCAATTTTTTAAAAGTTGAAGTATAGTTGATTCAACTTAGACTTATATTGGGCTTCCCTGGTGGCTCAGATGGTAAAGAATCTGCCTGCAGTGCGGGAGACACAGGTTCGATCCCTGGGCCAGGAAGATCTCCTAGAGAAGGGAATGGCAAACCATTCTTGCCTGGAAAATTCCATGGACAGAGGAGTCTGGCAGACTACAGTCCATGGGGTCACAAAGAGTTGGACATTACTGAACAATGAACACTTTCATAACTGTTTACAAAGCTTTTTTTTTTTTATTACTGCTGCATAGTAAACTGATTCAGTTATTCATATATATGTTCTTTTGTATATTATTTTCCATTATGGTTTATCAAAGTATATTAAATATATTTCTCTGTGCTCTACAGGATGCCCTTGTTTAATGGTTCACTTGTCTTGATGCTAATATTAAAACTGTTTTATTTTATTAAAACTATTTAAAACATATCTTCAGCTTCCTATTCAGTATGGTCTTTATTTTAGTGTGTAATGTATAACATTAAAAGGAAGACATTTAAATCTGATTTTTTAGGAAAAGCTTCACATCTGTTCAATCCAGTGTTGCATTTTTTAATGTCCTTTTTATCCAATTAAGGAAAAAACTATTTTGAATATAAGGAAAGACTAAAAGCAATGATCTGAAGCACTTTTTGTTTGTTTGGTTCATAGTAATCACAGAATCTCATCAAGCAAAATTTTTGAATGACATACTCTATGTAAAAGTGTGATTCTCTCAAAAGCAAGTTAAAAGTAAGATTTGGATATTTCATACCATGGTTTTACTACATTTTGGGGGTTTTGACATACAGTCTCTGTCCCTTAAAATCCTGGAATAATTCAAGGATAGAAAAAAGAATCAAGAAGTTGAGGTCAAAATGAAACTGAAGTATACATATTCCATAACTGTGTAGCCTTAACAGTGGAATATTGTTTTTTTCAGGATGATTGTTTGAATTTTGTGGCCTCCTTTAATGGAATAACTGTTCTCATTCATAATAAGAGGCAGGATGTAAAGCATGGAAGTTGAGGGGATATGCTTGTTGTATAATCTTTACTTTCTTTCTAACATTTGTATCAACTAAAAGTATTACTATAAAAGCATTACTGCAGTCCTCTAAAAATTCCTTGCACACTTGGTAACTTATTGTTAGGACTGGCTGCACAAAACAGAAAATGAGAAACCACAGTGGCTTTGGCACACTGTAAGTTATTTTTCCATGCAAAGGAAGTCCAGAGATTGGGGGTCTAGTGCTGTTTCGTTAGATCCATGAATAAATTGGGCCTCACATGCCTTCCATTTTCCTAGTCTCCTTTTGTGGACTGCTGGCACTTCAGCCTAGACACCTGAGTTCCCGGGAGCAAAAACTAGAAAAGGGAGATGCAGAAGGAGGTCTAGACCTATCCGAGCTTGTTTACAAAACCTTCCATGAATTCCTTCCCTGCAACATTCACTTCTATATAATGGGTCAGAACATATAGTCATACATATTAGTTCTATGAGATGCTGAGAAATGTGGACCTTTAGCTGGATATGTTGGAATCTCTCAATAATATAGAGTTTCATTAATTATAAAGAACACAGAGTAGATTTTAGGTAAATGCTAGCCACATATCTCCATAATTAAAAGTTTAACTTTGAAGATACTAGGTTACCTAAGTTTAATGCAAGTAGGGAGAGCCCATGCCCTTCTGTATTTCTTCATCTATTCTTGCAACTCCACTTTTATTTAACTTTATTTCTATCATTAGCTTATAAATACGTTTCTTTATATTCATATATTTCTGAGATATGCATCTTTTGATCAGTTTTTCCTGTATCTATATTAAATAGTCCATCATTATACAAATATTTGTTTATGAATTTGTCTCTAAGCTCTCTATAGTGTTTATTTCTCTGTTAAGTTTAAACTATTTTAATCATAAGAACTTTATAGACTTTTGGTGAAGCATGTTTCTCCTTATTATACATTTTCACAAGTATTTTTTGGCAATTTTTTATTTACTCATCTATGGAAACTTCAAAATTAGCTAATTTTGTTACAAATAATAGTAATAACAATTTTAATTTTGATTGGAATGACATTGAATTTGTAAATTAATTTGAGGATAGTTTCAGATTGTATCTTCCCTTTCAGGAACATGGTATACTTCCTTATTCCATCCCTTTGATGTGTGTGTCCTTCAGTAAAGTTTTGTGCAATACTAATATAGATTGTGTACTTTACTTTATATATATATATAAGTTTTTGTTGATATAATGAGTAGGGTTTTTTTTACCATAAATTTAACAAAGTGGTTATCATTGACATGTAAGCTACTAATTTTTGATTATTTAACTTACATCTGTTATATTATAGAACATATATCTGTTCTCAGAATTTTTCAATTTGCTCAGATTTTATAAGTCAATATTATTTTCAGATTCTAAGATTAATCTATATTTTCTTACACCATTGGATTAGATAGAACTTTCTTTACAGTACTGAAAATAGTGTTAATGATAAACATCTGCAGATTGGTTCTATTTTAATGTTAACTGTTAAGAATAAGGTTCAGAGGGATGGTATGGGGAGGGAGGTGGGAGGGGGTTCAGGATGGTGAACATGTGTACACCCGTGGCAGATTCATGTTGATGTATGGCAAAACCAATACAATATTGTAAAGTAATTAGCCTCCAATTAAAATAAATAAATTTAAATTAAAAAAAAAAGAATTAAGGTTCAGGTAAATCTTTTATTAGGTTATGGTCATTCCTTGTATTTCTAGCCTCCTAAACTTAAATATATATATATTTAGTAATATCTATTGAATTTGATCAAATGACTTTTCATCATCTATTAAGAAGACATATGCTTTTTTTCTTTTAATCTATTATAATACTAAGTTAAATGAGATCTCTTAATATTGAATAATCTTTTCATTTCTTAGATGGAGTCTCCTGGCTTATGATGTATCTTTTTTTAGTACTCAGAAAAAAACTGTTTATTAATATTTTATTCATCTATTTTGCAGGAAAATGAGTTTAATTTCTTGTCTTCTTACATTCTCTATTCATTTTGTTACCATCATATAGTCTGTGAAATTTCAATTTTTTAAAGTGCTGAGGTTTAAAAAAATAAAAATCACATAATTTTAAACAGATATCTAGAACTAATTGAATACATTTTATTCTTTGACTATTAAGATATTTACTGAGATTTAATTTGTATGTTTTCTAAATCAAGGTCCATTAAATTAATTCTTACATAAATATCAGTACAAATGAGTATAAATATTTTCCTTCTATAAGTCATTACTTCCTATCTGATATTATAAACATTTTTATTATTAATGTGATTTATATTTTCTATGCTTTTTTTTGACCCTTTGTCAAGCAAGCAAGTTATGTTTTATGAAATATTACAAAGAAGTGACTTATTTTACTGATTAATTTCCATTTATATTCTTTTAAGTTTACTAATCTACTTTTTATTAATTTCTTCATTCTACATTTTTATTGTATATTTTTCTTTCTTAAAAAATACTTATGTCATTTTAATATTTTGTTTCCCTTATACATGCATTTTATGTCACATTTTTCATAAGTACTAGTGTATACATATTCTGTATACAACATCTCATATATTGTTCATTTCAAAATATATAACAGTATCAGTGGCATTCCATGGTAGCTCAGCTGGAAAAGAATCCACCTGCAATGCAGGAGACTCCAGTTCAATTCCTGGGTCAGGAATATCCGTTGGAGAAGAGTTAGGCTGCCCTCCAGTTCTTGGGCTTCCCTGGTAGCTCAGCTGGTAAAGAATCCACCTGCAATGTGAGAGACTTGGGTTTGATTCCTAGTTAGGAAGATCCCTCAGAGAAGGGAAAGGCTACCCACTCCAATATTCTGGCCTGGAGAATTCCATGGGGTCACAAAGAGTCAGACATGACTGAGCGACTCTCACTTCAACAGTTTCAATATCGATTTCTTGAATATCCCAAATGTCATAAACAAAGCCAGTTATTCTGTTTTTAGTTTGTTTACCCAAAGTATTAAACTTATTTTCTGTCTTCTTAATTCTAATTTCCAGTTTAACTGCATTTATGTCAGAGAATATAGCTTTTATTATTTTACTTTTTAAATTTTTTTGAGAATTTTCTTTCTATTCTGATTTACTTCTTATAAATATTCATACAGTATTAGAAATAGTAGTTTTTTTTTCTTTGTTTTATTCAGAGCAGTACTTTCTCTCCCTACACGTACATGAAAAATCATGTTTTTATTCACAGACTATATCCTAACTTATTTCTTTAACTATTTGCTCTACAGTTTTCTGGGCATTGTGTGCTGTGTCCAAATTTAGGACTGGAGTTTTGTATATCCCATCTTATATGCCTCATAGATCGCTCTTTATATATCTCAGTACCATTTTGTTATTTAATGTGTAAATGTCAAAGCCTGCAGTATCATCTTTGAAAACTGTTCTGTATAGTGTAAACGGAAACAATAAAAACTATTTTCTTGTTTACTTTTCTGCTACGTTAAGCTCTTCCTTGCAAGTTAGCATTAATTAACGCCATGTCATCTTCTGGGATTGTTCAGTTAAAGTTCAGGTATGTGCATGTGAAGTATATTTAAGATAGAGGACTTTGTCAGATAGCAGTACTAAAAAGTTCAAATTTAAATAAAAGAGCTATTATGCAGGATGCTCAAGTGTGAAGAAATATCAATATTTCAAATATCAATAGTGATTTTTACTTAAGTTTCATACATGGATGAGTGAGATTTCACTAAAGAATTTATATACAAGACTTATTCAAGTTGTGATAGCCATAACACATATTAAATTTATGCTTCTTTTCATGAACATTCAGGACTAAAATCTCATGATCCAAATATGTATCCATTCATCTCAGTGCACTAAAAAATATAAAAGAAAGTCTTTGAGTTTTAAATAAACTGTTAACATTGCCTTCTGAGAGTCAAGTTATTCTTGGAAAACCCGAGAATGATAATGCATTAGTATGACTACTGAAAATTCAATAAAAGTGTTCTTTTATAAAACATATAAATTTTATTTGGCAAGTAGGCACTTTCCTTGTTTATCAAAGAAAAAGCAATTGCATTTTGGAGAATATTGTTAGTAACACTTGATGATGAACTTTTAGTGAGACCCTACGGTCTTAATATTCCATATGAAAGAGCTGGTAACACAATTTCCAGAAAATAAAGTTTTATAAAATCAAGATCCATCCTCCTGATTCCCATATTTCAGTCAGTTAGTTTTGCTTAAAATATTTCCTCAAAACTAACAATAAGGAGTTGTTTTGTTTTCTTCAGGTTATCCTAAAGAACAGAAAATTTGCATTTACTTTGATGCTAGGTTTTCTAGGCAATGATAGATACATTTTTTCCCCCAAGATAAAATGCCTTCCAGAAAGCTACAGAACTGTGTCTAATAAAAACACATCTCTAGGGTGAAGCGGATATCTGTTGACTTGATATGCTTTTGAGTATTAGTTTTAAATTTTATGAGATGTCTGGGGTTCTATCCTTTTCTTGATCTCAGAGAAATGAATAGGCCTTTACAATTGAAGTACACATATTGCCCTGGTTGTTGATTTTAACAAACAATGTGATGGTGTATGTCACACAGGATTTGAAAAATGTGATGGATACATCTGCCCTGACAGAAGAATATCTTTCAAGCTCAGTAATGTAGAGTGGCATATTGGGTGTTACATACACTGCTTTCTTTCCCCCCTTAGACTATTCACATAAACTTTCACCACTCATAGAGAGGATTGCTTTAGGTAACTTACTTTTCAGGGAAGACATTCAACTTTGTGTGTTTTCTAAAGCTCCTTGTACTGTGTGTTTATTCTCTTCATCTGACAAGGCGTATCACCTATTCCTTGACACTTATGGAATCCCAGTGAATTAATGAGCAAACACAGAAAGGACTCTCATGATGAACAACAGCTCCTGGTACCAGTATTGTCTTAAATGTATACATGCTACAAATATCAGAGCTTAAAATTCTTTCCCTATGGTTCACAGCCACTTTCTAATCATACATAATGATTACAGTATAATTTATAATTGATTAGGTGTTTATTGCCAATATTTTGCTGTGTATATTCTTGGATGGACCTATCAGATTGTAGAATTCTTTCTCACTGTCCATAACCCACTGCTCTTCTCCACTTTCCTGGTGACCCAGAGGATAAAGAATCTACCTGCAGTGTGGGAGACCTGGGTTCAATCCCTGGGCTGGGAAGATCCCCTGGAGGAGGGCATGGCAACCCACTCCAGCATTCTGGCCTGGAGAATCCCCATGGACAGAGGAGCCTGGCGGGCTACAGTCCATGGGGTTGCAAAGAGTTGGGCATGACTGAGTGACTAAGCACACGCACACAGTGGTGGTGGCAGGTAGATGATTTTTCTACCCTCTGCCCGGCCCCATGGAGAGAAGACAGGAGTTAGGGGAGTTGTATACTCCTATTG
>NW_011494622.1:696699-701862 GCF_000754665.1 Bison bison bison
CTAAGCACACGCGCACAGTGGTGGCAGGTAGATAGATGATTTTTCTACCCTCTGCCCGGCCCCATGGAGAGAAGACAGGAGTTAGGGGAGTTGTATACTCCTATTGAACTCTAACTGTGATCTGGACACTTGGACTCAGAGACAGAAGACAGAGAAGCAGAGGTGGATAGAATGGAAGAGCCTAAGAGGTGGCGTGTGGAGAAATGGAGAAGAATGGGAACCACAGTGGAGTTAGTCAGGTTAAGAAGGAGGTGGGACAGCAACCGTGCTTGGATGGGCTGTGTTTGCTGTTAGTGTCACGGAGCTGTTTGAGTTGACTTTCTGGGTAAGACTAGAGCCTCTAACTCTCTCTCTGTTGAGTTCATCCCTAATACCTTCCTTGGTCAAACCCTTGGCACGCTTTCATTCTTGGTCATGACTGCAATACAGGAATCTTTGATGAGGCTGAGAATCTGGGTTCATTTAACCAGGCACAGTGTGACCCCAGGTGCTCTGAAATCACCCCAGTCCCCAAAGACTGTGAAGCTGGGTGTCCTCAACCCCGAGATAGGTCACTTGGTTATCTAAAACCCTCTCCTTCTTTCCCCTTGCTGCTTCTGAAGACACTTAGAATAGCCTTCAAATAGCTGACCGCAGAAAACCAAGCCAGGCTGAGAAGAGCCTTCCAAACAACTTTTACTTCGGGGTTTAATAAGACAGACCTCTTCTAAGGAGAGGTGCTCAAAGATGGCTTGTGACAGTGTGGGTGCAGGAAGATAAAATTCAGCTAGAAATAAAATAGCACACGTAGCAATAAATTATTCTGACAGTCCTCAGCACATCTTCCCACATACCCTTATAACTTTTTCATGAAATCTCCACGCTAAGTAGAATAATGCAGTATAGTAATAAGGCTCGG
The DNA here is from genome assembly GCF_000754665.1 of Bison bison bison. Classification (NCBI taxonomy): domain Eukaryota; kingdom Metazoa; phylum Chordata; class Mammalia; order Artiodactyla; family Bovidae; genus Bison; species Bison bison. The sequence continues at coordinate 697,598 of NW_011494622.1, forward strand.
TCATCATTACATTTCAGAATCTGTGTGTGTCTAGTGCTGTGGGATTCCACTGCTGTCCCAAGCTGGGTGCTTTTGCTCTTAAATATCATCCACTTGTGCTTTTAAACTATGCTAAGTTGCTCCCATAACGGTATTTTCTCCTTTCCTAGGAGATAAGAAATTGCTGCTAGAACAAGCCAGAATTTCCCTGTTTCTTTACTTTGGTTTTCATAATGAAAAGAGCTTCATTTGTTTTGGTTTATGTAACTGCTTAAACTCTGAAATTATAAAACTGAAATCAAATTAACAAAATGTAATTAACCTAATTGAAGCACCTGTAGCTATTTCATGGCCAAAATTTTCTGTGCTTATAAAAGCACTTGCAATTTTATGTGTAAAGAGATGAGTGTGGTAGGCACATATGTATACAGAATCAGTTCTGCTATAATGTGACATGCATTCCTGCAAATCACTATGCTATGCATAATTGGGCAATAAAAACCACAGGGCTTTACCATCTTCATCAGTGACAAACTAATACAGACAGACAGTACCCTGTAAAAACAGTAGTATTGTTTTACCCATGATAAATAGATTATAAATACATAATTACTACAGTAAGTAAGACACACTGTACCTTAAAAAAAAAAGTTTTGAGGACTTCTGTGGAAGTGAGCATTAGAAAAGCTGTTGCTTTTCAGTTATTATAAAATTGTGGAATGAGGGTGATTTGAAATTGAAAGGAAGGTCATAACACCGGGTGTGCGTGGGTATGGATCATTGTTCTGGGCACCAAACATGGCAGTTAAGTCATCCCATATGGCTTTAAATCTTGGTGCAGATGTTTACCTTTGATTCATAGGTCCTGTGACGCATGTGCTTATAGTAGATATTTTATCTTATTAACGTTTTATCAAAATTGAATATTTGATCCAATGTTACAGCTGTCTTCTTTATTGCCTGTATTACTGTGGACATGCTTTTAGGTCCATTTTCCTCAAACCTGCAGCTTTGCTGCGTAGTTTTTGGCTTTGGAAATTGTAGGGATGTTTGAAACCACTGAAGCAGCCACTCTAAGTGCCAATAGTAGCCGCTTCTGCAGGCTTTGGCTGTGTCCCTTTCAGGCTAAACGCATAGAGAGCAGTACCCTTGTCTCATGCACCTCTTGGCATTTTGAAGCAGGATGTTGAAATACATTTGAGATGTGGAATAAGTTTTTTAAATATATATAGAGAAGTTCACAGACAAGAAAAATAGAACAAGATACAACCCTATAGAATAGCACACGCATTGAACTATAAAGTAGCTGGTAACGTTCGCAGTGTGGGCTTGTGGGCATCTTGTGTATTTCTGGGATTGACTCTTGGGACTTCTGCTCTCATCTAGTGGCATTAGTGAGGAAATAGCACATAAGCTCACTCAAAATTTATATTATGCTCCAAATGTCCCCAAATAAATCAATCATATGGAAACAAAATTGTTACAAGTATTACAGATGAAATGATAGTGTGTGTATATATATATACATTTTCCCTTAAATTTTAGATGACATTCTAACATTTTTCAGCTTCCAATGGTGTAAAGTTCATAATTAGCTGGATTACTTTTCTTTTGCCAGCTACTTTTTACTGACAGAAAGCTTGCATTTTCACTTTATTCCTTTTTGGTTGTTGTTCTTTGTATTGATTGATCAGTTCTTGGAATCTGGTAGATGCCTTGCCTTGTCAGTCCTGCCTGGAACTAAGTGAGCTATGTCAATGAGTATTTATTCAGGTCAAAACATTAAGTATTCCTTATAGCTTTTATTCATTCCATTTATTATCTCTTCTCCTCCTTAAATTTATATTACTTAAATATCAAGCCTCTCAAATCCTCCAAATTTCTTCCAGTGTTGGACTGTCTTTCACAAACAGTATTCTAAGAAACCCTGGATTCTTTGTGGAGGATGGTATTTAGGTGTGCTCATTGTTTCTGAGATATTGTTACCAGGCCCACTCAGTAGTCAGAGCTTAAAAGTGTGTGTGTGTGTGTGTGTGTGTGTGTGTGTGTACGTAGAAATGTGTATTGCCAGGCATATACTCAGCAAACAGACTTTAGCTCTCAGGCCCTTTAGGGTTAGCATCCACTGCAGGGAACTCTTTCACATGCATATTCTTCATGAAGAAACCCACATGTAATGACTGATCATCTCAGGAGTATAAAAGCCTGGGTGCTTTAGCCAAAAGAGGAGCAAGAGTGAATGGTCACATATGCTTCAGAGATTCCCTTGAGGCTTACCAGATCCTTGGAGAAGTTTGACTTCTTTCTTTGCCCCCTTCGCCCCACTCCTCAGCACCTTCTACAGGTTTAGATGGCTTATAAATATCTTGCAAATATCTCACATATCAAATGCTAGCTTAGCATGTGCTTCCAGAGAACCCATATACAGCCAAGTAGGTAGGTAGGAAGATTGAAGATAGAAATCAATTTTATACTTATTTGTAAATATAAATGTCACTCAGCATATGGTGTCTATTTGTGTAGTTCCAATCCATGTATAAAAGTGTGAATACTCTGTACTTGAGTATAGAGTTCAATAAAGGGCAGTTAAATTTACTTGGTTGATAGTGGTTTTTCACCATTCTCTGGGCTTCCCTGGTAGCTCAGCTGGTAAGGAATCCACCTGCCATGCAGGAAACCCTGGTTCAATTCTGGGGTTGGGAAAATCCCCTGGAGAAGTAAAAGGCTACCCACTCCAGTATTCATAGTCTTCCCTGGTGGCTCAGATGGTAAAGAATTTGCCTGCGATCCAGGAGACCTGGGTTCGATCCCTGGCTTGGGAAGATCTCCTGGAGGAGGACACTCCAATACTCTTCCCTGGAGAATCCCATCAACAGAGGAGCCTGGGGGGCTACAGTCCATGGGGCAACAAAGAGTTGCACAAGGTTGAGTGACTAAGCACAGCACAGCGTGATTCTCTACCCTTGCTGGTTTTTTCCTGCTGGTTTTATCAGTTGCAGAAGGGACTTCATTAAAATCCCTAAATATATAATGGATATATTTCTTTTTCTCTTTGATATTGCCAGTTTTTATTCGTGTAGTTTGAAGATCTCTTATTGAGTGCATATACATTTTTAAAAAATATTTTTACCATTTCTAAACGCCATAGTTTATGCCTGTTCTTACTGCTTATCTTGGTGTCTGTTAGTTCTGATAGTAAAATAAGTACCTTCTCTGCATAATTGCACTCATTTCACACGCTAATAAACTAATGCTCAAAATTCTCTAAGCCAGGCTTCAGCAATATGTGAACCGTGAACTTCCTGATGTTCAATCTGGTTTTAGAAAAGGCAGAGGAACCAGAGATCAAATTGCCAACATCAGCTAGATCATGGAAAAAGCAAGAGAGTTCCAGAAAAACATCTATTTCTGCTTTACAGACTATGCCAAAGCCTTTGACTATGGATCAATAAACTGTGGAAAATTCTGAAAGAGATGGGCATACCAGACCACCTGACCTGCCTCTTGAGAAATCTGTATGCAGGTAAGGAAGCAACAGTTAGAACTGGACATGGAACAACAGACTGGTTCCAAATAGGAAAAGGAGTACGTCAAGGCTGTATATTGTCACCCTGCTTATTTAACTTATATGCAGAGTACATCATGAGAAATGCTGGACTGGAAGAAGCACAAGCTGGAATCAAGATTGCCGGGAGAAATATCAAAAACCTCAGATATGCAGATGACACCACCGTTACGGCAGACAGTGAAGAGGAACTCAAAAGCCTCTTGAGGAAAGTGAAAGTGGAGAGTGAAAAAGTTGGCTTAAAGCTCAACATTCAGAAAACGAAAATCATGGCATCCGGTCCCACCACTTCATGGGAAATAGATGGGGAAACAGTGGAAACAGTGTCAGACTTTATTTTTCTGGGCTCCAAAATCACTACAGATGGTTACTGCGGCCATGAAATTAAAAGACGCTTACTCCTTGGATGGAAAGTTTTGACCAACCTAGATAGCCTATTCAAAAGCAGAGACGTTACTTTGCCAACAAAGGTCCGTCTAGTCAAGGCTGTGGTTTTTCCTGTGGTCATGTATGGATGTGAGAGTTGGACTGTGAAGAAGGCTGAGTGCCGAAGAATTGATGCTTTTGAACTGTGGTGTTGGAGAAGACTCTTGAGAGTCTCTTGGACTGCAAGCAGATCCAACCAGTCCATTCTGAAGGAGATCAGCCCTGGGATTTCTTTGGAAGGAATGATGCTAAAGCTGAAACTCCAGTACTTTGGGCACCTCATGCGAAGAGTTGA
>NW_011494622.1:701962-723288 GCF_000754665.1 Bison bison bison
GATGTGAGTCTGAGTAAACTCCGGGAGTTGGTGATGGACAGGGAGGCTTGGCGTGCTGTGATTCATGGGGTCGCCAAGAGTCGGACATGACTGAGTGACTGAACTGAACTGAACTGATTTAGGGTTGCGTGATTTTTATAACCTTCTTTGACATATAACTTAATTTTTATTTTATATTTAAAGTTTATCTTTTGCACTTGGGTATTTTCTAATACAGTTTGTTCTCTGTCCTTTATTTGAAACACTTAGTCCATTAGGGTACTCCCTGGTGGCTTAGACGGAAAAGCATCTGCCTGCAGTACAGGAGACATGGCTTCAATCCCTGGGTTAGGAAGATCCCCTGGAGAAAGGAAATGACAACCCACTCCAGTACTCTTGCTTGGAAAATCCCATGGATGGAGAAGCCTGGCAGGCTACACTCCATGGGGTTGCAAAGAGTCAGACACGACTGAGCGACTTTACTTTACTTTTTAGTCCATTTACATTTGCTAGTATTGATAGGGTTTCATTTAAATCTACCATCTGACTATTTCATCATAATATAATATTTAGTAATACAATGATTTAAACAAAAATGTTGCTGACAATATACAAACCCACCAAATTGTAAACTGCTTTTTTTTTTTAATTCTCACAAATAACCCCAAGATTATATATTACTGTGAAAGAGTTGCCCTGGTAAATGAAGTTTAGGAAGTTTTGTTCTAGATCCTATCCTGTCAGCTGATAACAACCTTCCTTTTGAAATGTCAACCATACTGACCATGGCATATTTTTAAATATCAGAATAAGACTAATTGTCAAATAGATAACCAAACCTTTTCAGCCCTCTGTTCATATACTGAGACAATGTAACTTACTTGCCAGGGCATACTGTATGTATGACCTTTGTGGTTGTCTTTATGTAAATATTAGTGCAAGTCTCTTTGCCACCCCATGGACTTAGTCCATAGAATTCTTCAGGCCAGATTACTGGAGTGGGTAGCCTTTCCTTTCTCCAGGGGATCGTTCCAACCAGAGATCGAACTTAGGTCTCCACCTAAGTTCCACCTAAGAATCCACCACTGCAGGCGGATTCTTTACCAGCTGAGCTACAAGGGGAGCCCAAGAATACTGGAGTGGGTAGCCTATCCCTTCTCCAGGAGATCTCCCCAACCCAGGAATCGAACCGGGGTCTCCTGCATTGCAGCAGATTCTTTACCAACTGAGCTATATTACCATCTAGTAATAAGGCAGCAGGGACTAGAGGTCTTCTCTTGGGAGAAGAGTGAAAATATAAAGCAGCTATTTATAGCATAACATCATTACTGGTGTAAAGCATAGCAGATTTCAAGATAGAGATTAAACCAGATATCCAATGTTAGACTAAACAGTGAAGCTTCAAATTACTGTCCATTGCATAAAAGCAGCAGATATAAATGAATTGACATATCACAGTGTCAATGATTCCTCTGTCTTATCTTCTATGTCAAGTCTCTTTACATATATTGGGGTTTCAGTTTCATGCATTTCTTTTTTCCTTAAATCACAAAGCAATTTCTGAAATACAGTGTATAGCTTAAAACAGTTGGATATTTGGTTCTTTGGTTATGTAGATATGTGTGCATGTATGAGCATACACACACACACACACACACACACACACACGAATAGTACCAAAGTTCTGTCCCAGTGAGAGCTGTCTAAAGAAATACCACCGTGAAAATGTCACAAAAGCCATTAAGTTTTTATAGAGGTGGCAAGCTAAACTCATTAGCTTTAGGAAAAGGTAAAGAAAGAAAAAAAAAAGAATAATTATCTGAGAAATGAAAAGCGAATCAGACAAAGAAGATAAAGTTGCCTTGTCTAGGTTGTTGCTCCTTGAATTAATTTTATTGCTTAAGAAAATTTGTATTGTAGCAGTTCTAATTTTTCTTACAGTACCACTCTGCTGGTCTATCCATTGGAGTAGAAGACTATCATTGTCATTTTGTCAACTATTAAAAGTTTCTATCAGCATATATAGCGAACCCCTTGATTGATGAAAACCATCAAAATTGTGAATACTCTTTTAAATATTCCTGTGAATGTTTGAAAACAAATTTGATCTTGACAAGGGAAGACAAGAAAGAACATTTTATTTATAAAGTTTTTATACAGAAATGGATATTACTACCTTTTCTTGCTTGATTTGTGTTAATCTACCATTAATAGTTGTCACTGGTTCAGACACCCCACATCTTAAGAATAATTCTTCAAGGACAGAATGAGTAAGTCTCATACTGTAAAGTAATATGGTGCTGTAAATGCCTGAGCAGCTGATCTTTAGTTTGCCTGTAGACAGCTTTTTATTTTGTGGGATATCTGAAGGCACAAGGGCATCAAAGATGCCGCAGGATGTTCAGTCTTGCTTTGGCATGGTTGGCACTAAAATATAGCTTTCATTTTTAGATAATTCATGTAATTTGTTTAACTTAAGAAAAGACGGGAAAGCAACAATCCAGATTGTTTGACCTTAGATATAGCAATTGCTACAGTTAAATCCAGTTAAGTGTGTACAGTTTATGAAATGTCTTTAACACGAGTTCTCTCACAGAGAAAATTCTTATCTTTTAGTCTGTCTCCAGCCTCTCTTTTCCTATCTACTCATTTATCACACATCTTTGAAACATATAAAAGAAAGTCCATGACAGTTATTTTTTGCCTGGGTTGAGGCAGCAGTATACTGTTGGTGCACTGTATGGATCTCAAAATTTTATGAGATTTCACAGAATGGCTGAAGTGAACACAGATTTTATGTTCAAAACATGCATGTCAAACATATTTGTGTCTTGAAGAATTATATGTTGATGAGAGTCCGGGAAATCACTGATGGTAGTGTTTTGTTTATGTTTTGTTTTCTTTGAGAGAGCTCCTCAAACCAAATTCCAATTCATTTCTGTTTGGTTTCAAAATTACTGTATTCAGGGCTGTTTGTGTTCTCCCAAGACTAAAGCACAGGAAGAAGTATATTGTCTTAGAATTTTAACCAGTGCTTGAGAAAGATAAAAACTCAGACCTTGAAAACAAAAGGTGATGAGGACTCAGGCTTCATCTTTAATTGGAACATGGTCATAGTAGATATAAATTTGAAGGAGTTTTAAACTGACATTTATAGGTAGCCATACTTATTTTAAATATCATCTGAGAGCAGTAACAAGCCACTCCTAATAAGGCTGCTCATTCGAGAAGAGAAATGAGACAGACACCTTGCTCAGAGTTCACCTGCAAAGCTGTTTCTTCACTTTCAGCAGCACCATCCAGAGCCACTGACTAGTCATTTTTGTCATCAACAGAGGCCAAGAAACACACAGAACGTCGTTCTAGACAGAGGGTCTTTTTTTATGAGACACCTTTACTTCCTGGTGAGATAGTTCACTTTTGCCCCTACCATTTCTACATTATTTAACACGGGAAGTCTGAAATCACTCCTTATTGTGGACACTGAACACAGAGAAAAAGCAGAAGGCAGGGTAGTTCACCGAAAATGTGGCTTCCATTCTTGAATCATACTATTTTAATGCTAATTTGGAAAGTATTAACAACGTGGCTTCATCCACAGTATAACGTTTCCAGTGAGTAAGTATTCTGAATGTTTACTGGGTATTTTTAAAAAAGCAATAAAATGATATTACAGGCTGTCAATCTAGCATCATGAGGAAGAACAGCAAACTTCACAGAACTGGAATGAGGTTGCCACATGACAAAGTCAGTATGTGAAGCAGGTAAAAAGATCCATCAGTTCTAAGATGCAAACCCCAATTACTTTTTAAAAATCAAAGCAGTGCCAGGAGTACATGATTGAATTAGAAAAAGAGATCTAAAGATACTCTTCTCTTATTAACCATGGCACCCATCCGACCCTTTTAAAGCACTGAATATGTTAGATTGCAGTTAATTCTATTTATAAGAAAATAAGACTCTATCTAATTTGATTTTCTCCACAATCTAGTGGTAGAAAGAAATGACTATTGTCATTTTTGAAATAGGAAAACTGAGTTCAGCTGGAGGTTAAAAGAGTTGCCCAAGACCAGACACTGCTGATAAATGCCAAAGACAACATAAAGAACAAATCTCGTGCCTCTCAGTGAATTTCCTTTCTTTTTGCATGCAAAGCTTCACATTTTTGATACTGGCTCTCACAGTTCATAACCACTAAAGCCGAGTTTTCAAAAAACTACGTATTTTACAAATATCGTCTAAGTAGTCATTGGGGGACTGTAAGTAGACATTAGTGGAAGAACTAGGGATGTAATTTAATTCATTTATACTTTGTGTTTTTCTGCCCAAAACAACCTACCTTAAGAGGTCATCTGGGAACACTGACTCAGGTTTGGAGGGCATTTAAAATAATGAACTTGGAGCAAATGACTTACTTTTAACCAGCTTATCTTCCTGTTCATTGAGTAAATATTTACAGACAAAGATAAATGCAGAATGAAAGATTAGATGCATTTCTATGAATCAGTGTAGCTCCTATTATGTTCTTGGGCACTGTACTGATTCCATTTTCTAGCAATTTAATTGATTTCTCTTGGCTTTGAAATTTTCTAGGGAAGTCCCCAAAAAATAAGAACTCAGATCAATTACCTTTCTGACACATCCAATAATACAGATCTTAAGTATTTTAAAAGTTTCATGACTGCTCTTTTTGACAATTTTACAAGCTCTAACTCCCCTGCATGAGGAAAATCCAGTAATTCAGTAATTCTTAAAGTGCAGTCCTTGGACCAGACGAGTTGGCCACATCGAGAAAGCAACTTAGAAATGCAGATTTTTTGGTGTCATTTCAGATCTACTCAATTAGAAACTGGATGTGGGTCTCATCAGTTTATTTTAACAAGCCATCCAGATGATTCTGATGCCTGCTAAAGTCTGAGAATCACACTTCATTAAAGCAAAGATTATAAAGGCAGGGCCATTCTTTCAATTTTATAAGAAAGCATTGTTAGAGAACCATAGTCCTCTTGATTATTGATACACTGAACATCAATAGAAGTAAAAAAAACTAGAGTTGTTTGTTCATCACATCTCTTTCTATAATGACTTAATAGCCACTTGATGGGAAAGATGGCTTTGTGTTTCTGCCAATACTATCTACTCAGCTTGGAAAAGTCCATTTTAAAACAGAGCAATCAATCATATGGTCTCTGTATAAGACACAGGATCTCTGTACCTTTTCTGCAATGGCCCACAGAGACAACTATACATGTATGTGTGTGTGTGTATATACATAGATATTACATATGTGTGTGTGTATGTGTATATATCTAATATATATATATATATATTACTGAAAAGTCCCATTTTTGAATTAAAAAAGATACAGATTATTAATAATAAAAATTTTACTAGAAAATCAAATTTGATCCTTACTATACTTTATAGCTTTTCTAAAAAAGTAACCATCAGAAAGTTTGCTTTATAAGTTACATATAAACATTTGTATTTGAAATATAAAATTTATATGAAACTATTTTTAAGCTCCTGGAAATAAGATATTAAATATGTTTAAACACTAGCTCATTGTGACATATAGCATACTTGTACCTATATGAATAAGTATGCAAGTTATTAATTTATTCAATCTTTGTACTCAGGTATAAATGTTATGCATATAATTTAGGAAATGTGGCTTTAAAGATGTATACCTGAAAAAAGATCATATTTCAGTGGATAATATTTGTCAACTCAGAATGTTAAAAAATACGTATATATCATAAGGGTAGTTTAAAGCGATATTTGACTGTTTAAAAAGATAACTACTTTTGTTATTCATTTCAAAACATTTAAGTGGTAGAGAAACACCCATGAACATCTTTAAGTTTGCCTACTAGACGTTTTATCTGTAAAGATGAAAATGGTAAGTACACTTAAAAGTTACCTTTGGTGTTTTCAAAGAGAGCAAAGGGTTTTACTTTGCATATAGCATATCTTTGCTTCTCATATGCTTCAAAGGATTAAATACCAAAGTCCTCGATTAAAAGCAGCTAGTTTCTCTGATTTTGATATTTGCCTGGATATTTCTGGTAGAAATTCTTCTCAGAGTCACATCACAAGCCACAAATATAAATGAATTTTATGCTGTGCACCCTCCCACCCACATACCTTTTTAAAAAGACATGTATAATTTGTTTACCTTGTATTATAGAAAAAGCAAGTATATGAGGTGTATCTTAATAAATCATTTTTTTGCTTTCCCCTAAATTTTGCCACTTTCTTATTGGGAAAAAAGATCTTAATGGCAAGATCTAAATAAAATCTTTTCCTCTACAAAATTAAAAAAAAAATCTGAAATCATACTGGGATTTTGATGAGTATGTATAAATGGGACTGAAAACAAATTTCTGATACCAAGTTGTGCTTTTTGTTGTTGTTCTGAGTGGGTGTGCATTTCTGCTCTCATAGCATGCTACGTGGAAGCGGATAGAGAGCTACAGCTGGCTGCGAGCCCTGAATGATACTCGTTGTAAACCAGAGACACAACGAGATTCAGAGCAATGAGCAAAATATACCCTGAGTTCAGGTTTATCTTCAAATACAAACAGACTTCAGAGATATTGAGGGTTCATTTCTAGACCACCACGATAAAGCAAAGAAAGTAATAAAGTGAACCATACAATTGTATTTTTTGGTTTCTCGGTGCACATAAAAGTTATATTAAAAAGTAATTTTTAATTGGAGGATAGTTGTTTTGGGTATTCTGTTGGCTTCTGCCATACAACAACCTAAATCAGCCACACGGACATATGTGTCCCCTCTTCCTGCACCTCCCCCCCTAATCCCCCACCCATCCCACCCTCTAGGTTGGCACAGAGCACTTAGTTGAGATCCCTGTGCCCACACAGCAACTTCCCACTGACCGTCTCTTTTACCCGTGAAAGTGCATGTGAGTCAATGCTGCTCTCTCAACTCATGTCACCCAGTCCTTCGCCCGCTGGGTCCAAATTCTGTTCTCTATGTCTGTGTCTCGATTCCTGTCCTGCAAATAGGTTCATGGGTACCATTTTTCTAGATTCCATATTTATATAATGAAAAAAGGAACAAAAAAGTTACACTTACACGGTCTTGTAGTCTATTAAGTGTGCAGTAGCATTATATCAAAAATTCCAATTAAAAAAAACTATATTAATTAAAAAATGAGGTAAACTCAAGAGGGAGGGCAATATATGTATACTCAGGGTTGATTCACGTTGTTGCATGGCAGAAACAAGTACAACATTGTAAAGATTACCCTCCAATTAAATTAAAATTAAGAAAATTTAAAAGTCTTTCTTGGAAAGAGCACATGGAAAATCCTGAGTCCCCATGGAAAGAGAAGCCATCTTTTTATTAAACATTGCATTTAAGACAGAAAATGCAAAAGAAGTTGATCTTTACTCAATTATAAAAATATCAACTAGAAAAATACATCATGATATGTTTGTCTAAAACTGTATGTATATACATTCATTAAAAAAAATTGGACAGACTGTTAAGAGAAATTGATAAATCTATAATTACAGTGGGAAATTTTGCCAGCTCTTTCAGCAACTGATAAATCAGCAGTTAAAGTAAAGAAACAGAATATATAAATAATACAAAGAACTAGTTTATTCTAAATTATATATATATATGTATAATATATATAGGACACTGCACTATGACTTATCTAGATAGCATATTAAAAAGCAGAGACACCACTTTGCCAACAAAGGTCCCTACAATCAAAGCTATGATTTTTCCAATAGTCATTTATGAACGTGAGAGGTGGATAATATAAAAGGCTGAATGCTGAAAATTGATGCTTTCGAATTGTGGTGCTGGAGAAGACTCTTAAGATTCCCCTGGACAGGAAGGAGATCCAACTAATCAGTGCTAAAGGAAATCAGCCCTGATTATTCATTAGAAGGACTGATGCTAAAGCTGAAACTCCAATACTTTGGCCACCTGATTCATTGGAAAAGAATCTGATGCTGGGAAAGACGGAAGGCAGGAGGAGAAGAGGGCAACAGAGGATGAGATGGTTAGATAGCCCGACTGACTCAGTGGACATGAATCCAGGCAAACTCCTGGAGACAGTGAAGGACAGACAAGCCTGGTGTGCTGAAGTCTGTGGGGTCACAAAAATCATACATGACTTAGCGACTGAACAATAACAAGCCTGTCTTCCCCAAATTAGATGGACATACTGGCTCGATCATGTGTGGCTAAAGCAAGAAAACTATGAACCTTTCAAAAACCAGGAATAGAGCTCTCATCAGGCACCAGATCTGCCTACATCTTGATCTTGGATTTCCCAACCTTCAGAGCCCTGAGAAATGAGTCTCTATTGTTTAAGCTACCCTATCTATTTTATGTTGATACAGCAGCCTGAACTGACCAGAGTGCATCTATTTCTACAACTGGAAATGAAGGAAGTCTTTAGGGAATCTGGGTGTCTTTCTTTTACTGAACTTTATACAGACAAAACAAAATAGGTACATCTTTAAATCACTAAGAACTTTTTATTATTTGTCAACATTCAGTAATTTTGAATGAAAGAAATTAAAACAGTAGATAGGGCCTCAAGAGTTAATGCTTTACCATGAATCACTTTTTCTAAAACATGGAAAATTTATGGTGACAGATTTTGAAAGAAAATGGATATTCATAGTAATTGTTCTCAATTTATAATAAAGCAACCACTGACATGGAACATCTGAGCATATTTGCATATGTTGACACAAAATTATGAAGTTCTAATAAAACTTATTCTAAACTAAAGTAAAAAAAAAGAAAAAAATCCTCCATGTTCCAAAATCTATACAGTGAATTCTCTTGAAATATTCCCAGATATTAAGTTTATATATCTTCTACTGAATATATACTATATTTTCTCTCTCTCTCTTTTTTTTTTTTTTAGTTTTAGCTTCAACAATGTATGGCATTTTCCATGTGAAAAGGATTTAATTGTTAACATATAACTTACAGTAGTTATCCGAAGTGGCTTATACATGCTAATCGAATCCTATAAGAGGTATTACTATTGTCCTTATTTAACAGGCAGGCTAACTGAGATCCAGTGATGTTACAGGTTACTTGCTTAAGCTCCTGCTGCTTAACACAGTGTGATACTTCCCAAGTGACCAATAAAGAACATGCACCACCCTTATGGCAGAAAGTGAAGAGGAACTCAAAAGCCTCTTGAGGAAAGTGAAAGTGGAGAGTGAAAAAGTTGGCTTAAAGCTCAACATTCAGAAAACGAAGATCATGGCATCCAGTCCCATCACTTCATGGGAAATAGATGGGAAAACAGTGGAAACAGTGTCAGACTTTATCTTTTTGGGGGCTCCAAAATGGTGGATGGTGACTGCAGCCATGAAATTAAAAGACGCTTATTCCTTGGAAGGAAAGTTATGACCAACCTAGATAGCATATTCAAAAGCAGAGACATTAGTTTGCCAACAAAGGTCCGTCTAGTCAAGGCTATGGTTTTTCACGTGGTCATGTATGGATGTGAGAATTGGACCATGAAGAAGGCTGAGCACCGAAGAATTGATGCTTTTGAACTGTGGTGTTGGAGAAGACTCTTGAGAGTCCCTTGGACTGCAAGGAGATCCAACCAGTCCATTCTGAAGGAGATCAGTCCTGGAATTTCTTTGGAAGGAATGATGCTAAAGCTGAATCTCCAGTACTTTGGCCACCTCATGTGAAGAGTTGACTCATTGGAAAAGACTCTGATGCTGGGAGGGATTGGGGGCAGGAGGAGAAGGGGATGGCAGAGGATGAGATGGCTGGATGGCATCACTGACTCAGTGGACATGAGTCTGGTTGAACTCCGGGAGTTGGTGATGGACAGGGAGGCCTGGCGTGCTGTGATTCATGGGGTCACAAAGAGTCAGACATGACTGAGTGACTGAACTGAACTGAACTGAAGCCTTTAATACTCTGTGTATTTATAAAGCTTCATGTTACTGGTGTTATAACAGCCATGAGGGAAACAGCGTTCTAAGTGAAAGCTTATATTCTGGTACTAAGGGCAGATCCTAGAGATAACCTGCCTGTTTTCATAAGTAGATTTACAGATAGAATCAACAGGTTGTTTTTTTTCATTTTTTTCTTTTGATTTGTATTTTGTATTGGGATTTAGTTGATGTACAATGTTATTCTAGCTTCAGGTGTACAGCAAAGTGGTTCAGTTATACATATACATACAATTCAATCCTTTTCAGATCGTTGTCCCATATAGGTTATTACAGAATATTGAGTAGCATTCCCTGTGCTATATAGTAAGTCCTTGTTGATTAGCTACTTTAGATACGCATGTAGTGCTTGTGGGTTATCCTACACTTTGTAGTGTATGTAGGATAATCCAAAACTCCTAGTTTATCACTGTGCCCAACCTTTTCCCTTTGGTAGCTGTAACTTTGTTTGGAAAGTCTGTGAGTCTATTTCTGTTTTGTAAATAAATTAATTTTTATCATATACTTTATATTCCATATATAAGTGTTATCATACGATATGTCTTCCATTGTCTGACTTACTTCACTTTTGGAAATCTCTAGGTCCGTCTGTGTTGCTGCAAATCATATTTCTTTTTTGTGGCTGGTAATATTCTATTGTGTATATGTAGCAGATGTACCCTATCCACTCCTCTGTCAATTGACATTTAGGTTGCTTCCATGTCTCCATGATTGTAACTAGTGCTGGTGTGAACATCAGGGGCATGTATCTTTTTGAATTATGGTTTTCTCCAGATATATGTCAGGAGTGGGATTGCTGGATCATACAGTAGTTTTAGTTTTAGTTTTTAGGGAACATCCATACTGTTCTCCACAGTGGCTGTATCCATTTACATTCTCATCAACAGTGTAAGAAGATTCCCTTTTCTCCACACATTCTCCAGAATTTACTATTTGTAGAATTTTGAAGATGGCCGTTTTGACCAATGTAGATCTCTCTGAAATGGGGACATTTAGAGCAATTGGACGGAGAAGGCAATGGCACCCCATTCCAGTACTCTTGCCTGGAAAATCCCATGGACAGAAGTGCCTGTTGGGCTGCAGTCCATGGGGTCGCTAGGAGTCGGACACGACTGAGTGACATCACTTTATTTTTTCACTTTCATGCATTGGAGAAGGAAATGGCAACCCACTTCAGTGTTCTTGCCTGGAGAATCCCAGGGACGGGGGAGCCTGGTGGGCTGCCATCTATGGGGTTGCACAGAGTCGGACACAACTGAAGCGACTTAGCAGCAGCAGAGCAATTGGAAGGTTGGAATCTCCATTTATGGTGATGGGAAATACTGTAGTAGATGCTGGGGGCGTGAGGGGTAAAGGAGTTGAGTTTTGGTCAAATTTCAGTACTTTTTAGGCATGGGGAAATCTCGATTAAACACTGAAATGAACTCGTTAGGAATTCACTGCAGAAACTATAAATATATATTACTTAACGATAAGTTAATTTTATAACTTTATTTCAGCTAGGCTATCATTTACGACATAGTAAATATAGAGTGAAAAAAGCACTGGATTCCCGTCAAACAAATTGTGTTTGAATTTTGGCTCTTCCACTTCATTATGTAAAATGTAGGGGGAATCAATTCATATGTTAGAATGGATTCCAACAACAAAAGAGATGACTCTACACATGGACATCACCAGATGGTCAGTACCAAAATCAGATTGATTGTATTCTTTGCAGCCAAAGATGGAGAAGCTCTGTACAATCAGCAAAAACAGGACCTGGAGCTGACTGTGGCTCAGACCATGAGTTCCTTATGCAAAATTCAAAGTTAAATTGAAGAAAGTAGAGAAAGCCACTAGGCCATTGAAGTATGACCTAAATCAAATCCCTTATGATTTTTAAGGTGGAGGTGATGAATAAATTCAAGATATAAGATCTGGTAGAGAGAGTCCCTGAACAACTATGGATGGACATTTATAAAATTGTATAGGATCCAGTGACCAAAATCATCCCAAAGAAAAATACATTCAAGAAGGCAAAGTGGTTGTCTGAGGAGGCCTTACAAATAGCTGAGAAAAAAAGAAAAGCAAAAGTCAAAAGAGAAAGGGAAGGATATGCCCAACTGAATGCAGAGTTCCAGACAATAGCAAGGAGAAACAAGAAAGCCTTCTTAAGTGTACAATGCAAAGAAATTGAGAAAAATAATAAAATGAAAAGGGCTAGAGATCTCTTCAAGAAAATTGTAGATACCAAAGGAATATTTCATGCAAAGGTGGACACAATAAAGGACAGAAATGTTAAGGACCTCAGGGAAGCAGAAAAGATTAAGAAGAGGTGGCAAGAATACACAGAAGAACTATACAAGAAAAGTCTTAATGACCCAAATAACCACAATGGTGTGGTCACTCATGTAGAACCAGACATCCTGAAGTCATGAACTCATGTAGAACTTTGAATCCTGAAGTGTGAAGTCAAATGGGTTTTAGGAAACATTACTACAAACAAAGCTAGTGGAGGTAACGAAATTCCAGCTGATCTATTTCAAATCCTAAAAGATAATGCTGTTAAAGTGCTGCACTCAATATACCAGCACATTTGGAAAACTCAGCAGTGGCCACAGGACTGGAAAAGTTTAGTTTTCATTCCAATCCCAAATAAGGGCAATAAACATGCCAAGCATTGTTTAAACCACTGTAAAATTGTACTCATTTCACATGCTAGCAAGGTAATGCACAATATCTTTCAGGCTTGACTTCAGCATTACACAAACCAGTAACTTCCAGATGTTCAGACTAGATTTAGAAAAGGCAGAGGAACCACAGGTCAAATTGCCAACATCCGTTGGATCATAGAAAAATAAGAGAATTCCAGAAAAACATCTACTTCTGCATTATTGATTATGCTAAATTAGCCTTTGACTCTGTGGATCACAGCAAACTTTGGAAAATTCTTAAAGAGATAAGGATACCAGACCATCTTACCTGCCTCCTGAGAAAGCTATATGCAGGTCAAGAAGCAGCAGTTAGAACCAGACATGGAACAATGGACTGGTTCAAATTTGGGAAAGGAGTACATCAAGGCTATATGTTGTCACTCTACTTATTTAACTTTTATGCAGTGTACATTATGCAAAATGTCAGGAAGGATGAAGCTTAAGCTGGAATCAAGATTGCCAGGGGAAATATCAATAACCTCAGATATGCAGATGATACCACGCTAATGGCAGAAAGTGAAGAGGAACTAAAGAGCCTATTGATGAAATTAAAAGAGGAGAGTGAAAAGTTGGCTTAAAAGTCAATATTCAGAAAACTAAGATCATGGCTAAGCATTTTTCATGTAAAATCCTACTGAATCCTTATGACTAACTTGTAACCTTTTTTCCCAACAACAGGATTGAAGTTTAAAGGAGGTTAAGTCCATAAATTTAGGAAGTGACTGATCTGTGTTTGGAACATATAAATCTTTTATTGCAAAGCTATATTCTTTTATGTTCTGGAAAACTAAATCTGAATGAAACAGTTAGCTGTTTGACATTGATCCAGTCCTTTGACTAATTAATTCTATGCCTAGTTGTTCTTAGATCTAAGTCTAATAAAATGAAATAGATACCTTTGATCAAGAATACCTGTAAGTTTGCAGACCTTTGTTAAAACTTTGTATCTACTGATATTACATACAATTGAACCCTGCTTTTTAAGCATGAAGATAATAATAAGAACTAATATTTATTTATTTTTGTCAGTCAGAAAAGTGTGAACAATTCTTATATGAAGAGAAAGAGGGAGAAAAAATAAGTTGTAAAATAAAAAAAGAATTGGGACATTTAGGTTCAGGGGTAGTCCAGAGTTATTTCTGAAAGTATTTTGAAGGTGCCACAAACATATCAACAGTTATAGAACTTGGTGTTCTCATGAACAAATGATGTTTTATTTCTTTAAATGCAAATATTTTTGTCACTTGAGAGGGCCGTTTCTGGTTATGAAAATAAATTTACCGTCTTAAAACAGACGTTAGTTAGAAAGTAGAATTCCTTTTAGAGAACTTCACATTGCTGTCAACTTTTCTAAAGCAAATACCTCAATTGAAGAGAAATGTTTATTTTTTTTTCCTTTGATTTGATTTTTTATTTAATGATGAAATTTATCTTTAAATATTCCACTTTTTGGTACACATCAGTTGTAATCCTGGTTTTCCTCTGTGCACTTTGTCTCTCAACAATAATGTTAAACACATTAATGTAACCGCTTATTTATAGGACAGTCCTCTTGAATGGGCTTTTTTAGCTCTTAGAGGGTAGGGACTATGTTGTGTCAGTGGTTTAATCCTCCATATAAAGAGTAAAAATAATCAATGTTGATAGAAAGGAAAAGACAAGGAAAACAGGAAGTTGATAATTGACCTCTAGGTACCATAATCAGATCAGATCAGTCGCTCAGTCGTGTCCGACTCTTTGGGACCCCTTGAATCGCAGCACGCCAGGCCTCCCTGTCCATCACCAACTCCCGGAGTTCACCCAGACTCGTGTCCATCGAGTCAGTAATGCCATCCAGCCATCTCATCCTCTGTCGTCCCCTTCTCCTCTTGCCTCCTATCCCTCCCAGCATCAGAGTCTTTTCCAATGAGTCAACTCTTTGCATGAGGTACCATAATAGACTGTTGTTAACCCAAGTTACTGCACTATCCCAGCCTGTTAAGCACGTTTCATCACAGGTCATAAAAGCTATTTGTATATCAACAGAAGTGATGTTCATCAGCAGATGTTTAAGGTCAGTCTGTGTGTGCAAGTTAAGTCGCTTCAGTTGTGTCCAACTCTTTGTGACCCTACAGACTGTAGCCCACCGGGCTCCTCTGACCGTGGGATTCTCCAGGCAAGAATACTGGAGTCGGTTGCCATGCCCTCCTCCAGGGGATCTTCCCAACCCAGGGATTGAACCCCTGTCTCTTACGTCTCCTGCATTGGCAGGGGGATTCTTTATCACTGATACCACCTGGGAAATCGGGTGGTGCTAATACTCTGCAAAACACAGTAAAACCAGAGTATTTCATACAGGCAAGTGGTCCTCACAGGAAAATGACTTCTCCCTAAACAAGCGGAAGATTTCTCTTCGTCTTGAATTGAGTAATGATTCATAACTCATGTCATAATGTGAAAATTTCACATTGTCTAGGTGACACTCTCCAGGAAAGTGATTGGAATACTTGTCTCATTTGTTCAGTATGAGTGGATATTTCACCTTGTTGGAAGTCACTAACCATTTGTTAGATAGGCAGCAACTTTTTCATGTGTTTGTTTTGTAAACAGCAAGGAAACAAAAGGACCACATTTTCTCAGCAGACATTTAAATATATAACTTGATTACTAATTCAGTCAACTTATGGGTAATGCCTATTATCTTTATAAATAGATATAAAAAGCATATATATGTGTGAGAAGCATTGATGTGGAGAATGCTACAATAACAAATCTTATTACAAGAAAGAATTTTGAAATAACTTGCCAGGAGGGTAATGACCTCAATTAAATTTTATGTGAAATAATAATTGGTGATTTTAATAAAGGAACTCTACTGCAAATTACATATTTGATAATGTAATATTTTGGTATTACTTATTTCCCTCTGGCTTGCATTTATATTAAGTAAAAATCTTTGAGATAATCAAGGAAGATTTGTAATTTGAAGTGCTTTTTCTTTCAACCTAATCAAATAGATTTTAAATGATTTTAAATTCAAAAGGAGGGAGGGAAGAACACTTCACATCTTCTTGAAGATTTAGAGATATTTATCAGTGAGGGAAATATTGGAATATAAAAATATTCAGTGAATATCAACGTGATACCAATGTAAGACAGGAAAAGTTAAACGCCACAGTATTTAAAAACCCTGGCATGTGAGATAAATATGTTTGGTGTGAATCATATGAAAAATAGCTAGTTAAATAACACTTTTGGCATGCATGCAATCTATTCTCATGTTTAGATGTTATTGTGCTTAAAGAATTTTTTAGCAAAATTATTATTTCATAATGGTTGCACATTTTCAGTGTACTTCACAAAAAGCACTCCCTTATGTGTGGTTTTGAGTTGAAATAACTTACAATTCAACTCAGAAAGACTTTTGTTTCCATCACTACAAACAGAAAAGATTTTGTAAAACAGTGCCGAGATAATCATTCTAGAGGGTTACTGTGTACACTTCGATCTTAAACTTAAGTTTAATTTAGAGACAGCAAAACTTGCACTGTGATGTTCATATTATTTAGTCTTTAAAAATCAGTTGCACCCATTTTTCTATAGCATTACTTGTGTTTTATTCTGGTTCAGGGTGAAGCCAATAAGCCCATGGGGCAAGGCCCCCTTTTGTTTTTTATGTGGCGTAGTTGTTTTCCGATGGTGTTCAGTATTGTTAGCAACAATAATAATGAAGTGAACTTGGTGTGAAATGAGCAGCTATTAGTAGCAAGCTTGTCTGAGGGTATACAAGAGACATGTTAATAGCCTGGTTTAAAAACACTGAACATGATCACACCCACAATATTTCCAGAGTCACTGACATTCACCAACCACTGTATTTCCATGGTATGCTGTCCTTCCATATTTTGCATCAAATTATATCTTCCTTGCATAGTTCTGGCTTTACCAACTTTATTTTGAGGGACCGTAGGCAATGTTGCTAGTCTTATAAGTTCTCTGTGTCACTGAATAGGGTTTCCAAACCTTGAGTGTGTCAGTACAGACAAGTGAAAGGAGATGGGCAGCTGGTTACCTTCTAGAAGGCTTGTGCTGGCAGTTCTCCTCGTTGTTGTTCAGTTGCTTAGTTGTGTCTCACTCTTTGTAATCATGTGGACTGCAGCACACCAGGCTCAACTGTTCACTGTCTTCTGGAGTTTGCTCAAATTCATGTCCATTGAGTCAGCGATGCTGTCTAACCATCTCATCCTCTTTTGTCCCCTTCTCTCCCTGCCTTCAAAGTTCCCCAGCATCTTTTCCAATGAGTCAGTTCTTCACATCAGGTGGCCAAAGTATTGGAGCTTCAGCTTGAACATCAGTCCTTCCAATGAATATTCAGGATTGATTTCCTTTGGGATTTACTGATTTGATCTCCTTGCTGTCCAAGGGACACTCAAGACTCAAGAGTCTTCTTCAGCAGTGGACACACTCTAATATTGTCATCTTGCTTCTTAAGCATGTCAGCAGAAATAAACGTAATATTCTAGATATATACTGTGAAATGCAGACATGGGTGAAAATCATTTTTTCTTCTTTATTGTATCAGTCAGTTCAATTCAGTCGCTCAGTCGTGTCCGACTCTTTGCGTCCCCATGAATCACAGCACACCAGGCCTCCCTGGCCATCACCAACTCCCAGAGTTCACTCAAACTCACATCCATCGAGTCGATGATGCCATTCAGCCATCTCATCCTCTGTCGTCCCCTTTTCCTCCTGCCCCCAATCCCTCCCAGCATCAGAGTCTTTTCCAATGAGTCAACTCTTCTTATGAAGTGGCCAAAGTCCTGGAGTTTCAGCTTTAGCATCATTCCTTCCAAAGAACACTGAGGACTGATCTTTAGAATGGACTGATTGGATCTCCTTGCAGTCCAAGAGACTCTCAAGAGTCTTATCCAACACCACAGTTCAAAAGCATCAATTCTTTGGTGCTCGGCTTTCTTCGCAGTCCAACTCTCACGTTGTATATTGGATACCTTGTTTACTAAGAAAGCTTAAGGCTCTGTTAACTTATTTCACAATCCTATGTTGCTGCTGGTAAATGGAGTTTGTGGTCGTTTTATAGGAGTCTAGCACAATCACCAGGGAATTTAGTAATCAGCTCACTGCTGAATTCCTCTCTCAGAGTTAGAGTGCCTGGGACCTCGGAACCTCCAGGGGGAGCTGGAGGTGTCAGAAGGTCAGTTGAGAGCAACTCAGATTTTTCTCTCGGGAATTCCTTAGGGCATGTACTGCTTAGTTGTAGTAATATTAAGAGAAATACCAGAAAGCCACAGTGTTGTATGCCATTCTGATGAAGGAAAGCTCTGGGCTCTGAGATTCTCTTTCCTTATGTCAGGCAGTGAACGGGCATTCTCATAATTCACCTGCATATGGAATTTCAGACACAATTTCCAAATGCATTGATATTAACAACTAATGCATTGCTTTATTTCCAGAAAGTAACACCTGTGATGGTTTAAAGAGAGGTATCAGATATAATCAGAAGACTTTTAAAAATATAACTTGTTATATTTTCTTATAACTTGTTATAGAAATATAACTTGTCTTGTTATAAATGAGTTTATCTAGTGGAGAGGGGCTAACATAACACACGTTTATAGTATTGGAACCAGTTTTTAGTGAGACCAAGTAGGTTGACCTTTCGTTCTCCTCACTGCTCCCCTAAAGCCTGTACACATGCTATCATCTTACTACATGCCTTAGACACTGTAGAATAAAGCTGTGATAGATGGACTCTTCTAGCACTTCTCAAGGTGAATTTAACCAAGGGTGCTCAACTAAGGGCTGCTCTGTCCATTAGAGGAAGACTGACAAGGTCTGAAGACATTTTTGGTTGTCACTGGAGGAATGCTATTGGGTAGAGACTGAGGTTACCTTTAAACGCCATACAAAGCACAGGGAAGTTCCCCACTGTAAAGAATTATCTGGTTCTAAATGTTAGCTTGCCTGGAGAATCCCACTGACAGAAGAATTTGGCGCGCTATAGTCCATGGGGTTACAAAGAGTCAGGCTCCACTGAACACTCTACAGAAATGTTAGCAGCGTTGAAGCTGAACAACTCTGACTAAGACATCTGCATCCCCTGACTGAGTGTATTGTGCTGACTTCACATAGAGTGAAGCAAAGGGCACAAGTTATATATATTCATTATATATATATTATATTATATATATTCATTCAATATATATTATATATATTCAGTAACACCAGAACTGTGTTATTCCCATAGCTGCACCATCCCTGAGTGAATGCTTCCTTAACCAAACACATTTTTCCCTGAATTACTCTCTGATTTGGGTAGTTTACTCTTATTAATATTTAATTGATAGTCACAGTTTTGTGAGTATTTTTTCCCTATGGATGATGATAATGAGTTACATTTTCTGCCTCATGATTCCTGCCAAGATTCCCCAGGTTTAGCAAAACAAAAAACAAACAAAAAAACTTTCATCTAACTAGCGCACTAACTCCTCACTCTTTTCTCTGTTTCATGTTCCCGGTTCATATACCCCCATCCAAGTGACTTCACCTTTTGCAGCTGTCAGAATAATCTGTCCAGAAAATGGGCCTCACCTTGTCACTCACCTGCCTGCAAACCTTCTGAACGGCTGCCCCTTGCCATCCTGATGAGAAGCAAGCTGTTCCCTTCAGCAGAGCAGAGCACAGCCTCTCCCTCCAGCCCCCGCCTCGCTCCGCAGCCCGAGCTGCTGTCCCAGTGCTCCCTCCTCACTGGGTTCCTCCAGTTCTTTACACCAGTCGCTAGACTCTCACCTTAGTGACTGTGTTTCCACCTGCCTCTAGCTTTACAGGTTTATTCTTTACCTTTGTCAACTCTCTAACTCCCATGTGGCTCGTTTACCACTTCCTCTAGGAAACTTCTCTAATCTTTCCAGGTAGGGTTACTCCTGTAACGGCCTGTCTATATTTCTATCATTAGCCTTCCCAGGTTGTTTTAAAAGCAGACCTTTGTGTGTTCCTCTGAATTCCATGAAGTCACGACCTAACTCCCTAACCAGGAACCCGGAAGATGTCTGTGTCTTAATTGTTATAAAGTGCTCAAGTGAATGAATGAGTGTCTGGATGTGTCTCTTCACTGTTGCGAGTGAATTGAATTAATCTGAGTGGACTAGTGAGTCCTGACTGACTCACAGAGTAAGCCTAGAATCATGTACTCTGTAATTTCTGTATGGCAATCATTAAAACAAAGTTTACCCTTTTTTTCTATTAACCTGTTTGTTTAGATGGATTCAAATTACTAATGATTCAAGGAGATCTGAGTATTGAAACATACAGTCTAAGTACTATTATCCTGTGAATTTCCAATTGACCTTTGGTCCAAGGCACAGCTGAATGTAGCAGAAACAAGTAATAATATACGCAATACCAGTATTGAGCAACTATCCTAAGTCAGGTACTATGCTCAGAAATAAAAGGTTTTTTCACCTAACCTGTAAAATAGAATGATAATCATTCCCAGTTTACATATGGCAAAATTTTCAGGAGGAAACGGAGGCATAGAGAGGTTAAATAACATTTCCTAAATGTAAAAATTGACCAAGTAGTACATAAAGAAGCAGGCATTCAATCCAATCAGGAGCTTTAACTTCTGCTGAGAACAGTCTGGCTGGCCTTCCATATCCAAAGCTGGATCCACAGTTGGTTGAATTTGAGAATGTGGAGCCATCAAATACAGGGGGCAAGCCCTACTAGGCCATTTTCTGTAAGGGATTGACAATCCGCAGATTTTGGTATGGTGGATGGTTCCGTACCCAATTCCCCCACAGATACCAAAGGAGACTGTATTTTCTGGCACACCTACATACTGGCAAATTAATACCTAAGCCTTTAATTTAAGCTCAAAGATTCAGTTCAGTTCAGTCACTCAGTCATGTCCAACTCTTTGCAGCCCCATAAATTGCAGCACTCCAGGCCTCCCTGTCCATCACCAACTCCCGGAGTTCACTCAGACTCACGTTCCTCGAGTTCGTGATGCCATCCAACCATCTTATCCTGTGTCGCCCCCTCCTCCTCCTCCCCTCAATCTTTGTCAGCATCAGCGTCTTTTCTGAATTGACTGTTCACATCACCTGCCGAAGTACTGGAGCTTCAGCTTCAGCATCATTCCTTCCAAAGAAATTCCAGGGCTGATCTCCTTCAGAATGGACTGGTTGGATCTCCTTGCAGTCCAAGGGACTCTCAAGAGTTTTCTCCAACAACACAGTTTAAAAGCATCAATTCTTCCCCACTCAGCTTTCTTCACAGTCCAACTCTCATATCCATACATGACCACAGGAAAAACTATAGTTCGCCTTGACTAGGTGAACCTTTGTTGGCAAAGTAATGTCTCTGCTTTTGAATATGCTATCTAGATTGGTCATAACTTTCCTTCCAAAGAGTAAGCGTCTCTTAATTTCATGGCTGCAATCACCATCTGCAATGATTTTGCAGCCCCCCAAAATAAAGTCTGACACTGTTTCCACTGTTTCCCCATCTATTTCCCATGAACTGATAAGACCAGATGCCATGATCTCTGTTTTCTGAATGTTGAGCTTTAAGCCAACTTTTTCACTCTCCACTTTCACTTTCCTCAAGAGGCTTTTGAGTTCCTCTTCACTTTCTGCCATAAGGGTGGTGTCATCTGCATATCTGCTGT
>NW_011494622.1:723388-729216 GCF_000754665.1 Bison bison bison
TTCATGGCTGCAATCACCATCTGCAATGATTTTGCAGCCCAAAAAATAAAGTCTGACACTGTTTCCACTGTTTCCCCATCTATTTCCCATGAACTGATAAGACCAGATGCCATGATCTCTGTTTTCTGAATGTTGAGCTTTAAGCCAACTTTTTCACTCTCCACTTTCACTTTCCTCAAGAGGCTTTTGAGTTCCTCTTCACTTTCTGCCATAAGGGTGGTGTCATCTGCATATCTGAGGTTTTTTATATTTCTCCCGGCAATCTTGATTCCAGCTTGTGCTTCTTCCAGTCCAGCGTTTCTCATGATGTACTCTGCATATAAGTTAAATAAGCAGAGTGACAATATACAACCTTGACGTACTCCTTTTCCTATTTGGAACCAGTCTGTTGTTCCATGTCCAGTTCTAACTGTTGCTTCCTGATCTGCATATAGGTTTCTCAAGAGGCAGGTCAGGTGGTCAGGTATTCCCATCTCTTTCAGAATTTCCACAGTTTATTGTGATCCACACAGTCAAAGGCTTTGGCATAGTCAATAAAGCAGAAATAGATGCTTTTCTGGAACTCTCTTGCTTTTTCCATGATCCAGCCGATGTTGGCAATTTGATCTCTGGTTGCTCTGCCTTTTCTAAAACCAGCTTGAACATCAGGAAGTTCACGGTTCATGTATTGCTGAAGCCTGGCTTGGAGAACTCTGAGTATTACTTTACTAGCATGTGAGATGAGGGCAATTGTGTGGTAGTTTGAACATTCTTTGTCATTGCCATTCTTTGGGATTGGAATGAAAACTGACCTTTTTCAGTCTTGTGGCCACTGCTGAGTTTTCCAAATTTGCTGGCATATTTAGTGCAGCACTTTCACAGCATCATCTTCCAGGATTTGAAATAGCTCCACTGGAATCCCATCACCTCCACTAGCTTTGTTCGTAGTGATGCTTTCTAAGGCCCACTTAACTTCACATTCCAGGATGTCTGGCTCTAGGTCAGTGATCACACCATCATGATTATCTGGGTCGTGAAGATCTTTTTTGTACAGTTCTTCTGTGTATTCTTGCCACCTCTTCTTGATATCATCTGCTTCTGTTAAGTCCATACCATTTCTGTCCTTTATTTAGCCCATCTTTGCATGAAATGTTCCCTTCAGTTCAGTTCAGTTCAGTTCAGTCGCTCAGTCATGTCCTTGGTATCTCTAATTTTCTTGAAGAGATCTCTAGTCTTTCCCATTCTGTTGTTTTCCTCTATTTCTTTGCATTGATCACTGAGGAAGGCTTTCTTATCTCTTCTTGCTATTCTTTGGAACTCTGCATTCAGATGCTTATATCTTTCCTTTTCTCCTTTGCTTTTCACTTCTCTTCTTTTCACAGCTATTTGTAAGGCCTCCCCAGACAAACATTTTGCTGTTTTGCATTTTTTCCATGGAAATGGTCTTGATCCCTGTCTCCTGTACAATGTCACGGACCTCCGTCCATAGTTCATCAGGCACTCTATCTATCATATCTAGTCCCTTAAATCTATTTCTCACTGCCACTGTATAATCATAAGGGATTTGATTTAGGTCATCCCTGAATGGTCTAGTGGTTTTCCCTACTTTCTTCAATTTAAGTCTGAATTTGGCAATAAGGAGTTCATGATCTGAGCCACAGTCAGCTCCCGGTCTTGTTGTTGTTGACTGTATAGAGCTTCTCCATCTTTGGCTGCAAAGAATATAATCAATTTGATTTTAGTGTTGACCATCTGGTGATGTCCATGTGTAGAGTCTTCTATTGTGTTGTTGGAAGAGGGTGTTTGCTATGACCAGTGCGTTCTCTAAGCTCAAAGATTAGTTCTAGCTAATTACTCCTTGCATGCATGTCATTTGTTGCTTCAGCTGCGTCTGACTCTTTGTAACCGTATGGACCATAGCCTTCCAGGCTCCTCTGTCCATGGTTGCCATGCCTTTTTTCATGGGGTTTTCATGACCCAGGGATCAAACCAATGTCTTTATATCTCCTGCAATGTCAGGCAAGTCCTTTCCCTCTAGTGCCACTTGGGAAATGGGAATTACTCCTTGATGATGATTAAATGTGATTATGTGAACAAAAGCACATGGTAAGTGGTACACAGTAAAGGTTAGCTACTAGAATTATTATTAAGCTTTCAGATTAAAACACTGATCTTTTTGCTTCATAGTTTCCCCCATTCCCCCACCCCAGAATGTCATATAGTTGACATCATATAGCATGTAGCATTTTCAGATTGGGTTCTTTTTTTTTTTTTAAGATTTATTTATTTATTTGTTGTATTTTGGGGCTGTGGTGGGTCTTTGTTGCTGCAGGCAGGCTTTGTCTAGTTGAGGAGAGTGGGGGCTTCTCTTCATTGTGGTGTGTGGGCTTCTCATTGTGGTAGCTTCTCCTGGTCTGGAGTCCAGTCTCTAGACGTGAGAGCTTCAGTGGTTGTGCTATGTGGACTCAGTAGCTGTGGCCCGCGGGCTCCATAGCATCAGCTCAGGAGTTGCAGCACACAGGCTGCAGGGCGTATGGGATCTTCTTGGACTGTGGATTGAACATGTGTACCCTGCATTACAAGGCAAATATCTAGGGAAAACCCCCAGATTGGATTCTTTTCATAGCAATATGCCTTTAAGATTCTTTCATGTCTTTTCATGGTTTCATTTCTTTTTAGGACTAAATAATATTCTGTTGTCTAAATGTACCATAGTTTATTTATCCACTCATCTACCAAAGGACATCTTCCTTGCTTTCAAGTTTCAGCAATTATGAGTAAAGTTTCAGTTTTTTTTCATAGACATACGTTTTCAACTCCCTTGAATAAAATACCAAGGAATATAATTGTTGGATCATCTGATAGGAGTATGTTTAGTTTTCTAAGAAACCGCCAAACAGCAAACCACAAAATGAAACACCAAAGCCTTCCAAAGTAGATGAACCATATTGCATTCTCACCAGCAATGGTTGAAAGTTCCTGTTATTTCAGATCCTTGCCAGTGTTGGGTGGTGTCAGGGTTCTGGATCTGGCCATTCTGTTAGGTATATGGTGGTATTTCATTGCTATTTTAATTTTCTTTTCTTGATGATTTGTGATATGGAACATCTTCTTATATGCAGATTTTCCATCTGTATATCTTCTATGATGAGGTGTCCATTAAAGTCTTTGGCTCATTTTTTAATTGGTTTATCTTCTTATTGTTCAGATATAAGAGTCCTGTGAATATTTTGGTAACAGCCCTTTATCAGTTGCGTTGTGCTGTGTATGCTTAGTCTCTCAGTCGTGTCTGACTCTTTGCAACCCCGTGAACTGTAGCTCGCCAGGCTCTTCTATCCATTGTGGTTTCTCGGGCAAGAATACTAGAGTAGGTTGCCATGCCCTTTTCCAGGGAATCTTCACAACCCAGGGATGGAACCCAGGTCTTCCACATTGCAGGAGGATTCTTTACCATCTGAGCCATCAGGGAAGCCCAGATGTATTGAATATAAATATTTTCTCCCAGTTTTGTGGTTTGTCTTCTCATTCTCTAGACATTGTCTTTAACAGAGCAGAAGTTTTAATTTTAATGAAATTCTGCTTATTAATTATTTCTTTTGTCAGTTTTGTCTTGCTGTTACACCAAAAAGATCATAGTCAAGGACATCTGGATTTTCTCCTATGTTATTTTAAAGGAATTTTCCAGTTTTTTTGTGTTTTACATTTAGGACTATGATCCATTTTGAGTTTTTTGTGTGTGTGTGTGAAGAATGTATTCTGTGTCTAGATAATTTTTTTGCATATAAATATCCAATTGCTCTAGCACCACTTGTTGAAAAGACTGTCTTTGTCCCTTTGTCAAAATCCAGTTGACTATATTCATATTTATATATTTCTGGGCCCTCTATTCTGTTCCAACAAGTATTTCTTAGAAAAATCAATTTTTAATTTTGCGGTCTTTAGAATTTGTCATAGTGTTTTGCTCTTTAAAAGGATAAATAGCTTTGCACATCAATTAAGGAAAATGGTAGTAAGATAGGTATGATAGAAGTTTAAGTAGTTAAAAAGCATGTCAGCTTATGGAGTCTCATTTCAAGTGAGTTTTGATAAATGAAGTAATACTGACAGTGGATCTTGAAGGGCAAGTAAAAATTCTGTCATTTTTATTTCATTCATTTATCAAAATTTTGCTGAATGCCTCCAAGGGTTAAGTGTTGGATGAATCAGTTAGGATGCACTGTCGGTCAAACAGGCTGAGTCCCTGTCCTCATACATCTGACATTCATTAACAAGAATCCGTGAATAAGTGATATATGATGTGAGGTCTTTGATAAGGACCATGGAGAAAACACTACCAACAACTCACATAAATAATTTCAGACATGATCATGTTTTATAAATGGTAATCTAGAAGTTTCTCTGAGGAGTTAATACTGTGAGGAAAGAGGAATACTGCATATGAGGATGTGCATTTCAGGCAGAGAAACATGCAAATGCCAAAGCCATGAGACAGGAACATGCTTGATATTTTTGAGGAACAGTGTGGAGATCAGTAAACTATTGTGCAATCATTGAATGGAAGTAAAAGTAGGAAGTGTAGTCAGAGCCATCACCTGGGGTCAGATCCAGTAAAGTCTTAACTGAGAAAACTGCTGGTGTAAGAGTTATGGAGTCTAAGTTCTCTCTGCCTGCCAGTGAGTTGGAGATGAAGTGTTGAGGCAAGGAGTACTTTATTCAGAAACCTGACAGACCAAGAATATGGCAGACTAATGGCTTCCCTGGTAGTTCAGCAGGTAAAGAAACTTCCTGCAATGCGGGAGACCTGGGTTTGGTCCCTGGGTTGGGAAGATGCCCTGGAGGAGGGCATGGCAACCCACTCCAGTATCTTGCCTGAAGAATCCCCATGGACAGAGGAGCCTGGTGGGCTACAGTCCATGGGGTTGCAAGAATCGGGCAAGACTGAGCGACTAAGCACAGCACACAGCAATGTCTTAAAATAGCAAATTTGTCTGGGTCCAGATGCCAGGTTCCTTGGTGGCTCAAATGGTAAAGAATCTCCCTGCAATGCAGGAGACCTGGGTTCTATCCCTGGGTGGGGAAGATCTCCTGGAGGAGGAAATGGTGAGCCACTCAAGTGTTCTTGCCTGGAGAAGTCCATGGACAGAGGAGCCTGGAGTGCTTACAGTCCTTGGGGTCACAGAGAGTCCGACAGGACTGAGTGACTAACACTTTATAGAACAGAGATGGGGGGAAGTGGGGATACAAAGTAGAAAGGCAGAATAGAAAGGGAAAGATGGTTAGGAAGGAAAGTAAAAAGGGCCATCAGCCTTGCAAGTCATCTCTGGGAAGGGATGTGTTAATCTCTTCTTGCCTGAAGCCACTCACAGATGGGCAGGGTCAGATTAACTCCCTGTGAGCAGAATAAAAGGCACTTTAGTTTAACAGTCAGGCAGAGGGGCAGGGTCCTCTGGGGCAGGCCATTATGTATGATCTTAATAACAGAAGCACCTACAAGCAAGTCAAAGAACAGTTCCAATGTGGTGTCAGAATTGGTTCTTCTCTGCAGCAAAGAGTGTTTTAAGCAGAAGGAATAAGGTGTAGGAAGACTTGCAAACAGGAATAAGGATGGTTTGAAGATTTTTCAAGCAGTTTTTGTAACTTGCAGTATAGGAAAGAATTAAGAAATAATAGTGTGAAGATTTTCAGCAACTTTAGAGGGAGAATCGCATAAGGAGTTTGTGTTGGAGTATGACGTATCATGGAGAAGGAAATGGCAACCCACTCCAGTATTCTTGCCTGGAGAATCCCATGGACGGAGGAGCCTGGTAGGCTGCAGTCCATGGGGTTGCTAAGAATCGGGCACGACTGAG
>NW_011494622.1:729316-734514 GCF_000754665.1 Bison bison bison
ACGACTGAGCGATTTCACTTTCACTTTTCACTTTCACGCATTGGAGAAGGAAATGGCAACCTGCTCCAGTATTCTTGCCTGGAGAATCCCAGGGACGGGGGAGCCAGGGGCTGCTGTCTATGGGGTTGCACAGAGTCGGACATGACTGAAGTAACTTAGCAGCAGCAGCAGCATGAAGTATCACATTTGATTTTTAGCAGGATCACTCTTAGCAGAAGGGAGAGGCGCAGTTGGAGAGGGGCAAGCCTGAAGGCCAGGAAACCAGCTAGGAGACTATTATAGTAAAATAATCAGAATTAGGACAGAAAGGTGACATTATACACTGTTAAACAGTGTAAGTTTCTGATCAACGAAAGCACAATGTAAGGTTCTAACTGGCAAGGACATGAATTTCTTAGTATCAGTATCCTGAGTATAAAAAATCACCAATATTTTTGCGACCCCAGGGACTATACAGTCCATGGAATTCTCCAGCCCAGAATACTGGAGTGGGTAGCCTTTCCCTTCTCCAGGGGATCTTCCCAACTCAGGGATGCGAACCCAGGTCTCCTTCATTACAGGCAGATTCTTTACCAGCTGAGCCACAAGGGAAGCCCTTCACTTTCACTTAAAGAAGCTGGTTGTTTTGATTTGAAATGTGTATTATATAAAATAAATAAATAAAGATAGTGAAACCCTTACATAATCACAAAGAAATATTATAGCTGTAGGAAAAGAAAATGTAAGTTTCTGTTAAAATATACACATTGATAGATGAAAAAAATTCTAAAACATTGGAGAAGAGTATAATAGGCAAGATTTCTACCAAAATTGGTTTAAGTTGACAGTAAATGAATGTAATTAAATTTATGTTGTCTTGAAACAGAAGAATTCTGACACGTTTGTAGTCGCTGTTGTTCAGGGTAACAGGGGAAATAGTTTTGGTTAGTTGGATCCAGTGTAACGATAATTAAGACTTTGAAAGAAACCCTGCTGGTCACTATAATTCATCAAATAATTCTACATAGCTTGATGCCATTATACAAGGCCTTTTCCATTCCCTTAGGCAAAGTAAAAACCATTTGGAAACATTTCATGGAAGAGTAACACAAACAATTAAGGTGTAATATGGCTAAATGACAGTTTAAAAACACTTAAAAGTCTTAATTGAAATAAGAATACTTGTAAAACTGGCTTGAGGTGGTAGAAGAATTACTTAGATTAATGTGAGTAAAATAAGAGATAATGACATGAAATTAAGTAAATCATGCTGACCCTAGAGTTTGTTGATCATCAAAGATACAAACGAATGCATTAAAATCACTATTTCTTTCAAGAGTTTAAGTGTAAAGATTTACTATTGTCAGGAGAGTGTGTAATTTCCTCTGTTCTCTCTCACTGCAGCAAAAATTTGAAGAGAGGACAGACCAGTCGTATAGCTCAGTTTTATTGGCAAGCAAAGGAAAATACATCCCCGAGACGTGAGGGCAGGCTGACCCAAAAGATGCAAAGAGAAGAGAAACCCCCAGCTCAATTTTAGCTCCTCTTTTTATATGTTTTTTTTTCCTCCTCCCCTGAACCTGCCCTATGTAGATTGGGATAGCCAGGAGGGCTGTTCTTTTACCTGAGGTCCTCACTCTGATCTTCAGAGCTTCCTTTGTTCTATTTTCCCAGGCTTTTCCCTTCTCTGTCTTTTAGCCACCACCATTTTGTACTCCTTTTTCCTATTCTAATATTTTCCTAATATTTTCTAATATTCTAATATTTTCCTTTAGTAGTTCATCAGTGAGACAAGTTGAATCACTGGGATATGAGTTTAAAATGCTCAGGAAATCAAGTTTGGCTAGTAACCTAGAGTCAGAAGTATGCCTTACATCATCCATTTCAAGAGAAAAAAAAAATCAAAGCAAAACAAGTTACTGAACAGATGGGAAAATGATGAATATTTACATTTTCATTTTTCTAATGTTTTTAATGTTTTTCATTAATGTAGTCCAGTCTCCTATTTCATTTAGAAGTTGGTATATGAATAACTAGATGAAGAAATGTCAGAGGAAAAAGATTAGTCTGAAGTAGTTAGTTCTCATTAGAAACATTGTATTATGGGTTATGGGTGAGCTCTTTATAATGAACACCAATAGCATTTTGAGCACTAATGAAAATTATTTGCGCATGTATATCTTTATATGTGTGTGCATCTCATTTACTTTTAAACAAGGAGACTGTTAGGTAGGTAGAATGGGAAACAGGAGTCCAGAATGATGGTGGCTAAAAGACAAGGAAGGGAAAAGCCTGCAAAAATAGAACAAAGGAAGTTCCAAGGACCGGAGTGAGGACCTCAGGTAGAACAAACAGCACTCCTGGCTAGCCTGGCTAGCCCAATTTACCTACGGCAGGCCCAGGGGGGGAGAAAACATATAAAAAGAGGAGCCAAAGGGCCCGGGGTGTCTCTCTCCTGCGCTTGCGCGCTATCGCACTCCCCAACTGTCTTCGCTTCCCGTCTTTGGATCAACATTCCCTCACACCTCAAGGATATATTTTCCTGCTATTTTCTAAATAAAATAGAGCTGTAACACAGAACTGTAACACTGATCTGCCTAAGAGCTATAACATGGCCTGTTTGAGACCTGAGAGCTATAACATGGTCTGTCCAGGACGGAGAGCAATAACACCATCGGTCAGAGAGCGATCATAGGGTCCATCGGAGAGCTATGACACGCCAAGGACTCTAACATCCGTCGCTTCAAATTTTTGTTGAGACGAGACAGAACTGAGAAGAATATACTTGCCTGACATCTATCCTTGTCTTTTAGCCACCACCATTCTGAACTCCTGTTTCCTATTCTGACTACCTAACAGAGACATTGTAAGTATTTATACTTGGTTGATTGTAGACTTACATGGTAAAGAGTTACCAGAGTTACCATCATCAAACCCGCCTTACTCTCATCATCCTTTACAGAACACCCGGCAGTCAAGCATTTACCATCTAGCAGTGGAAACAAAACAAAACAATTTCTCTAAACTAATTTTTGAAAACTAGACCAGCAGAAGTGTGAATGTCCCAGACCACAGCTCTGCACATTTGACAATTAGGTTTCTGACCTCTTTACTCCAACCACAGCAAAATGTCTAAATTCTTTGTCACCTTTCCTTAAATGATTGCTAATTTCAAGCCCCTCAGGCAGAGTGAAGATACAAAATTGTCTTCTATTTCTCCTAATCTTAAATATAAATAGATTTAAAAAAAAGATATTTGAGGGAAACCTGAAGAACAACAACAAAATGATAGGAACAATGGTTAACCACAAAGAAATTGACTCCAGAGAAAACAGAAATGATAAAAAGAGCAGAAAGTAACATGTCAAGAATTTTGAAGGGTCTGAGATTTTACCCTACTCACCTTGAGTAGTCTGCCATGATTTTGTAGATGCTGAGACATGATGCTTTTGAGTCAGAGATAAAGTACTACTGACAACAATAGCTGTGTACAGAATATTTACTTGTTTTTTTTTTTTTCCATCAGTTTGTTAAGCCTTTATTCCCAGAGTTTGATGCAAATACTGCCAAGTGGCACCTTGTTATACAATGGATTGAGTTACAGGACAGAAACTCTGGTTTGGGGAATTTTCAAAATAGGCAAACAGTCTGCTTGACATTTGTATCAAAGTAAGGGATTCCCTTGTGTTTCAGCAGTAAAGAATCCACCTGCCAATGTAGGAGATGCAGGTTTGATCCCTGGGTCAGTAAGGGATCAAACCTGTATCTCCTGAAAGATCCCCTGGAGAAAGAAATGGCAAACCACTCCAGTACTCTTGCTTGGGAAGTCCCATGGAAAGAGGAGCCTGGCAGGGTACAGTCCATGGGGTCACAAAGTGTCAGGCACGACTTAGCAACTAAACCACCACCAAGTCAATATTATTAAACTGGACAGTAAACAGACCTCCTCTTTGTTCCAAAGGGAGACTATATCTTTCAAAGCTTTTATCTGTACATTCTTGAAAAGATAATGTGGAGTGAAGGACGCCCACTTCCATTTACAAGATGTGCAGGAATGTGAAACCCTTTGAAAATTACCTAGAAACATGTGAAAAGTTGGTATATGCACAAAATTCAAAAAGGACACTATCAAAAGTGGACAGAAAAAAATGTCTTTTTAGAATTTAAATTTAGAATTTAAAAATAATTGATTTATTTAAAAAATGGTGCAAGTGGCAGGAAATTGAGTTTCCCAGAATATAGCATGATTTTTAAAGAAGACAACGTGAAAAAAAGACAACATGAATCTCCACACTGTTCTCCATAGTGACTGTACTAGTTTGCATTCCCACCAACAGTGTAAGAGGGTTCCCTTTTCTCCACACCCTCTCCAGCATTTATTGCTTGTAGACTTTTGGATCGTAGCCATTCTGACTGGCGTGAAATGGTACCTCATAGTGGTTTTGATTTGCTGATAATGAGTGATGTTGAGCATCTTTTCATGTGTTTTTGTTAGCCATCTGTATGTCTTCTTTGGAGAAATGTCTATTTAGTTCTTTGGCCCATTTTTTGATTGGGTCATTTATTTTTCTGGAGTTGAGCTGTAGGAGTTGCTTGTATATTTTTGAGATTAGTTGTTTGTCAGTTGCTTCATTTGCTATTATTTTCTCCCATTCTGAAGGCTGCCTTTTCACCTTGCTAATAGTTTCCTTTGTTGTGCAGAAGCTTTTAAGTTTAATCAGGTCCCATTTGTTTATTTTTGCTTTTATTTCCAATATTCTTGGAGGTGGGTCATAAAGGATCCTGCTGTGATGTATGTTGGAGAGTGTTTTGCCTGTGTTCTCCTCTGGAAATAGAACTGCCTTATGATCCAGCAATCCCACTGCTGGGCATACAACACTGAGGAAACCAGAAGGGAAAGAGACACGTGTACCCCAATGTTCATCGCAGCACTGTTTATAATAGCCAGGACATGGAAGCAACCTAGATGTCCATCAGCAGATGAATGGATAAGAAAGCAGTGGTACATATACACAATGGAGTATTACTCAGCCATTAAAAAGAATACATTTGAATCAGTTCTAATGAGGTGGATGAAACTGGAGCCTATTATACAGAGTGAAGTAAGCCAGAAAGAAAAATACCAATACAGTATACTAACACATATATATGGAATTTAGAAAGATGGTAACAATAACCCTGTGTACGAGACAGCAAAAGAGACACTGATGTATAGATCC
>NW_011494622.1:734614-748122 GCF_000754665.1 Bison bison bison
ACAGAGTGAAGTAAGCCAGAAAGAAAAATACCAATACAGTATACTAACACATATATATGGAATTTAGAAAGATGGTAACAATAACCCTGTGTACGAGACAGCAAAAGAGACACTGATGTATAGATCAGTCTTATGGACTCTGTGGGAGAGGGAGAGGGTGGGGAGATTTGGGAGAATGGCATTGAAACATGTATAATATCATGTATGAAATGAGTCACCAGTCCAGGTTCGATGCACGATACTGGATGCTTGGGGCTGGTGCACTGGGACGACCCAGAGGGAGGGTATGGGGAGGGAGGAGGGAGGAGGGTTCAGGATGGGGAACACAGGTATACCTGTGGTGGATTCATTTCGATATTTGGCAAAACTAATACAATATTGTAAAGTTTAAAAATAAAATAAAATTAAAAAAAAATAAATAAATAAAAAATAAAATTCTCTTTTATCCTGGAAAAAAAAAATGACAACATGAGGTCAATATGAAATGATAAGATATGTTAAGGATCAATCCAATAAACTTAACATTCAAATAATATAACTTCCAGAAAGAAACTACAGAGATAGCAAAAGTACAGAAATTATCTGAGAAATAATACAAGAGAATTTTCCAGAGAAAGA
Organism: Bison bison bison; assembly: GCF_000754665.1. NCBI lineage: Eukaryota > Metazoa > Chordata > Mammalia > Artiodactyla > Bovidae > Bison > Bison bison. Next base: position 735,233 of record NW_011494622.1, read on the forward strand.
AAGATGTAGGACTTCAAATTCTCCCACCAAATTGAGACAATAAAAACGTTCTGGCTGGAATGCATAGTGGTGCACTTTTAGAGTGTAAAGAAAGGTGCAGAATATAATAATATGACAAAGTACCTGAAAATTTCAGGAAGAAGGAAAGCTATTTAAATAGTTATTCTCCAACCATGAAATAAACATGGTCAACTTAGAAAAAGGAAGTCACTGAGTTTAAAGAAACATAATAAAACATATCAGAGTGAACAAGAATCTGAAAGACAATAGTCATATGGTCTTTCTTGTGCTAGCAAGAAAAGAGACAATTTTATAACTTTAAAACTAACACATGAATAATAAATACGTAAGTTAATAAAGGTATGCCAGTAATTCATGGTCAAACAGGAGGGAAAACTTATTTTGAATGACTTTCATAGAAGTGAAGGGAATCCACTTGACCTGTCCCCTTGGAAAGGCAGCGAAGTCATGTTTTACCATAGAGAAGGACATCTTTCCTTAGCCCCTGACTTGCTGTTGTAGTGTACTATATTCTCATCATCAAAATGATATCAGTGCTGCTAAGTGGTTTTCAGTATTTTGAGTCAATTTGTAACAAATCATGTGACTGTAAAATACAAAACACTGTGAACATTATCAAACATTACAATGTAAAATTAAGGGCAGCTGACACATGTGGGGAAGAGAGGTACAAAGTCTGTCTTACAAAGTGTAAGCTTGATTACCTAAGATAAAATTTTAATTGTATTATGAAAAGCCTAACAGTAAACACATATTGAATTAAAATAGCAACATAAAATGAGTGGGTGGTAGGAAAAATGAAAAGAAAGTCATCTAATTCTCATATATAATAGCATATATGTGTGTGTGTGTGTATATATATATATATGGTGATTAATATTAATGAATCAGAAAATTACCCAGAGATATGGAAGTAACTACCAGAGGAAGTAAAAGGAAAAAATAGTTAAAAGTGTTTGCCTCTGGGAAGTAGCACTGGGGATGGTTAAGGATTCAGCGGGACCATTATTTTTCATTATACTTCTGTACAACTATTATTAAAATTCCTATGTGTACAGTATATTAGCATTGTAAAATTATTCATTCTGTATGAAAATTTTTAAAAGGCAGGCAATCTTAATTATAGTATTTCCCTTATGTGTTGGAATGAGGTCATGCTTTAAAAATCAGAATCATAGAAACCTAGAAAATTGTAAACTGTAGTTATATTTTAATTTGAATATAGTTTGACTATATTTTTGAGAAATAGTGTAATATATTTGAGAATTATGTTATTCATGAACTGTATGCTCTTAGTAATCTTAATCCATTTCTTTGGTAGTAATTTAGAATTTATTTTCTAAAATGAACTTTTGGTTCACTTTCTTTTCTCTGGTAATAAGATGTTATTACTGAAGCTATTAATGGATGTAATTTTATAAGTATTTACTGAGAACATAAGCCTGGTTTTACATTTCTACACTGCCTTCAAAAAATGCATACTTATCTTTTTTTTTTTTTTCTTGAAACTTTATTTCTGCCTACTAGTTCCAGCAACTTTTATAATGGGGATCTTCAGACTAATCCAAAGGGCAATTTACACTTAACCTTTTTTAACAGAATTCCCTAAGCAGGATGTCTCAGCAGCTCATTTACAATTCTCACTACAGACAACAGACTACAGCTTGTCTCCAAGATTGGCTTTATGAATTGTAACCACAGGAGTAGACAGTAAGGGTTTTGCACTCATTGCAGCTTGGCAGAGGGATTATACTTCAAGCTGCTTTCCCTGGAGTCCAGTCAAATAGAATCAGGGGCGAGCAAATTACTGACCTTTTGCTACTGAGCTGCCATGAACTTTATGCAAAGAGACCCTTTCCTGAGGAAGGGCAAGAAATAACTTTAGTGTCTTTTTCTGATCTATGAAGAAGTCTCTTTGTCTCTGTTGATTTTTCATAGTCTTTTCCTCTGTCTCCTCTCACTCTGTCTGTCTCTCTTTCCCCCTGAAAGACAGACAGATACACAGAAATTATGGGAGGCATTGATTGAACATATTGAGGGGAAATCACAGAGTCTTCTTCAAAAATCCTGATCTGAGTGATAGAATGGTTGGGCATATTCTATAATTACACCCTTCAGTGCATTACTTCAGAAGCACCAAAATCCTGCAGTGGGAAAATTGCTGTCTGTTTCTCAAAGGACTTGGACTCAAAATCAGCTAGAGAAAGCAAATGAATCTATGAGATCTTGAGATAATTACAGGCACATAATAAACATTTAATGGAGGAAGGAGTAAATGCAACTGGGCATAATCCTTGGAATCACAGTAAAACAAATGTTAATAAAACATGATACCTCAAGGCATTAGGCCATTAATTCCTATGGATGATTGATGGAGAATATTTTTCAGTGTCAACATTAAAATTTGATCTTAATTTTGAGCCTGTATAGAAATAGAAAGCTGAAATCTAGACCTTCCTTATCAAAGTTATTTCACTTGAGAAATGATTTTACCCTATTTTGCACAACTTCTTAAAATCTTCTGTAAACTGTGAACAGTTAATACTCTAAAATTTCAAATAAGAATATTCAAGTCAGACTGTAGCCTCAAATACAATGTAGAAATTTCTCCTGTTCAATTTGGAAAGAAGATTCTTTGTAGTCTTATATATGTGTGTATATATATAAATATATATGTATATACTATGTATATATACCTACTGTGTATGTATATATATAATTATCTTCTATATAAAACATGAAGGCAGGAGAAAAAGGGGACGACAGAGGATGAGATGGCTGGGTGGCATCACCTACTCAATGGACATGAGTTTTGAACTCCGGGAGTTGGTGATGGACAGGGAGGCCTGGCGTGCTGCGATTCATGGGGTCACAAAGAGTTGGACACGACTGAGCGACTGAACTGAACTGAACTGAATGTATATAAATGTTTAAAATTTCACACCTAGTTTGAATTTTATAGACATTTTCTCTATTACTTTGTTCCTTAAGATCAAGGGAGTTTGAAATGTAAAAATAGCTTTTGAATGAGAAGATCACAGAAAAAGCTAATGCATGTGAATGTGTGTCATAGCCATTGAATTATATACTTAGTAAACATATTTTCAAATTTCAGTATAGAAAATAAATTTCCTTTAAATACTCACTTATAACTTAGAAAATAATTTGTGCAGGTTTAAATGTATTCCTTGAAGTCAGTGGGGTGAATATCATTATTATTATTATTATTATTTTGAGATATGGGATTTACTACAAGAACAGAGGTACAGAGAACAATAGAAGTACATTTTTTTCAGAAAATACATTAATAATATGCTCTTTCATGTCTATTAAAATTGTATAATATTTGTGGCCTAATGTGGCTAAACTGTGGATTTATTTTCTGTTTGATTTACTTAGTAGGTAGGTAGGTAGATAGATAGCTAGATTAGATTCAAAAGTAACTGAAGCAATGTCTTACCTAATATTGATTCAGACTTCTTTCATGACCACTCAATTCCATATATAAATTATTTCAAACTCTTAGATGTTTGAATCCAACACCGTAGATGCTTCCACATATACTGAAGTTTTCAAATTGCTCTTTTCACACAGAAGTGCTTTTTGTCACCTAACGTGATATTTTGAGACTGTCACATGCTTGGAGACCATGCTGCCTCCAAGGTGGCAAATAGCAGAAGGAATTTCATCACTTGCAGGGGAAGGGAATTAGGTAGCAGAGACATCAGGGAGCTGAGACTGAGCTCTTTCTCTGTACCCGAGTCCTGCTCCAGGGTTCAAACAGTCCAGCCAGGAGTCTCCTGAGTCCAGACTTGAGGGGAGGCAGGTGCTTGAATTGTGTTCCCTATTTCCCATTTTCCAGTGAACATCAGTGAAGGTTCTCACCTACCCCCGCCTTGTAAAGGTGTTGCTAACCTTCACCTGTAAAACATAGTGACTATGTAATAATTGCTTTCCTTTACATGTAATAAGGATTTCAACTTTTGTATATCAGACATGTATCTCTATTAGACTTTCAAAGCATTTTCAGAAGTGCTGTATTTAGGAAAGTGATGAGCTGCTCATAAAGCTGTTATTAAATATATTAAATATTGGTAAATATAATATATCTTTAATATATTTAACATATATTAAATATTAGAAGTAATTTTCAGCCCTTAAAACAATATTAGGGGGGAACTTACTTGGCATTTGATAATGCCCACGTTTGAAGAGATTCAAAAAGTGTTCACATGTATTACCTTGCCTGTTGTAGAAATGACTTAGAGTGATCTGCTAATGGAAGAGTTAACCTCATTTTTATGTTATCAACAAAAAAATTCATGCTCAGACTAGAGTGAAAGAGTTTCATTTCACCTCCTACAAAAGGAATGCCAAGCTAATAGGAGCCAAAGTCCCCAGAGATTTTTTTTTTCTTTTCTTTTTTTAAATGTATGGTTGTGCTGGGTTTTTGCTGCTGTGTGGAATTTTCTCTCATTGTGGCGAGTAGGGGCTCCTCTCTAGTTGCAGTGCACGGGTCTCTCTGTTGCAGAGCTCGGGCTCCGGGCATGGGGGCTTTGGTAGCTGCAGCACTTGGGCTCAGCAGTTGTAGCTCCCAGGCACTAGAGCACAGGCTCAGAAGTTGTGGCGTAGGGGCTTAGTTGCTCCATGATGTGTGGGATCTTCCCAGACCAGGGATCAAACCCATGTCTCCTGCATTGGCAGTGCTTCTTTATCATAAGTCAGCAGGGAAGACCCTCAGAAATTCCTAAATCAGTCATCTTCTTGGCTTTAAAATAATCACAATTGTAGTGAAAACACCAGTTCCTCTTACCTACAAAGTATATGATGTCACATACCTCAGTTTCCCCAATTATAACCCACATCCCTTCATACAAAACAGAATCTCTTTCTCCTATCTATACATCTGTCTGTCTAATACCAACAGGGGGAGGCTATTTGAAGCCCATTTTGAGATATAAAAGTAAGAAAATTATTTTCAGGAATTTTCAGGCACTGTGTAATTTATGCCTTAGAGGAAAACTCCCATGATGAGTGTGTAGGAAAAGCAGAAATTACATGAAACAGGTCCCTCAGAAACTTTTGTTATGGTTTAACTACACCACACGAAGCTAGCCAGAGACCCTTCACTATATCCTCCCCACTTGTCTGGAACACACTCTCATCTAATCGCCCTCTTTGAAAAGAAACCTTCTTTCTTCTGATAGAGCGGATTTGAGCACTACCTGGATTATTCTCTAACTTTCCACAAAGCTAAACCATCTATGATGCATTTTCACTCCTAAAACTAATTCTAGAAATAATGCCATAATTAATGAATTTGATGTTTCTTAAAAGATCCCATTTTATATAGGGAAAAGCATATTCATTTTCTGTCTATAATACTGAGGGCCAGAAAGGCTGGTGTGGTTCAGCCCCTCTTCACTAGGCAGTTGTCCAGGTGTGAGCGTCTTTCCCAAAATCGTCTTTTAAACTCAATTTTAATGAACACACTGCTAGAGATGTGCCAGGAAAATTGTTCCTTAACATTTGCCTGCAGGATCGTGACCCCTAATATCTTTACCAGGCTGATAACTCTGGGCAGCGGAGTCAGCCTGCATTCATGAAATCTCTCAGCAGATGTGCTGCTGGAGGGGAGGGACACTGATGTCGCTTGGAAACTGTCACCAGTGAATGCTATTAGCTTGTGTATTATTCCAAATACATTAAGAGAAACTAATGACACCTTTGTTAGCTAATGTGTTTCACCTGCAAAGGGGTCCATTGCATTCTGAATAGGTTTGGGCAGACGGGGGAAAAAAACAAAACTGCTATTCTCCCTGATTTCATACACACCATTTACACAATTTGGTGAGTTTTGTCTCTGGGAAATCCATCTTATCCATGCAAGTTACCATAGATCAGTCGTTTGCTTCTTGTTTCCCCTCTTTAAGCTGTAGAGATGTCATACTCTGGCTCCCTTTGTGTTTCTTCTTATAAAGGAGACTCTTGATAGTAGATTAAGATATGGATGCCTTTATAAAATGAAGAGCTTGGCAAGGGAGGTGGTGGTGGGGATATGCTTTTGTTATTGCAATACCAAATTTTTTCAAGCACTTAACTACCTTTTGTGATAAAAGACTTCACTGACTTTTTTTTTTCCCCTTCAAGGCATTTTTCCATAGTGCACTTGAATAGTTTCGGTTTGCAGAGGAGTCTTCTGAATGTTCATATTAATGTTTCAGCTGTTTACAAGTTTCAGCATTTGCATGCGGATTCTTTACCAACTCAGCTATCAGGGAAGCCCTTTACCTAATTTAATATGGAGTTAAATTGCTTCTCTAAGAGCTGTGTTGAGAGAAGGAAAAAACTCATGGCTACAGGGCATCCACTAAAAACCTGGCCATGGCAATGGGCTCACAGGTTTTTTGGTAACTTCTTGAGACTTCCATCAACCTTCTGAGTATCTCCTGCATGGCTTTGTCTCCCTGTATAATACAAAGGTCAAAGCTATGGTTTTTCCAGTAGTCATGTATGGGTGTGAGAGTTGGATTATAAAGAAAGCTGAGCACTGAAGAATTGATGCTTTTGAACTGTGGTGCTGGAGAAAATTCTGAGAGTCCCTTGGACTGCAAGGAGATCCAGCCAGTCCATCCTAAAGGAGATCAGTCCTGAGTGTTCATTGGAAGGACTGATGCTAAGCTGAAACTCCAATACTTTGGCCATCTAATGTGAAGAACTGACTCATTGGAAAAGACCCTGATGCTGGGAAAGATTGAAGGTGAGAGGAGAAGGGCACAACAGAGGATGAGATGGCTGGATGGCATCACGGACTCGATGGACATGAGTTTCAGTAAGCTCTGGGAGTTGGTGATGGACAGGGAAGCCTGGCATGCTGCAGTCCACGGGGTCACAAAGAGCTGGACACGACTGAGTGACTAACTGAACTTAACAATAATACAAAGGTAGAGAAATGGAGCATTCAGAACACCATTGTTGTTATTCAGTTGCTCAGTCATGTCCAATTCTTTGTAACCCCATGGATTGCAGCATGCCAGGCTTCCCTGTCCTTCACTGTCTCCCGGAGTTTGCTCAAACTCATGTCCATTGAGTCGATGATGCCATCCAACCCTCTCATCCTCTGTCACCCTCTTCCTGTGCTCAGTCTTTCCCAGCATCAGGGTGTCTTTTATTCTAATAGCCTCAAAATGTATTATTGTTAGGTGTTGCCAGTTTAATTAACCAAGCTTGTGAAAATCTGCCCTCTTTCCCATTAGTGATCTGGTGGATGTGTTTCTGTTCCTCTTTTTGGAGGGACGACCCTGCGGCATGCATCTTTCTTCTGGCAGTCTTGCCCTTTAACCATCATGACTTCCTGTCATATGGTTGATATGACTCCATCTGTTTTAGCAACGCTTTCTGGGATTTTTTAATTTAAATGATTGACTTCTGGTTCCTGAATCATCTGCGAAAGAAGTGATGAATACCTTGGGGCCTGTCCCTTTTCGCCCTTTTACTCTCAGTCATAATTACCTGAGGTCCGTGGTGGATTGAGTCTCACTGCAGACAGGCGTTGAGTTGCAGGTAGGAACCGGGAGATTCAGTTCAGCTCTTCTATTTATATGTCGCTCTAATACAAAAGAACTTGCTCAACTTTTCTGCTCCTTTCTCCGGAGAAGATGAAAGCTGGAGGGGCTGCTTATTTCCTACCCTACATCTGGGTTTAGGAAGAGGAGGCATTTCTCATTCCCAGCAATAGGCATGGCTCTCAACCTGTCATTTCCTCCCGTCAGCCCAGAACAGGCAGAACAGTCAGCAGTGGGAGGTAACAGGAATGTGGGCAATCAGAGCAATTGGCCTCATCTGGCCTTGAGTAAGAGAAGCACCACGGCGCCTCATTAAAAGGTCTTCTCCTCCGTGTTTCCTCCAATAGCGCAGAGGCAAATTGGCTGGATTCGCAAAGCTCTTCTGCTTGTGGCTGGTGTAAACAGATCTTAACCACATGTACCCGTTCACTGTGGCTCTGATAGCTGGCATTTCCAGTGTGGTTGCAGCTGCTCCCAAGGCGGCTACAAAATACCTTCTAACCAAGAACACTGTTGCTCTCCTGCTGTAAGCATCCATGGCGGGGAAGGTAGGGGGTGCGATTCATCAGCTGTACTCTGACACGGTAGCATCACAGAGGAGACAGTGAGGGCGTCTTTCCTAAGATCCCATTACAGCAGGCTGCACCAACTCACAGCAGGAAACAAATTAAAGTTGTTTTTCTGATAATACAGCGAAAGTGGTTTCCAAGTAAAGATCCTATTCAAATTATTGACGATGCTTTCCCTTCTAGGAGTGGAGGTCTTTATCTGCTCAATTTTCTTGGTTTCCTTTTAAATGTCAGTAACAGAAAGTTTTCTTGTATTATGCAGACTCTGGCAAGGTGATGGATTTAGGCAGTTATATGTGTACCCCTGACAGGTAGATTACTCTTCAGGTGTACTTATTGTTCTTCAGTTACTCTTGTTTCAAATTATACACACATTTAAAGATTATACTGACAATTTATTGACTTTAATAATTAGTCTTTATAGATGAAGATATAAGTTTAGTCACTTGGACTCTTGCTTTATTCATTTCTGTTTTCTGAAATGCAACTTTTCTTTTCTCCTATATGTCAGATATCTATTTCTAACTCAGAAAGTTACCCATGATTCTTTCACTGCATATTGTTGAAATAAAGTCAGGTAAAGCAAACACTTCTCACTCCCAAGAGCTCTTTTTTTCTTCCCTCTTTAAATTAGAATGAAATCCTAACACCAGCACCAAGGTAACAGACATTGCCTTTGATGTCTTTTATTGCTTTAAGCATCTCACTGGCATTTGACAACACAAAACACAAATATGAACCTCATATGTCCTTTAGATCTATCATGCATTTGCCCTTTTTGCTAATGGCTTTAATTTTCATTCTTCCAGAAAGTTTTGCTTACTTAAGAGAGTGCAAAGGCTGCAGAGAAAGTAATTTATCTCAGTAAAGTTAACCATGAAAATAAACCAACTGGAAAAGCACCTTAGACACAACGGGGTTACCAGTTACCCCCATCCTCAACCCTCAAGGGCATAGACTTGAATACTGAGGGTCGATTGTTTTCCACGGGGACCTGTATGGTTGTTGACGTACATGACAGACACATATAGGTGCTTTAGCTGATGCATAGATACACGTATTAAGCTCTTATATTTAATGTATCTTGTCAGGGTTGATAATTTGTTGGATGTTTGCGGATTTCCCATGTGCTGTTTAGCTTATGTCCATCATCTCTACCCCATCAGTTTAGTTCAGTCAGTTCAGTCACTCAGTCGTGTCCGACTCTTTGTGACCCCATGAATCACAGCAGGGGAAGTATTTTTCTGAAACCATAATATTATGTTAAGAGGTTGAAATACATCCTATAAGTGATCATAGATTCAGCACCCAACTGTCTTATAATTAGAGCTTCAGTTCCTCAGAAAGGGGACAAAAACAACAGACATTGCTGCTATGATTTCTGTTAGCTAAGTTGAAATGTGTCCATTGTGTTTTAAGAAATATTATGTAAAACATGATTTTTATTGTTTGTGATGATTTTACTTTTCATAGTAGATGTATTTTATTAAGCTAGTAACAACCATATGTTAGATGTCATCTAATAGCCTAGGGGAATGACAGGTGGCCAGTTCTGGAGTTCACATCTCATTATTCTTTGGCTCCACATTCAAACACAGTAATATCTAAAACTCTCACATGATGGTTGGTCAGTGACCCAATGAAATGAGCTGTTGAAAGCATAATTCCCATTCATAGGAGCTGTGTGTATAATTCATGATGTGAATTATTACAAATAGTATCCTTGCTGTCAGTGTCAGACAGGAGGCCAGCAGGTAATGGTCCATGGAGATTTAACTACCCGTATTCACAGAGGTGCACCTTGTAGGGCAAACATGAGGCTCAGTCATGGGAAACATTCGGAATTTGCAACCCCCGTTGCCTCTCTGCCTGTTGTGGGAGCAAGTTGGCTTACATCACGAATCCTACCTCTGCATTCTTCAGCAGGGATTTTTTTTCTCTCATTCTTATGAGCGTTATATGTGTTTATAAAATAGAGATTTAAACTCATATTTTGTTAACATTAAGTAATAATAGGCTTGCACTTCACCTGCCATATTTATCAATGGAGAGGTGGCTGGAAGTTAGAGCTAATCTATTAATAACAGTTACAATGACCACTATTCATAGACTACTTGATGTATACTTGGCACTGTTTACGCTGTAAGTGCTTTAAGTATGGTTTTAAGTACCTAATATAATTTTTAAGTATTTCACAACAATTTTATGTGGTCGGTATTAAACGTATTTTACAGAGAAGAAAACTTCGACAGTTAGAATCAATAAAAACCTCATCAGATCTGAACAAATGAGTTGAAACTAATGAGATAAGTTTTACCATGAATAAAACGATGACCTTGCATAGAAAGTCCTACAATTAACTTTTTTAAAGGCAACTACAACAGCACAGGATTATATGAAGTGAACTAATTGTGTGCTAAGCTTCCTCACTCTCAGCTGCATTTTCAACCAACAGCCTTCACAAATATCTATCATCCACCATGTCCTAAGCATCCTTTGATTGAGGGACTGCCGCAGTAAATGAGTTACACATAATTTCTGTCTTCAAGGATCTAACATCCTAACGGAAGAAAACCGATATTAAACTTGTATGCAAATGTGTAAAGCAGTTTAACATAGGGATAAGTGGTCTGAATAAATAATAATGGGGCCAGGTCCTAGGATGGCTGGGATATAGCGTGGGGCTGACTGTGGTATGTAGAATGGTCTGAGAAGGATTCTCTGAGACAGAGTTTGAGCTCAGATCTGAATGGTGAGGAGATCTGGGGGAAAGCTATGGGAAAAATGTTATTAGAATTAGAAAGAGCAACAAATGCAATAACCATCTATTTAAGAACAAGTCTGAGCTGTTTATAGAAAGGAAAGAAGGTGGCTAGAAAATGCTCAGCAAGAGAAAGGGTAAATGAGATAGACTGGAGAAACAGAGTCTAGCCGTTCCAAGCACCAAATGAGGGGAGTGGTTGAGTGTGTTCTTTTGGGCATGATTAGTATGTGGTCTTCTAATATTTCTGCCTGCCATAAGCTGGTCAGTGCCAAAGAAATAGCACAAGTCTGGGACTTAAGAGCCTTTTGCTTTTAGAGAGAACCTTGCTACTAACCAGAGTTGTGTTGCTAGAATAGTGTTTGGTCATTTCAGGTTTGCAACTGCAATGTAAGAAATTAAAAAATAATAATAATGTTGCTAAGTTTCTAAGTCTCACTAAATTGAAGGAAAAAAAAAAAGAAATCTCAACTCTTTTATGTAGACCATCACAAAATTTTGGGAGACAGAAGATTTTTTTTTTTTCAGTATTTTCTTCAAGCTATGATACAAAGAGGAATCTCATTTTATGGTCTTTCAGAGGAATGGCGATACCTAATTTTACTGGTGTTTAATTCAGCAATGGAACTGATGAACAAGTGAGCACTAACTAGCCAATAATCCTTTTAAAGCATATTTACATGTTTATTCTTTATATATATATAATATATATAAGTTGCCATTACTTAGTTTTTTCTCTAAAGGAGTAACTTCTGAACCAAGTTTTATAGTGGCTGTAGGTACATCTAATTGCCTAAAACTACAATTTTAATTTATCTGAATACTTCAAAGCAAATATTATGTATTTTAGAAGTGTATTGAGTAAACCATAGAATTCAAAGATGGAGAATTCCCTGGTGGTCCAGTGGTTAGCACGCTGCACTTTCACCACTGAGGGCATGGGTTCAGTTCCCACTCAGAGAACTAATCCCACAAGTCACCATGTGGCACAGCCAAAAAATAAATAAATACAAGATAAAAATATTTTGATGAAGAATTTCAAATACATTGATTCATATAATTGCTCTAAAGATATACTTCTGTGCATATACAGTTTGCTAAGCAAAATGATGTTATCAAAATATCAGAATGTCATTTCTGTTAATATTTCTATATTTCTAATCCACAATTCATTAGTGTATTTAAATAATTTGCAGAATTTTTATAAAGCAACTGATTGACATTTATTTGAAATACTGTTCAATGCTATGTCCTTTATTACAAATCTTAAATCTACTATGTTTCTTAGAATATTAAAGTAACAATGTCAAATGGGATTGAAACTGAGATAAATTACCTGAGGGCATTTTTGTTTTGTACTTAAATTTTATTTTGTCATTTACTCTTATTAGCAACCATTAAGCAATTTAATAATTATAAGCTCCATTAACATTTTAATGAGTCTAGTGGCCATTGCTAAGTGTAATTAAATTAGTTTTATTGTATAATAATATTTTGAAGCTGTGATTAACTTGAGTTTTCCTGTGCTTAGAAGAGTAAACCTATGGAGAGATTGCTATTCACCAAGTATTTTATTAACTTATAAGGTACTGATAAGATAGACATTAATGGAGTCAGGAGAAAAGTATAATTCCCTATTGAGTCTATTCACAAGATAAAACTTTAATCATTTCAGTTAGGAATCAGTTGAGTCCAGAAAGCATAATTTTATTTAAAGGTGCTTTTTGGATAGAGGTAGAGAAAAAATATGAGGGAAATAGTTTCTTTTGGTAATGTTCTATTCCTCCCCAAGTTTCTGCAGGTATATTCTGGAGGGACAAGATTAGATGAAGTTAGACATACGAATGACTTAGAGTTGCTGCTGCTAAGTCACTTCAGTAGTGTCCGACTCTGTGCGACCCCATAGACAGCAGCCCACCAGGCTCCCCCGTCCCTGGGATTCTCCAGGCAAGAACACTAGAGTGGGTTGCCATT
>NW_011494622.1:748222-778387 GCF_000754665.1 Bison bison bison
CAGGTCCCTGGGATTCTCCAGGCAAGAACACTAGAGTGGGTTGCCATTTCTTTCTCCAGTGCATGAAAGTGAAAAGTGAAAGTGAAGTCACTCAGTCGTGTCTGACTCTTCGCAACCCCACGGATTACAGCCCACCGGGCTCCTCCGCCCATGGGATTTTCCAGGCAAGAGTACTGGAGTGGGGTGCCATTGCCTTCTCCATGACTTAGAGTAGGTACGTGTAAATTGCTGTTGAATTATTTGGTACCAAACAAGATACACATTCATTGATTAACTGGAAACTTTTGTAGAAATGAAAAAGTCATTCAGTTCAGTTCAGTCGCTCAGTCGTGTCCGACTCTTTGAGACCCCATGAATCGCAGCACGACAGGCCTGCCTGTCCATCACCAGCTCCCGGAGTTCACTCAGACTCATGTCCATCGAGTCAGTGATGCTATCCAGCCATCTCATCCTCTGTCGTCCCCTTCTCCTCCTGCCCCCAATCCCTCCCAGCATCAGAGTCCTTTCCAATGAGTCAACACTTCACATGAGGTGGCCAAAGTCCTGGAGTTTCAGCTTTAGCATCATTCCTTCCAAAGAAATCCCAGGGCTCATCTCCTTCAGAATGGACTGGTTGGATCTCCTTGCAGTCCAAGGGACTCTCAAGAGTCTTCTCCAACACCACAGTTCAAAAGCATCAATTCTTCAGCACTCAGCCTTCTTCACAGTCCAACTCTTACATCCATACATGACCACAGGAAAAGCCATAGCCTTGACTAGACAGACCTTTGTTGGCAAAGTAATGTCTCTGCTTTTGAATATGCTATCTAGGGTGGTCATAACTTTCCTTCCAAGAAGTAAGCATCTTTTAATTTCATGGCTGCAGTCACCATCTGCAGTGATTTTGGAGCCCAAAAAATAAAGTCTGACACTGTTTCCACTGTTTCCCCATTTATTTCCCATGAAGTGATGGGACCAGATGCCATGATCTTCGTTTTCTGAATGTTGAGCTTTAAGTCAACTTTTTCACTCTCCACTTTCACTTTCCTCAAGAGGCTTTTGAGTTCCTCTTCACTTTCTGCCATAAGGGTTGTGTCATCTGCATATCTGAGGTTATTGGTATTTCTCCCAGCAAGTCATTAAGTCAGTCTATTTAATGAGTATTTACATAACACACATTAAAGGTATTAAAAATGTGAGTCAGTGGTAATGTTCATTTTACTTATTAGCATTTTTTTTTCACGGCAATCCTCAGTTTGAAACCTCTTTCTTGCTATCACTTTAATCTTCTTAGAAATTATTTGACCATGTATAAATTGAAGGTCACTATACATTCCGTATTTGTTGTACTGATCTTTGGTCTTGCATTATTTGGAGATTTGATTCTTTATGGCTATTGCTGTTAGATACATTCTGAAATGCTCTCAAGAGTAAAATGAGACACTCTTGTTTTCTGATGAATTGCCTTACATAGAATGCAATTAAGCATTTTACAAGATAGTAATTCGTATAGCATGTACAACACATGTTTACTTATGGGAATTATGTGGATTTGCAGTAATTATTAGATTCTATTGGTTTCTTTCCATTATGTTAATGTTTCTAAAATAAGCATATCAAGCAATTTTATACCATGAGTATTACAGAAGCCTAGGGATGTTTCTTCAACATATTTGGAATGCCACAGAGACATTTTATCATTAAATTTATACTTTTCATTTTATTCTTGTTTTGATATCAAAAAACTGTGAATATACAAATATAGACTTTTTAAAATAAAGAAATAGGTATTGAAATATAATATTACATTATCATCATATATGCCTTATACCAGTGACCAACACTGGAAAATTAACTCAGTCTTTCTTCCTTTTTTTTTTTTTCTTTTTTTTTAGTGTTCAGTGCTGAACTAGATTCTCTTTTGACTGTACTGACATACTTTGAAAAATTTTAAACTACAGCTCTAATAAATTATAAACAGCCAATGTATTACCCAACAATTTCCTTTACATTTCTGGGGAGAAAAAGCAAAACGAAGCTTCTTGTCACGTAAAGATCATCAGCAAAAGAGACTTTTGCATTAGTGATGCCCTTTCTATTAAAATTTTTGAGTTTCCAATAGGAGAATTCAGTCAGTGTCATGTTCCAGATAGAGAAAAGGCCACTTTCTCCCTTACTATCTCTGAATCTTGTCTCATCCATTTGCCAATTCTGTTTCCCTTCCTAAATATTCTCAGCCATTCCAATGGTTTTAGACACTTCTCAAAATAATAATAATAATGAATTCTGCCCTGAGTCTAATATGTTTATACCTGCCATCTCGTCAGCTCCAGTTGGATGTCTCATAGACATTTTTAACTTAACCTATTTGATTCCCACTTCCCCAGTTAAATGATATCACCATCTGGGAAGTTTCAAAAACCAGAAATCTTGGTTTCATATCAATTCCTTCCTCCACACTCATCATGGTGTTTCTTGACCATATTCAGTACTTCTTTCAAATATAAAATATGTTTTCATTGCACTGTACTGTCTGAGCCCAAGCCCTTCTCATCTCTGGCATGATCTATGGCCATATCCTCCTGATTTATTCCTCTGCCTTTGGTCTTCCCTGCTGACACCCCACTATCTGGTGAACAACCAAGGTATCACTCAGATTTTACATCTTTCTTCTCTAATTAAATCTCACTTGGTGTTTTCCTATTGCACAGAATAACATATTTGTTTAAAATATAAAGCTTCTTTTCCTCTAAGTAAAGCTTCAAGGGGTAAGCCTTTTAACATAAATTTACCACCGAATCCTTAGTGCCTTTGATATCAGGCAAGCAATAAGTATATAGCTTTGACTCTCTTTCTGCCTTCATAAGACTAGCTTATTTTTATTCTTAAATTTTAACTTTTCAAACAGACTTGATCTTATAATCCTGTTCAAGGTAACCTCCCCTCGTAGACTATGTAACATTCTCTCACAGTACAGTATCTCATTTTTTCATTAAGGTCACATTTTATAATGTCTGTTGCGCCCAACTAGAACAGATGCCCATGAGGTCAGGGACTGTATCTGTTTTGCTCATCTGAATGTGACGAAAGATGGTATGCAACAATATTGTTAAATGAATGGTTGTCAGAACTCACATAGAGCCAGGTCTTTCTATATTTGCGGATTTTAAAATTTGTTTCTATTTTTTTAACTTATTTTTACTTATATGTATTTGTTTCAATTGGTGAGACATGGAGTTGGGTTTCCACTAAGAAATTCAATGCTTCCTTTGTATAACTTAATTGTCTTCCTCCAAAAAGTAATTTCCTTGGGAGGAAAGTTATGACCAACCTAGATAGCATATTCAAAAGCAGAGACATTACTTTGCCAACAAAGTTTAGTCTAGTCAAGGCTATGGTTTTTCCTGTGGTCATGTATGGATGTGAGAGTTGGACTGTGAAGAAAGCTGAGCGCCGAAGAATTGATGCTTTTGAACTGTGTTGGAGAAGACTCTTGAGAGTCCCTTGGACTGCAAGGAGATCCAACCAGTCCATTCTGAAGGAGATGAGCCCTGGGATTTCTTTGGAAGGAATGATGCTAAAGCTGAAACTCCAGTACTTGGCCACCTCATGCAAAGAGTTGACTCCTTGGAAAAGACTCTGATGCTGGGAGGGATTGAGGGCAGGAGGAGAAGGGGATGACAGAGGATTAGATGGCTGGATGGCATCACTGACTCGATGGACCTGGGTCTGAGTGAACTCCGGGAGCTGGTGATGGACAGGGAGGCCTGGCGTGCTGCGATTCATGGGGTTGCAAAGAGTCGGGCACGACTGAGTGACTGATCTGATCTGATCTGATCTGAAAGACAAGTTTTTAACTCTCATCTCTTGATGTATTCCCATGAAATCCTCATGTTTTTAAATCCTTTGAGATACTACATTTTTGAGGAGTAATAATAGTAATCAGTAGTTTTTATTTATTGTGTCCTATTATTTGCCAAACATTGTATGTGATTTTTTTTTAACCTCTAATCTTCAAAAATAGTTTATCTTATATAGTAGTATCACCTTTATTTAGTAAATGAGGAGAAGACAGTCACAGTTAAATAATTTTCCTAGCTGAATCCTACCAGGAATTGGCAGGCTTTTTGCTGAAATCCTTATAGGGAGTCTAGACTGTATCTGTATAGTAAGTTACGAATTATACTCCCTGAAGAGACAGTGCCCTAATAAGTCATATTAAAAAAATGGACTATTTGATTTTCAAATACTTAAAGTAAAAATACCTGGCATACATCTTTGCTTAAACTACATTGTTTAATTATTTACTAAATTTCTTCTTTCAACAAAATTTAGCATTTGAATGTAATGCGTAGAAAGAAAACAAAAATAAAATAGTGAGAGAAAAGTATCTTAATCGATTATGTGTTTATGATGTTCTCTGTCACATTTTTTTTCTTTTAGTTTGGACACTATTTTCTTATATGATTTAGGCAAGGTCAACTGTATCAGTAAAAGTTATATATGGCTATTTATTGATTTGTATTTAAGTTAACTTAGAGTAATTATTTAATAGCTGGAAGAGAGACAAACGAAAGCTTTGCCAAGAAGCGTCAGCAGCTTATGCTGCAGCTTCTCTGAAATGCATTCTGTTCATTGCTCATAGCTTTGTTTCTTGGCATGTGTATTTGGTCACACAGTAGAGCTCAAGGTTAATGCCCAGTAGACAAGTCTGAAGGTACATTCAATACCATCATTATAAACCCTCTTACTTATAAGACACAGAACAGATGAAAGTTCCACCCTTCTTTGCCCAGGAGCCCTTAGGAAGATGGAAAAGGATGAATCAGTCCCTTGTTTGCAAAAAGTGTGACATTAATCATCTGACATGGTGAACCACTAGACAGGTGTCATTTGTTTTTTAAAGTTATGCTATATTGTTTGTGGAGCTGCATAAATCGTCAGGTTCTTTCAAAATAGTCTCCACAGGTACAGCAAATGGGAAGCGAATCTGTCATTCTTGAAAATGTTAAAGATCAGCAAGTGCAGAGTTACTGTAGAGCTGACCTTCCTGCTTCATTACTGACTGCCAGAACTATAAGTGGAGAAAAGATTGAGGACTTAAAGACAATAGAGTGAACTTCCTCTCATGGCTTCAAAGGGTCACAGTCATAAACTGCAGCATTTATTTAGGGATTTTTCTTACAGTGTGTTCAGGAAGACCAAATAATGCAGTTTTTCTGATCTTTTGTGTAAAGGCATATATTGAGATGTCAGTTTCTGAGCAATTTGCTATACAGTGATGCTTCCGTGTTAAAGGAAATCACCATTAATAAATGAAAAGAGAATAAGTTCCAGAGAAGAAAGGCTGACTCAGTAGATCATTATTTGTCTTAATCACCCTGTGATTTCAGGAATGCTCTCAAATAGCCTTGGTTCAAGTCCAGAGCACACAGTTGTCATTTGGGCACAAGTGTTCCAAATATTGTCATGGTGACAGCGTTTCAGCCATTTGTATATCATAGTATTAAATTTGAATGCTATAAGTCAGTAAGAAGGGAAATTGAAGGAGGGAATCGCAGAAAGAATAATGCCCTTAAAGGATGTCTGAATTAGACTGGTTCTGAGAAAAGCATGCAAGTGGAGCCTGTATATTTACACAGCCTTTCAGATAGACCTAAATCCTTTTTAATATTGTGTAAGTACACAAACAATAACTAGAACTCAGTTACCTCATTACAAGATGACAACAGCCAAATCTGTATTTCCATAGAGTCTGGCTACTCATTCATGATAGTATAGTTATCACTGACAGCTAAAAGCATCATCCATGAAAAAAATATATAATATTTTTCTTTCAGGTTCATCATGTATGTTTCAGGCTTTGTTAATCACACTATTATTTATCTTATGGTAGATATGATATCACTATGGCCTATCTTGTTTGGGTGAGCAGCCCAAGGAACTCTAAATTGTTTTAAATTCTTCTTTTATCTGTTAACATTTTTTTTGGCTGCATGTTACAGAAATTCTGATTCCAGTTGACTCAAGCAATAAGGAGATCTATGTCACATTTACCAGGAAACCCAAAGGTAAAACAGGCCTTAGCGCTGTTTTTATTAAGCTGCCCAATTATACCATTCATGTGGTTTCCTCTTTTCCTGTTCCCCTACCACTGTGTGATGTTTTCAGTCAGTCTAATAGCAAGATGGCAGAAGTGCATGCAAATGGTATTTCCAAACACCCCATCATTTAGGAAGAGTCGGCTCCATTCAGTTCAGTCTCTCATTCCTGTCTGACTCTATAACCCCATGGACTGCAGCGCGCCAGGCTTCCCTGTCCATCACCAACTCCCAGAGCTTGCTCAAACTCATGTCCATCAAGTCGGTGATGCCATCCAACCACCTCATCCTCTGTTGTCGCCTTCTCCTCCTACCTTCAATCTTTCCCAGCATCAGGGTCTTTTCCAAAGGGTCAGTTCTTCACAGCAAGTGGCCAAAGTATTGGAGTTTCAGCTTTAGCATCAGTCCTTCCAGTGAGTATTCAGGACTGATTTCCTTTAGGATGGACTGGTTGGATCTCTTTGCAGTCCAAGGGACTCTCAAGAGTCTTCTCCAATACCACAGTTCAAAAGCATCAATTCTTTGGTGCTCAGCTTTCTTTATGGTCCAACTCTCACATCCATACATGACTACTGGGAAAACCGTAGGTTTGACTAGATGGACCTTTGTTGGTAAAGTAATGTCTCTGCTTTTTAATATGCTATCTAGAAAGAATAGAAAATATTTATTCTTGTATGTTTCTCCTGGAAAGGAAGAAATTATTTCTAGAATCCCATAGAAGGTAATATTTTCGTATGATATTGACCTTAGTTCCTTCACATATCCATTCTTCAACAAGTAGCTCCAAGAGGCATAATATTAGTCTTGGAAAAATCAGACGTTACACTGAAGTAAGATTGATGGTGGATTTACCCAGCTGCCTTTTGCTCTGTGAAGGAAGAGTGGACATTTAGATAAAAATTCTGAGGTTCTGTTTGAAAGGATATGGAAGAGATTGGATAGAGTAGGCAGATAATAATGGCTGTTGTATAGGTTTAATTTCATTTGTCCATCTCAAAGTGTTTACAAAAGAGAAGACAATGCAACTGTCAATCATACTTGTCCTTAAAATGCATTTTTGAACTTTTGGGGGGCTACTAATTACCATACTAATTATATTTCCTGTTAATATAACAGTAAGTTTCTTTACTTTAGATTCTATTAAATAAATGAACTTATAAGTAGATAATGTCAGCATATAACACTCTGAGATTAAATATAGGTTAGGGCTTATCCACAAACTGAAACCTGTTTATATGGATGATAGCAAATTGATGCTAATACATGTGAAATCTATGGTGGTAGACATTAAGCATATTTTTTATATAACCAAGGTCTCTCCTTTGCATTGTTTTTAATGTAACTACTGTGTTGCATTGCTCCTCAGAGTGGAGTGTATTTGAGAATCCACATGTCAGTCACATCAGGAAGACTTTCTTCAAATTTCATCTTCCTACCACCCCACCCACGTAAAATTTTACTGTCTCCCCCAGCCCCCACCCCAACTAAGGTCATCACCTTGACCTTGGTCAGAAAGTTTTGGGTGTGAAATCCAAGAGATATGACAGAGTCTGAGACAGCCAAGGATTCTGAAAATCAGGCTCTAGACCCAGTGGCAGATACTCTGGAGAGTTTGGGGGCTCATTCTATACTGTGCGGTGAAGAGGGTTCCTTGCCACAAACACTCTCAACTCACCTACACATTCAGGTTCATGGAGGTAGATAGAAAACCTTCCTCTTTCAGTCGCTTTACAGATGTAGGATAGAAATGGGGGCTACCTGGATTAGAGCCAGTAACACTAAAGCCATGACGAAAGGACCAAGACATCCATTGATAGCCCCGCTGTTCACAAAGGGAAGAGAAGGCTTGCTTAGGATGAAAGGTTGTTCCCAGAGATTAACGGCGCATCGTGCAGGGGAAGGCTAGGGATGGCAGTTCCAGGAGGAGTGAATCTGCTGGTTTCTTGCTCCCTTGAGAGCATTCCTGTTTCCCAAGATCCCAAGTTCAAAGTAGTTTCACCTGCTCAGTCCTTTCCAGGGTGCTTGGTGAACTCAGTCTCAATCTTTATCCTCCTCTTGGAGTCAGTTGCTCTCCCTTCTTCCTACCTGGAAGCTATTTTATTTGTTTATTTTTAGCATGCAAAACACTTATTTGATCTTACTCATTACTCTTTTCTCTATGAATAAAGGAAACAGAAGGTCCTACATTCACTTAACAAATGGAGGAACTGCTATTTCCTGAAATAAAGAGGATTAGAAAACCTGAGAATACCTTCTACAAAGCCACAGAAATGCTGAAAACTTGATAACAAATTATTTCATAACATATCTGAGTTTCCAGGTAGACAGGTGAAATTCTTAAAACCCCATAAGACAAGGAAGCTGAAAAAGAAGGATGAGAAACGTTGAACTGTGACTGGCCTTAAGGGCCATGGGGCTGTCTCCATAACTAAGGCACATATTTTTTCAGAATCTGTAAGGAAAACACACAAGGTCTTGGGCCCTTGCAAGATGGGGTGGAGGGAGTGAGCACTCCAAATATTATCTGTGACCCATGGAATTTTAGACTCTCAAAAACTGCACTTGAAAGTAACTTTCCCATGCCCAAAAGGAAAAGGCAAATGTGTTCACACATTTTTTGCACCTAAAACCCCTGATGACTCATTGCCTTCACCTGAGTTTGGAGTTTGTGTGGACTGTATTGGTGTCCAGACACCAAAGCTGGGAGATGCATTGAAGTGGTCCAAGTTAGCAGGGCTGGAAGAATTGGAAGCAACTATTTTCTGGAGGCTTATGTGCTCAATCTACATGTGCAAGATGCAATAAAATCTAGTCAAACATGAACCAAAAATACAAAATTAGAATTATAAACTAAAGCTAGTCACTCTGTATGAGATTCAGACAAAAAGCAAACAAGGGAGCTGAGGAAAAGAGACTGACTTGGATGTACACAAAATGTTGCTACCCTTATTTTAAACATTTGTGTTAAGAAATCTGGAGAAAACATGCTTTGTTTCTATCAAATAATGGGACAGGAAATTAAGGACCTTTCCCTAATTATAGAAGAAAATAGATTACTGTCATAAATGGATATATCTTGATGAACTCAGCAATTCTAATACATTAGCTTTGTTCTCTTTTGAAATTCCATAAACCATAGTGGAATTTTTATTTATTGTGACTTCTGTTATTGTCTAAGGTGACATTTGAGACAAGTTTACATTCTTTTTCATGACAATGTTTTATAAGCAAAGATTCTTGTGTTTTATTTTAATTATTCACATCTCTCTCTTATTCTAAAATGCTAGATTCACTATAGCAGTGTCATGACATTGTTAACTAGTGTGTTTCAGAAAATGTGAAGAATGTTGAAACACAAGCGTTTCATAGGAACCAACTAAAGCTGATGACATGCCAAGACATACATCAAACGATATCGGAAAATTCGTGCCTTTCTCAGTACAATACACATATGAAGAAGGATGTGAGGAACACCCTTCAGCAGAGGCAGAAAGATGCCTGCTTTTATAACAATGGAGATTAGTGGGTGACTAAAAGTTCTGTGCAGTTGCAGCCTTAGAGAAATGGTTCAATCGTCTACCCGTTTCCTCACTTTCCTCTTCTCTGTGTTCCTTTGCACATGGAGTCAGTTGGTTCTTTGCCCAGAAGATGCGCTTCTGTAGACGTGGGGATACCTCCAGGTTGTCTTATTGCAGATGCTGATCCGGATAAGTAAGACTTATGTCATGGATATACGTGCCTCAGAGTTTGCAATCTCGCCCATGGCCCTTATAAGCAAATGAAAATGCACATTTCAAGGAGCTATTTTACTGTATATGAGTCTGCAATGACAATGAAAATTTGATAGAAAGTTGAAGTCTAACACCAGGCATATTATGCTTTATGGGATTATGAGCTGATTTTTGAATAGGGTAGAGAGACATAAACAGATTTTTATGATACTCTGCTAGAAAATCCATGTTAAATTTTCCTGTGAAGATATAGATGAAATATTCATTTATGACATGTTTTAATTTTCTAATAAGTAGAGCTAGCTTCACCAATTCTGTTCTTTAAAATTAATTTAGAGACAAGGTATTTATAGGAAAATTATTACAATGGTATATATTCATATTAATATTTAATAAATTCATAGCTTTTGCATAAGATTTATTTGAAATATTAGCTTTCATGGCAATGGTTATGCATGTTAAATTTTCCAGTCATCAGATATACAATACTCAAGATGAAGACATTTCAAATTTACCAGTAACTAGAGAGTCAGTTCAGAGAAGGCAATGGCACCCAACTCCAGTACTCTTGCCTGGAAAATCCCATGGGTGGAGGAGCCTGGTAGGCTGCAGTCCATGGGGTCGCAAAGAGTCAGACACGACTGAGCGACTTCACTTTCACTTTCATGCATTGGAGAAGGAAATGGCAACCCACTCCAGTGTTCTTGCCTGGAGAATCCCAGGGACGGGGGAGCCTGGTGGGCTGCCGTCTATGGGGTCGCACAGAGTCGGACGCGACTGAAGCAACTTAGCAGCAGCAGCAGCAGAGAGTCAGTTGTGCATTTATCCTTTGGTTCTTTATTTGAAAATCAACCATCCTCACTTATACTACTCCCAGTATATTTTCACATGTTTATTTTGGGGAACTTTTAGTAGGGGGGAATGTACATTGAAGTTTCCTCCTAATACATGAATCTGTGCATTTCATATATATATGATTTGTATACACTACAAATAAAGCTAGCATTAAACTTTAAGAAATAATAATGGTTGACATCAGATTAACTTTTTTGAGCTCAAATGTAAGGCTATTAGTTGATTTTCTGACATGAAAACAGAAATAAGGGTTCTGAATAGCTTGAGAAACCACATAAGGGGAAACTCTGGAAATGAAAAGCATCAAAAAAATGGCATTTATTCATTATGCAACTTACTTATGGTTATTGATAGTGATTTTATCAGAATTACTCCTTGTTTAAAGGTGATTATCATCAGAGATGAATGGATGATTTTACTTAATTTGACTCCGGTTTGAAAATGTTTTTTCTCACATCTTTTTTATTTGTAAGTATTCTTAGAGAACACACACACACACACACACATACATATATATATTTAGTTGAGCATTCATACATGAGGAAAAGCACAAACAAAGCATAGCCACAATAAGAAGTGCATGATGGGCGGTGGCAAGGTGCACACCCTTGCTTGAAAACCTGCTCCTGCCCTCTGCTTTATGTCATCTATTTGATTCATGGGTCAACAACATGACCGATTATTATCTTATCTGGGCCTGCAGGTTGGGGCATAATTGTTGAAGCATGTTATATAGTAAGTGTCATACATTAAAATGTTAAAGGTGTACAACCATGTCACTAAGACAAGTAATAGACCAACAAAGAAGGAAAAAGGGAAGGGTCAAAGTTATCCCAAGCCACTTCACGTTTATCTCTTCATCTTGAAAACAAGAATAGTATTTATCTGGTAGAAACTAATATCACATATTTGATGAGTAATTTAAGTTTTTCTTGTTACAGTCTGCCAATATATATTTTTTTAGGTTTTTAAAATTTTAGTGTTAAAATTATGCCTGGATGGAGAGGGGAGAGTTGAAGACAAGGCTCAGAATTGCAGCCTTGGTTGGGATTTAGGCCCCTACCTGTGACAAGCAAGCACGGCACCATCCCCATGCTGGTTAGAACAGGTCACAAGATTCTGCTTAACCTGTCTCAGAGTGCCTTCAACTATCTGGCATTTTCTTTAATCAGAGAAAGCAAATTGAATAAAATGGTTTGATAATTAGGATGCAATTTTACATAATAAATAAATGCAAATGAAGAAATCAACTCATGGCTCAATGGAGGCACATTTGCCCTTCCCCATCTTGAGTGTGCCATGGTCCATTAGAGTCACTGCTCTGCCAGAGCCTGAGATACATCTCTGCTCCCAAAGCACTGCCGGTCAGTGGCACAGAGCATGATGGAATAAAATACTCTCCATGCCTTTTGCCTGCAAGTTTTTCCTTAGAGAATTTCTTAGAGCAGAAAACAGAAACCCCTCTAAGTAGTATATCGACACTACTTTCTGGCCAATACCTTTTCACCAACTGTCTACCCAGTAGAATTATTATACCCTCATTTGGAAGCTACAGCTTAGAATACCACGAATCAAATAGGCACAGAAGTGATGAGGGTATGTTATGCCTCAAGTTGTGAAGTTAGTATTCAGTTCAGTCACTCAGTAATGTCAGACTCTTTGCGACTTCATGGACTGCAGCACGCCAGCCCTCCCTGTCCATCACCAACACCCAGAGCTTACTCAAACTCATGTCAATTGAGTCGGTGATGCCATCCAACCATCTCATCCTCTGTCATCCCCTTCTCCTCCCGCCTTCAATCTTTCCCAGCATCAATGTCTTTTCCAATGAGTCAGTTCTTTGCATCAGGTGGCCAAAGGTTTGGAGTTTCAGCTCTAGCATCAGTCCTTCCAATGAATATTCAGGACTGATCTCCTTTAGGATGGACTGGATGGATCTCCTTGCAGTCCAAGGGCCTCTCAAGAGTCTTCTAACACCAAAGCTCAGAAGTATCAATTCTTCAGTGCTCAGCTTTCTTTACAGTCTAACTCTCACATCCACATGACTACTGGAAAAAACAAAGCTTTGACTATACAGACCTTTGTTGGCAAAATAATGTCTCTGCTTTTTAATATGCTGTCTAGGTTAGTCATAGCTTTTCTTCTAAGGAGCAAGCATCTTTTAATTTCATGGCTGCAGTCACCATCTTCAGTGATTTTGGAGCCCCCCAAAATAGTCTCTCACTGTTTCCATCATTTTCCCATCTATTTCCCATGAAATGATGGGACCAGATGCCATGATCTTCGTTTTCAGAATGTTGAGCTTTGAGCCAACTCTTTCACTCTCCTCTTTCAATTTCATCAAGAGGCTTTTTAGTTCCCCTTCACTTTCTGCCATAAGGGTAGTGTCATCTGTATATCTGAGGTTATTGATATTTTTCCTGGTAATCTTGATTCCAGCTTGTGCTTCATCCAGCCTGGCATTTAGCATGATGTACTCTGCATATAAGTCAAATAATCAGAGTGACAATATACAGCCTTGACATACTCCTTCCCCGATTTGGAACCAGTCTGTTGTTCCATGTCCAGTTCTAACTGTTGCTTCTTGACCTGCATACAGATTTCTCTGGAGACAGGTCAGGTAGTCTGGCATTCCCATCTCTTTAAGAGTTTTCCATAGTTTGTTGTGATCCACACAGTCAAAGGCTTTGGCATAGTCAATAACGCAAAAGTATATGTTTTTCTGAAATTCTTTTGCTTTTTCAATGATCCAACAGATGTTGGAAGTTTGATCTCTGTTTCCTGTGGCTTTTCTAAATCCAGCTTGAATATCTGGAAATTCATCGTTCATGTACTGCTGAAGCCTGGCTTGGAGAATTTTGAGAATTACTTTACTAGTGTGTGAGATGAATGCAATTGTGCAGTAGTTTAAACATTCTTTGTCATTGCCTTTCTTTGGGATTGGAATGAAAACTGACCTTTTCCAGTCCTGTGGCCACTGCTGTGTTTTCCAAATTTGCTGGCATATTGAGTGCAGCACTTTCACAGCATTGTCTTTTAGGACTTGAAATAGCTCAACTGGAAT
Organism: Bison bison bison; assembly: GCF_000754665.1. Taxonomy (NCBI): domain Eukaryota; kingdom Metazoa; phylum Chordata; class Mammalia; order Artiodactyla; family Bovidae; genus Bison; species Bison bison. The sequence continues at coordinate 761,953 of NW_011494622.1, forward strand.
TCCATCACCTCCACTAATTTTGTTCATAGTGATGCTTCCTAAAGCCCACTTGACTTCACATTCCAGGATGTCTGGCTGTGGTTGAGTCATCACACCGTCGTGGTTATTTGGGTCATGAAGATCTTTTTTCTATCGTTCTTCAGTGTATTGTTGCCACCTCTTCTTAATATCTCTGCTTCTGTTAGGTCCATTCCATTTCTTTCCTTCATTGTGCCCATCTTTGCATGAAATATTCCCTTGGCATCTCTAATTTTCTTGAAGAGGTCTCTAGTCTTTCCCATTCTATTGTTTTCCTCTATTTCTTTGCATTGATCACTGAGGAAGGCTTTTTTATCTCCCCTTGCTGTTCTTTGGAACTCTGCTTTCAAATGGGTATATCTTTCCTTTTCTCCTTTGCCTTTCACTTTTCTTCTTTTCACAGCTATTTGTAAGGCCTCCTCATACAACCATTTTGCCTTTTTGCATTTCTTTTTCTTGGGGATGGTCTTGATCACTGCCTCCTGTACAGTGTTATGAAACTCTGTCCATAGTTCTTCAGGCACTCTATCAGATCTAATCCCTTGAATCTATTTGTCACTTCCACTGTAAGGGATTTGATTTAGGTCATATCTGAGTGGTCTAGTGGTTTTCCTTACTTTCTTCAATTAAAGTTTGAATTTTGCAGTAAGGAGTTCATGATCTGAGCCACAGTCAGCTCCCAGTCTTGTTTTTGCTGACTGTATAGAGCTTCTCCATCTTTGGCTGCAAAGAATATAATCAATCTGATTTCGGTGTTGACCATCTGGAGATGTCCATGTGTAGAGTCTTCTCCTGTGTTGTTGAAAGAGGGTGTTTGTTATGACCAGTGTGTTCTCTTGGCAAAACTCTATTAGCCTTTGCCCTGCTTCATTCTGTACTCCAAGGCTAAATTTGTCTGTTACTCCCATTAGTACTAGTATTAGTATTAGGAAGGAACAGACTTGGAAGAACCAAGAACACTAGGCTCTCTGAGACAGGCTCCATACCTTCTTTCTGACAATGGATGCATGGCCAACTTTAACCTCTTAAGCAATAAATTCCACTCATCTTAGTCAACTGACAAGAGAGCAGGAACAAGAGTTTCCTTCTCAGACCAGCAGAGCCAAACCAGATCAACGATTGTGGTGAAGTGTTCTTTGATCCAGGATTATCAACTGCCTGGCCTCCAGGCTACTGTTGGAAAAGAGGATTCTAGCAGTCACAGAAGGGCTGTAAGAAGAGAATCCACCCAAACCGTTTATGGCTAAACAATGTGCCAAACTAGAACTTTCTCTGTTCCAAGATCACTAAGGTGAGAACACACAGATACAGGAAATACAAAAGATTCTACACATAGAATAAAAAGAACCCTGGGCAGGTATGCAGGAAAAGGATATTTCCTGAAAACAATTATTGAAGAGTATAAATAATGAAGCAATGATAATTTTTAAACTTTTTTTAAAAAGTGAAAGTAGTATATTCACATATGAACAAGTACAGGGAAACTTAGGGAAAGCAAAGGAATTGTCATCCTCCTTTTATCCCCAGCTTACATCCAGGGGCAAATTCTAAGTTTTTCCATTCTTATTACTAGGTTTACCTTAGTGAGACTAGAAATTATACTTAAGCCTCTGTTGCCTGACCTCAATTTGAGACAATTATCTATTGGTCTTCTATTGTAATCAATGATAATTCGGTTCACCATTATTTTTTGTATCTCCAAACTTGATATTTATATATTAATCCTATTATTTGCTATTTTGGTTTTAAATGGCATATTTAAAACTTTGCCACCTTTTGCCATACACTTTTAACACTATCTCTTGATAATCTTATTATTGCCTTTGACCTTTTCTCTAGTGTTTGTTTTTTTTTTCTTTCTAGTGTTACATCCAAGGTTATTCAATGCACATTCTGCCTTATATTTATACATATATTTTTGTGTATATGATTATGATTTTTTATGTGTACAGTCTCTAAATCAATAGTAATTTACATTATTAAGAGTATATTAATATTATTCAATATCAAGTGAAGTTGTGCATTAGGATTAGAGTTTCTTAGTGGTCTAACATGAAGATGTCTTCATCAATGCTTTATCAATATTTGGTATGCTCTATATTTGGACTGTGATATTTTTGTTTCCCCCTTTTCCTCCCTTAAACTCCTGAATTGTGAGCATAAATTAAATTCAGATAGTAATTTCTACTATAAAGAAAAGAAAAAATGGTTAGGTAAAAATCAGTGATTGGTAGAATTACTTTAGTTTCTATTTTTTAAATTTGTGTACAGTGGCTAATATTTTACTAAGTACTTCCTATATGCCAGGCACTGTTGTTTTTAAAATATTAATTTGTTAAATTATGTCTCCATCTTATGGGTCTGGAAACCAAAGAAAGTTAAGTAATTAGTAAGTATATAGCAAGTGAGTGGTAGAACTAAGATTCAAACCCAGACTGGCTCCAGAGCTGTGCTTACACCATTCCATTCAGCAGACTCCCTCATGTACAAAAAAATGGCCCTAAACTAGTCTGTAGGTAGGCACAGTGCAGACTTCATATTTTATGAACTTAGTATGAGATAACCCATATCCTTCTGTATGGATGTTCCCGGGTTATTTTCAGATCCTTAGTTACCTGTACTAAATTGATTCTCATAAGACATATGCTTTGACCTTTAAAAAAAAATGGAGATAAATTTATGCTGATTGATTTCTGCTTCCTTACGTAGTCTCTTGTTCATAACCAATTTTTTTAAAATTCTTGTCTGTTATCCAAATTTATTAAAGGGAATTTAAAAAGAGAAATAACGCATATATTTCCCATATATAACCATTCAATCTTTATCTGTAAGTATACCCACACTTTGTATAATTATCATAGCAGTTTTCACTAAGGTTAATCAGTGAACATTACTCTATGTTGCTACATACTGTGCATAATTCTTTTAATGATTGTAGCATATTTCAGGTTAAAGTATCATAATTTACTTGAGTATTTTGGTTGCTGTCAGGATTTTTCAATTGGAAAAGTTATAGTAAACATTTTTCTATATATATTTTGACAATTTCTTACCGTTGATCATTTTCTTAGAATAAAGTTCTAGAGGCAATTAAAGAAATACATTTTTTTTTACTACCTTACAGGTATATACTGGAGAAGGCAATGACAACCCACTCCAGTACTCTTGTCTGGAAAATCCCATGGATGGAGGAGCCTGGTAGGCTGCAGTCCATGGGGTCGCTAAGAGTCGGACACAACTGATCGACTTCACTTTCACTTTTCACTTTCATGCATTGGAGAAGGAAATGGCAACCCACTCCAGTGTTCTTGCCTGGAGAGTCCCAGGGACGGGGGAGCCTGGTGGGCTGCTGTCTATGGGGTCGCACAGAGTCCGACACGACTGAAGTGACTTAGCAGTTAGCAGTAGCATAGGTATATACACCGATTTACAGTTTTTATAAGTTAAGTACTTTATACATAAAGTACTAAAGAACTGTATTAGGTAAATTTTCTTTAACTACTATTGAATTAAGCACTTTAGTTACATTAGATTACTATTTGAATTTCCTCTCATACAGGATCTAAAGGGAGAGGACTTATCTATTGTCTAAATGACATTCTCATATGTAAAGTCTCACTTTAGGATGCAATATATTTTAATTACATTTGTACAAATATTTTATAGATGTTTTCCATTTATTGCTTTTTATTGTTGTTGCATGGCAAATTTTGCTGCTTTACATGAGTTGATCTTTATAGTTATTTCTTGTAAAGTAAACACAGTTTAAATACTGTAGACCATTATCTGCTGATTTTCTTTGTTAACTCTACAATCTATTTGAAATTTATTGACTTATGGAAGGACTTAAATGTGAAACTAAAACAGTAGCTACAAATTCCCTTTCTCTATTTTTGTTATTTTTACATTATAATAATGATGGTTCTATTTTGATATGCACCGATGCAGTGTAGATAGCTGTATACTATGTTTCAGAGGAGGAGTCCAAAGTGAAGATACGGAGTCAGGTATCATCAGTATATATAGATGTTACTTGATGCCATGGGACTGGATAAGATTACAAAGGGAGAGGGGAAGAAGAGAGGGATCACAAATCAAGACTGAAGACCTCTAGTATTTAGAGGTAATGTGGAGAAAAGTGATTCCACAGATAAAACAAGAAAATTCAGTGAGAATTTTAAAAGTCCTATTTGTCCTATTGAGTATCCATTCTAGTATCTTCTCTTTATTATTTATTCACTTATCTTGGTCTTCTCTTTCCTGGTGCTGGTTATCCACATACTTGGTTATGTTTTGATATTGGAGACAGGAAACCATGTAGCTGATGTAGGTGTCTTCCAATACTGTAGAAATGGATACTTTGTCCATCTAAAGGCAATATGGGATACATAAAGCAAAGACTTAAGGAATCAGTTAGCTTAAGATGGGCTTAAAGTTGTCAGACATCAGGGTTATGAACTAATAATATATCCAAGAATTTAGAATAATTTTTCTTTTATTCCAGTTGCTTCTCTACTTTATAAACCAACTCTCAAATTGTTTAGGTTGTATCTTCACAAATCCTGCAGAGTTGGGATTTTTAAATAGCTTCAGAGAGAATATGCATTGATGGGGAAACAAGAACTTAATATTTTCTATTGTCTGTAAATATTCTGACCAAGATAATTTTTTTAAATCCATAAATTAAACAGTAAATAAAAATCATGGTGGCAGCTGATTTCATTTGTTGATATATTTGCACTCTTACTGATAACGATGCAATTTAAATGATTTTAGCATTTTGCTTTGATTCTGAAAGTAAGGCAAAAAAAATACACATGTGAAGAATATCAAGTAGTAAGAATTGACTTACTATTGTCAACTTGTCCTATTTTCTTATCAGTAGTTGTCACTTCATAGAAAAATGCATATGCATTTAAAACAGAATGACAGAATATACACCAGGAATTTAAAAAATAGTCAATTATAAACTCAGATTAGTACAGATTTCAAGTGCATTTTAAATTTCAATTAATATGTTGTACAAAAAATGTTTGTCTTCAAAATAAGAACTGCAAGGGATCAACTCAGGAAAACTTTTCCCAATCTGATGGCAGCTCTAATCCATACAAGGTAGATGAGAAATAAGCATGTCTCTTATACATTCATTTTTTTTCTAATCACAAAATCCAATGCCCTGTTTATATTTTATTCTTGACTTTAAGCATTATTGTTATTGTTCTTTAAGGTGATATTCCTTCCAACTTCACCCCATAGCTCATATGACCCCCACAGGGAAAGAAGTCTCTTCTTTGTAGTTTGTCTGAATTTTTAAAATATGTTTGTGAGAACTCACTGTTATAATTTGTATCATCTAACAAGGTCAGTAGCATTCTTCCAGGATATTTTAATCTAGAATGATCAGTTACTTACAATCGTCTTATTTTGACACTGTCCAGAAAAACATCTACTTTTGCTTTATTGACTACGCCAAAGCCTTTGACTCTGTGGCTCACAACAAACTGTGGGAAACTCTTAAAGAGATGGGAATACCAGACCACCTGACCTGCCTCCTGAGAAATATGTATGCAGGTCAAGAAGCAACAGTTAGAACTAGACATGGAACAACAGACTGGTTCCCAGGTGCACATCAAGGATGTATATTGTCACCCTACTTATTTGACTTATATGCAGAGTACATCATGCGAAATGCTGGACTGGATGAAGCACAAACTGAAATCAAGATTGCCAGGAAAAATATCAATAGCCTCAGATATGCAGATGACACCACAATTATGGCAGAAAGCAAAGAACTGAAGAGCCACTTGATGAAAGAGAAAGAGGAGAGTGAAAAAGTTGGCTTAAAGCTCAACATTCAGAAAACTAAGATCATGGCATCTGGTCCCATCACTTCATGGGAAATAGATGGGTAAACAGTAGAAACAGTGTCAGACTTTATTTTGGGGGGCTCCAAAATCACTGCAGCCAGTGACTGCAGCCATGAAAATAAAAGACACTTGTTCCTTGGAAGAAAAGCTATGATCAACAGAGACATTGCTTTACCAACAAAGGTCCACCTAGTCAAAACTATGGTTTTCCAGTAGTCATGTATGGATGTGAGAGTTGGACTATAAAGAAAGCTGAGCACTGAAGAATTGATGCTTTTGAACTGTGGTGCTGGAAAAGACTCTTGAGAGTCCCTTGGACTGCAAGGAGATCCAACCTGTCTTTCCTAAAGGAAATCAGTCCTGAATATTCATTGCAAGAACTGATGCTGAAGCTGAAACTCCAATACTTTGGCCACCTGATGCAAAGAACTGACTCATCAGAAAAGACCCTGATGCTGGGAAAGATTGAAGGTGGGAGGAGAAGGGGACGACAGAGGATGAGATGGTTGTATGGCGTCGCCGATGTGATGGATGTGAGTTTGAGTAGGCTCCAGGAGTTGGTGATGGACAGGGAAGACTGGTGTGCTAAAGTCTATGGGGTTGCAAAGAGTCAAACACAACTGAGCAACTGAACTGATTAATCTTAAAAAAAAAAAAAAAATACTTGCCCACTTAAAAATTTGTGAAGAAAGAAAATCCTGAAGAGGGGTACATTTCATGTTAAGTGTTCTTAATCACGAATCATAATTAGCATATTGAAAAAAACCAAACCACAACACTGTCATAGGTAGCCCACAGATCAGCTTCAACTATGCAAATGTTTCTGTTAGGTAAAAATTTATTTTTAAGATTATACTCCATTTATAATTATTATAAAGTATTGGCTATATTCCCTGTGTTGTTCAGTATATCCTTGTACCTTTTTTATTTTATACATAGTAGTCTGCACCTGTTAATCCCTTTCTCCTGTCTTGTCCCATCCCTTTTTTTCCTCCTCACTTGTAACCACTAGTTCTTTATATTTGTGAGCCCGTTTCTTTTTTCTTATATTCACTAGTTACTGTTACTTTGTATATTCCACCTATAAATGATATCATAGAACATAGGCCTTTATCTGACTTATTTCACTAAGCGTATCTTCCAAGTTGATCCATTTGTCTCAAGTGGCAAAATGTCATTCTTTTCTTATGGCTGAGAAGTAGTCCATTATGTGTGTGTGTGTGTGCGCACAGATATCACATCTTTATTCATCTGTTGATGGGCACTTTGGTGGTTTCCACATCTTTACTATGGAAAATAATGCCACTATAAACATTGGAGTGCATGTATGTTTTCAAATCGGTGTTTTTATTTTCTCCAGACATATACCCAGGGATGCAATTACTGAATCATACAGTAGTTCTATTGTTAGAAACCTCTGTACCATCTTCCACAATGGCTACAACAATTTACATTCCTACCAACAGTGCACAAGTGTACCCTCTTCTCCATGCCCTTGCCAACATTTGTTATTTTCATGCCTTTTATGATATATAAAATCCCTTTTAATACCTTGACCCACCATTACACAAAAATCTAGATTTCTCTCTTCTTTAAATAGAATTGGAAGGAACTGGCAACTTCATTTCTACATGGCAAGAAATTTTCAGAAGATGAGCCGTGGCAGCCACCTCATCTTCTAAAGTCCAATGAGGGCTCTGCAATTCTTCCAATATATGTAACACATAAGTAACCTGTGTCAGTCTGGTCTCTAGGCATTTAAACTTACCATCTTTACAAATTGTTCCTGGTGGTTCAGAGACCTGCGGACCAAAATGATGGCTTATTATTTCCTCTTTGACATTGGAGAAACAAGGATAGGAAACTGCAAAAACATTCTTCTTTAGAAGAGGAAAGATGGAGAGACATACAATAGTCACTGGTCCAAGGCAGTGATGGAGTCTTTCTGGGCGATTGTGGAGAGGTTGTTTTCACCTGACGGCAGGGGAAACTCCCGGATTAGGGGCCAGTCCAGCACTGTGGCGGAAATATCGTGTGCATTGTTCTCTGTGGCCACTGGGAGTTTCTTCCTTGCTTTTATTCCCCATAAACATGTCTACTGGGCACTTGGCTCTCTCCCTGTGCTTGCAAACTTTCACAGTCTCTTTCTCCTTCTTCCTAGAGGGCCTCCTGATTGGGACTGAAATTCAGACTCCAAGCTTGCAGTTTCTTTGGAAACCTAGTAGACTTCTCTTTGCGTTCATTAAGTTCTATGTGTTAATAACAAACTCAAAGTTCTTTCTCAATAATTCTCATGACTAATTTATTTATTTTTGCCTCTCTCAACCCCTCTCCCCCATATTTGGTAGCCAACCTGAGGTTATTGGAGATAACAGACTATCTGGAAGAGTCCACACCCTTCATCTGATTGGTGTCCTTGTCAGAGTCTTAAGGGGCTTTGTCTTTCAAAGCCTTGTCATCCTTTTTACTGAAAGTGAAAGTGTTAGTCACTCAGTCGTCTCTGACTCTTTGCAACCCCATGGACTATAGGCCTGCCAGACTCCTCTGTTCATGGTTTTCTCCAGGCAAGAATATTGGAGTGGGTTGCCATTCTCGCTTCTCCTAGGTATCTTCCCAACCCAGGGATTGAACTCAGGTCTCCTGCATTGCAGGCCAATTTTTTGCCATCTGAGCCACCAGGGAAGCCCATTTCTTACTATCTGAGATCTAAAATAGTTGAGCTTTTCAATCTTAAATGTCTCATATTACTAGATTCTCTCATGTCTTATACATTTCTGTTTAGAATCCATGCCTTGCCGTTCTTTGCTAAATAAAAGTAAAGCCAACACACTCTGCCATTCTGATTTTTTCCATTCATTTCAGCTAGAGCTACCTTTAATGTGCCTTTCGGTTTACCATGGACCATGGATTTACAACATTTGCCTCTCCATAGCATGGCCCTGTATCTTTGCAGTTGGCTTCTAGCTCAGCCGTATTCAGTTTTTTTTTATCCTCAGGGTACCTTGCTTGTTGCATCAAGCAGGCAATGAGGAGATGTACATAGTTTTGTTTTTCAAATGGGTCAGGTCTGTAGGTCCTATACACTAGTTCCTGTCATAATCTATTGTTGCAAGTTACTGCAAAGGAGAAAGGAAAATATAGTTTAGGCTGTCTTTTCAGGAAGAAGAAGTAACAAGTTTGAAGATCTGTTAGCAGTTGTACCATAGACACTAAATGTCAAGCACTGAAATCACCATGTGGAAGAAAACGGTGGCCATGTTATTTCAATGGTATCATTGATTTTAATTCTTCACATTTACATTAATCTTAGGAGTACTTAATCCTACATTTGCTGCAGGCATACACATAAGTGGCTAGTTCGTGTGAACTTGTTGGATGAGATCAAAGACTCTAAAGCAAGACTTTTATGTAGGTTCTCTTTTTCTAATCTATAATTATATGAGATTAAAAGGCATCCTTCAGTAGTAAGGAGTAATACTGAATGTAGGTGTTTTTGTTTAGTCCCTCGTAAATCCTCTTCTCATCAATACTGTATAATTACCTTCAGTTGTAGAAAACATCTGAGTGGGTTGACAAGTTGCCCTCAAAATGTACTTTAAATTTACATGAAATATGTAAATATTAGATTGAAAAGTAGACAGGTTTTTGTAGCCCAAGGACATATCTTTTTAGGCTTTTGTTGATGTTTTAGAGGAAGCTCTTAGATTTCTTTGAGGCTTAAAATGTTTCCTGTTTATAAATCCCTTTCCCGCTATCATTGTACTCTTTGATTGAATGGCATTTTGTCAAATGTTGTCCTTGGTTTGAAATGATCATTGTGATTTTTTCCCCCTTTATCTATGTATTTAATTTACATTATCTGGTAAAGAGGGGAAGCTTTGAAAAGCTCAGAAATGCCTTTAGTTTTAGTAAACAAATAGAGACATTTTTAACACGATGTCAGGGAAGAAAGAAACGATGGAGAGGTATCATATGACTTTAGTCTGAGTATAACCACGCTTTGTAAAAGGAAGAAAGGGCTGGCTGAGAGTGCCGTCCTGGGGTTTCTTTTCCTCACCACTTGTCATGTAGCTATTAGAGTTAGCTATAGGTTCCCTGCCCCTTTGACGGAGGAGGACGGAAGCCTGGCAGAATGTTCCCACCTCAGGAGGACTCTTGTACATGCCATCTAAGTGGTCAAAATAAAGATTCATCCATGGCATTGTTTTTACTCTCTTCATCCTGAAATTGGATGACAAGGTAACATCACAGGTGAGGGATTACTCCTACAGACTGAACTTTGCTTATGTTGTTCCCTCCTCCCCACCGCTCATCAGTCACCATGGCAACTGTTTGTGCAGCTGGCCCACCTGTGGGCCCCCCCACCCCGCTCTGAGATCCTGTTCCTGCCCCCAGCTCACTGCACAGCCACTCCCAGGCCTGCCTGCAGGTGTTCAAGACCAGTCCAGTTATGTATGGAAGGACGGCAGGTATTCCTGACTCACATAGCCCACTTATGTCAAGTATACATTACAGTTATTCACCTACGAGCCTCCAGTTCTCCCTGCAAACATCCCTCAGGCTGGGTGAAAATGTAGATCATTGACTATGTGTGTAGCTTATTACAGAATCAAACAATTATCTGCTAAGAAACATGTAATAAAATGCCTTATTTCACCCCCGGAATATCCTACACGCTGTCTTAATTTTAATAGAAAGCATATGCCCTACTTTGTGAAGGTTGAAACTCTACAGTAATTGCACAGTGAATATGCTGAGGTGGCAGATGGGTTAAATTACCAGCTGAGCCACCAGGGAAGCCCAAGGATACTGGAGTGGGTAGCCTGTCCCTTCTCCAGCAGATCTTCCTGACCCAGGAATCGAACCAGGGTCTCCTGCATTGCAGGTGGATTCTTTACCAACTGAGCTATCAGGGAAGCCTGATTCAGTTACAAGCAAAGTTAAAGAAAGCTATTAAAAATAATTATGTAGAGATTGCGTAAGTGCAACAAACAATAGAAGCAGTTACCTTAAACTGAACCTTGAGTTTATCACTTCTACTACTCAACAAGGTGAATATTTCTTAAAACGAATAGAGGCGTGATATCAACACTAGCTGACATTCACATTTCACATTCCTACTTGTCAGAGGAGCATTAATTCCCTCTAAGGACGAAGAAGGAGCACACTGTATTTGGACAACTAGGTGGCACTGGTGTGTTATGCTTTCAGTCCTCGAAGAGCGAATTCAGAAATCCTGTCTGTATTCCAGTTTGCTGGTCTAACATGCACCGTATCCTCAGCTGCACATTCGGCAGTAATTGCGGACAGACTCAGGAGGAAATGCTGAGAGTTCCGTCAGTCTTGAGAGAGCACTAACAGCTCTCCAGCCTCCCATTGCCATGTCGTGGCTATGGACCTTGAATTCACTATTCTTTTTTTTTTTTTTTTAACTTTCTAGAAATGTTAACATTCTTCTCATAGAAGGAAGGATTTAAAAAAAGTGTTTTTTTGGAAATGTGAGTGCTTAGAGACACCAGAATATTCAAAGGGATTTTGTTGTTATTCAGTTGCTAAGTCCTGTCCAACTCTCTGTGACCCTATGAACTGCACCATGTTGGGCTTCCCTGTCCTTCGCTATCTCCCAGAGTTTGCTCAAACTCAAGTCCATTGAGTTGGTGATGCTATCCAGCCATCGCATCCTCTGTTGCCTCCTTCTCCTCCTGCCCTCAGTCTTTCCCAGAATAATTCAAGCATTTGTGTTGCCATCAGAGGAGTAAAAATGAAATTTTACAGAATACAGGCATAGGGATGCTGTTAGCTGCTTAGACCCTACATAAAGGCAATCTTTAACTTTTGAATGTGAACATGTAAAATTAAACAATAACAACACACACTTGTGTGAGTCTTAGGGTGTCCAGCACTGATCTAAATGCTTTGCATATATTGGCTCCCTGTTTCCCCATGTCAAACTTTGAAGCAGTCACGATGACTCACCTCTGTTTACAGATGAAGTTACTGGGACGCAGAGAGGAACAGTAACTTGCCCAAGGCTTGCAGCTACAGTGGCAAACACTGTTTCAAGTAGAAGAAAAATTTTCTATCTTCTTTACCATGCTAAATTGTCCTTAAAGGAGCCTTCATCAACACTAATTTAAATGATTGCAGTATGATACAGATACTAGTACAAAATTAAACTTGAAAGGGAAATCAGAAGAATTGGACATTTATTTGATATCAACATGTAACTATAGGATCAATACTTTTACATCATGGAAATATGATGGAATTTAAACTTGCATATGACTTAAATATTTTAGAGAGTGTGAGACACATCAAGAAGGATATCAAGGCACCTTTGAACTGGCTTATTTAAAATCTGGATACCCAGAGGGAGCCGGCAATAGTGTCCCCAGATAATGAGGTAGAAATACATTTTTTTTAAAAATTTTACTCTTTCATTTTTATTAGTAGGATCTTTGACAAATAGTATTTAATATCTTAAGCATATTTTCTTAAAATAGAAGTATAGGCATTGAAAAAGTATTTCAACATTCCATGGAAAAATATTTGTTGTAGACTTACAATAAGCCAGGAACTACACCCGAGAAAGCATCAGAAACAAAAAAAAAACATGACATAGTTTTCTCTTGATACATGATAAATTGCCCAACATTTAATGTCTTAAAGCAATACCTGTTCATTAGCTCATGGTTGTATAGGTCAGAAATCCTGGGTCCTCCTTATAGGATCTCTTGGGCTAGCCTGGGCTCTTATATGAAGTATCAGTAAGCCCCTAACATCAGCTTGTGTGCAGAATCCAGTTCCTTGCGGTTGTAGGGCTGAGGATTCTTTTTTCTAATTGCCTCTTGGTCAGGTGTTGTTTTCAACTTCTAGAGGCTGCCTCTGTCCTTAGCTCATGGTCCTCACCATTTCCAAAGCCAAAAATACTGTGTCAAATCCTTCCTGCACTTCGAATTTCCCTGACTTCTAATTGTGTCTTCCTTTTCTGCCTTTTAAAGGAGGTGTGATTAAATCAGGCACATTATGGTTAATCTCCATATTTTAAAGACAACAGGTTGGGGCCTTTAATTACACCAGCAACCCCTCTACAAGACCCTGGTTAGAGTTTCATTGCGAACAGAGATCATGAGGAATTATCTTTACATTCTGCCTCACAAATGGCTTATTCCATCAAGGAGCATGTTTGGTTTATCTTGTGATTCTTTACAGTGGACATACTTTTTTAATGACAAGGTAGTATTAATTACATGTATCTACAGATACATGTAATTACATGCTTAATCTAGAGATTAAGCAAACCACGTTATAGTAATGACCATCAAGAATTAAGTGCACTGGATATGCTTGGCACCTTAAGTACCATTTTCTCCTTTGATCGTCATACAACTCTCTAAGTACAAGCTGAGTCTCAGAGACTTTCAGTAACTAGCGAACATCAGACAACCAGTAAATGAGAGAAGCCAGACTTCAAGACAAGAGCTGTATGAATGTAGTATCTGTGCTTTTTGCTGCACAGCAGGAAGGAAAAGGGATCTAAGAGTCTTGTCCTTGAGAAGAAAGTTATGCTTCAAGCAGAAAGATTAAATGAAATTTGTTATGCAACATCAATATGATTAATGATTCATTACAGGTAGCATACAAGATTTTTATATGTATGTACCTGTGACTTTGTGCCCATTTTCCTCCCAATAGTTATCTGTAGGTGTGTGTTATGTGTATGAAACCAAGATGAATTCAGAGATGACTTGTTGTTCAGTTGCTCAGTCATGTCCAACTCTTTGCGACCCCATGGAGTGCAGGATGCCAGGCTTGCCTGTCCTTCACCATCTCTCGGTGTTTGCTCAAACTCATGTCCAGGTGATAAAAGCTGCTAAATAATATTTATTGCAATGGGGTTTTATCAAGAATGGAGAAACTTGATGAGGGTCTGAAACATCCCTTGTGGATATGGTGACATATTTGTCTACTCTATCCTTGGAGCTACTTAAAGGGCACCATTTTAAATCAGAGTGCTGTATTTACAGCACATTTGAAAAATTAAAGTAGTATCTTGGACAATTGCTAATTGTTACTTTTGGAGTAACTCCTCTCATGGAAGTGTTAGTCACTCAGTCCTGTCTGACTCTTTGCAATCCCATGGACTGTAGCCCGCCAAGCTTCTCTGTCCACAGACTCCTCCAGGCAAGAAAACTGGAATGGGTTGCCATTTCCTTCTCCAGGGGATCTTCTCCACCCAGGAATCAAACTTGGGTCTCCTGCATTGCAAGCAGAGTCTTTACTAAACTCCTTTCATAAAGATGGATCAAACTTTCTTATCAAATTTATGAATTACAGAACCAAAAACGCCAAAAGCAATTTTTAGACTGGTAGTGATAAAACTTACCCCTCAAGGTAGAAGCAGTTCTCAAAAGCTGCTGATGAGGAGACGATTCTGAAAGGATGGTACCTAAATCAGTCCAGTGGGGAATTTAGCGTCTAGGAAAAAAAGGAATATTGGTCAAGTTGTTACTCCTGCTACTAATAATACTATTCTACATTAAGTAATTATGTAGGCTGGTGTGATATTGTGTCTTATAAGGAAAATGTGTTTGGTCATTGAGATGACCAAATATGCACTGAATATTTTTTTCAAATATGTTTGGTCTTCATTAAGCATTCCTGGCTCTTAGGTCCCCAGACTTTTGGCATTTCCTAAGTGATGGGAGTCTAAAGATTTCTCTTATAATATGTTAATTAGGTGACTTCTGCAAGGCACTTAAGGATGGAGGCTGGTGACCAGTGGAGGCAGCCAAGTGATTTGAGGATTGAGAACGTTCAGTCCTGGGGAGAGAGCTGGGAAAATGGCCAGTGCTTTAGTCACTCAAGCCTCCACAAAACCCAGAAGGACAGGGTCCAGAGAGCTTCTGGGTTGGTGAACACATGGAGGTTTGCAGAGGCAGTGCACCTAGAGAGAGCAAGGATTTCCCACACCCCTTCCCCATACCATGCACTGTGCAGCTCTTTCATCCAGAGTCTCCTGAGTTACACCACTGCATAATTAAGCAGTCATCTAGTGAATGAATGGGTTTCCTGAGTTTTCTGGGCTGCTCTAGCAAGTGATTCAAACCAAAGGAGGGTATTGTGGGAACCTCTGATTTGTAGCCAATTGGTCAGGAGTACACGGAACAGCCTTAGAGATGTGATTGGCATCTTGAGTAGGCGTGGGCAGGTCATCGGAACCTTCAATTTGTAGTCTTTTGGTCAAAAGCACAGGAAGCAACCTAGGCTTATGACGGGTGCCTGAAGAGGGGTAGGGAGACAGTTTATAGGATTGGACCCTCAACCTGTAAAATCTGACAGTATCTCTGGGTAGACAGTGTCAGAATTGAAGTGTGAGACACCTGGCTGGTGTCCAGAACGTTGCCTACTGATGCGAGGAAACCCACCACCGCCACACACACAGGTTAGAGATTTGGGTCCTGGGACAGTCGTTAAGGTGGTCAAATAGATCTGATGATATTTCCAAATCACTATGTTTACTGTAGAACTGCATTTAAGAGAGAAGGAAACATGGGATCAAGGAACTGAAACTTTCTTAAGCTTCATGCCACTGGGAAGCAAAACTGGAATTCGGGTCCTGCCAGGGTGATTAGGTGTCTGAGTGTTCCTGCCTTTTCCCCTAACTGTAGGGACTCCCCACAGTTCCTCTCTGCCCAGAAACATCTGACTTGCTGATGCTCTGTGTTGTGTGTATGACTACCTGGGACATTCTTGGTGCTTTGTCATTTCCCAGTACTGCCTTTAGTTTTAAATAAACCCAACCATATGTCCTACACATTCATGCATTGGTGACGTCACTGACCCAGGCTAATACTTGATGATACAGAGTGATTTTTCTGTATGAAACTGTAACCAAAGGAGTGATTTTTGTCCTTAGGAATACAAGGTGAAGGTGAAGTCACTCAGTCGTATCCGACTCTTTGCGACCTCGTGGACTGTAGCCTACCAGGCTTCTCTGTCCATGGGATTCTCCAGGCAAGAATACTGGAGTGGTTACCATTTCCTTCTCCAGGGGATCTTCCAGACCCAGGGATCAAACCAGGGTCTCCCGCATTGGAGGCAGACGCTTTAACCTCTGAGCCACCAGGGAAGCCAAGGTTCCTCCCTATGTGATTGAGTAATCTAGAATGATTACATATCACGTGTCAGACTTGAGACTAGTAGTAGAAAAAGCATGGTGAAGTCATCCCATTGGTCTTAATGATTCCAAATCTACAAATCCACATCTGGGATATAAAAGAAAACATCTTCAGAAAGTATATAAGGTGAGGAGAAATGTTCTCATTAGGGACACAGCAGATGTGACAAACTTGCAACTCAAATCTCCTAGTAAGCAAGACAAACAAGCATTGCTGCTACATAAAGAAATTGATCTCTAATTAGAAACAGTTGGAAAAAATATATAACTATGCATTGTGGCAGAGGGGTTAATTGACCTCTGGTTTAATAAACTCATGATACAAAGGTCTCAGTAAAGAAATCTTGGTATTTTTATTTTCCAAAAATGT
>NW_011494622.1:778487-800272 GCF_000754665.1 Bison bison bison
CAGCAATAAGAAGTGAGGGAAAAAAGAACTGAATGTCATTTATAAGCTCTAGCGATCATGGCTGGCACCAGCTTTCTGCCACCAGCTATGTACCACAGCCTTTAGGAACCTCTAGATAATTCAGGAAGTTTTTTGAAGATGAATTTTGGTAAATGAAGTCAATTCAGAAGGAGTATCTTGAGGAGACGTGGAGTCCCTGGGGAGAGTGAGCCTATATTAAAAAGCTGCTGTTTGTTCCCGCTAGCTGGGTAATAGAGGAAATATTAATTTGGCAGGGAGATAGGAGATGAAACAATGAAGTGGTTAGAGTGAGGCCATCACTACGGGTAGCCCTCGTCATCTACATTGTCTGTACACATTCTTGTCATCTACATTTTGTCTGTTGTGTAAGAAGTGTTAGCTTGTGGATTTTTGTTATATATTAAAAGTCGCTCATGGATTGTGGCCTAATCAGAGTTTTCAGTCAGTTCAGTCGGTCAGTCATGTCCATCCACCTCTTTGCGACCCCATGGACTGCAGCACACCAGGCTGCAGTTAGTGATGGACAGCATCACTAACTCCCAGAGCTTGCACAAACTCACGTCCATTGAGTTGGTGATGCCATCCAACCATCTCATCCTCTGTCGTCCCCTTCTCTTTCTGCCCTCAATCTTTCCCAGCATCAGGGTCTTTTCCAGTGAGTCAATTATTCACATAAGGTGGCCCAAGTATTGGAATTTCAGCGTCAGCATTTTACTTTAAGATTATTTGAGAATGTTGTCAAGAAAAATTTTGAAAGACACAATCATTGTGGCTTGACAAATGCTAGTTTGTTATTCTTTTCTATAAATTAGAAAGAGGGCTCCTTCCATCAAGACATTTTGCTGTCTTCTGGAAAAATCTATGAGGACTAAGATATGGCTGGCACCAGATAGAACTGTGCAGTGCACAGCAGTACGACTGTATACAGAAGTCTTCTCCTTCAAATCTTGCTATCTCTTCCTTGCTTTATTAAAACAGGCCTATCAAGGCTCTTTCTTTGTCTACAATCTCTTTTTTGAAATAATTATTCTATTTCCTTTGCTTTAAATATCCTTCAGGCAGATATATTGGAAATCTTTACCTCTAATCCTTACAACATGTCTGAGAGCTTTGCACACTGAACCTGCCTATCTATTATTCTGATATTTTTCAAACTTTCAAAAATTGAAGTCATCGTCTCCCAACCTCTAAAATAACCCTTCCTGCTGACTCTGGCCCTATAATAGCAATGCTTTTCCCCATTCACTCAGGTTTCAGGCAAGCGTTATCTTTGATTTTTCTCCTTCACTTCCTACATTCAGCATCAGGGTTTATTTTTGTGCACTTTGTGCGGGGCCCACATCTGAGCGGCATTGGTTACATCAGAAGCAGTGTATATTATATAACTATCATGACAATTTTCTGGCAGATGACAGCACATGTTTTTTTATGGAGAACACTGTTTTTTCAGTGACCTAGAGGCCTTATATGCTAGTGGCATTGTTATAAGGAGGAAATGAATAGATTCTAAGAAAGTGGAGGCATCAAGTGTGTAGTCCATGCCTCATATCTTTACTAATAAAGTCCAATCCATGGCTATAAGAGATGATTGTATGATCTAAGTGTGATGAGACTTTTTTTATGTGCACATATGCAAGCACGAAGAAGAAGTTGATTAAGCATGTAAGGATCAGAGATAAAGGTGAAAAATCATTTAACAGTGTGGATTTATTGCATATGCATTTATCACATCTTATAGTATAGAAAACAGTGTGATAAGATATCCTAAATCTAGTTCTGATTTCCTGCTTAGCCACCCCACCTAAAATATTCTGAGATGTTCTCAAGGACAAAATGACTTAGAGCCCGGGACTAAGGGTCATCGAGGAGAGAGGGTCATTGCCCATCCTCCCAATTTTGCTGTACTAGATGAATTTTGCAGAAAGTTTGCCAGAGGACAAGCGTGAGACCCATTTTCCTCCTCCAGTGTTTCGAATCAAAATTGTAAATGATGGGAGTTGATTGACACCTATCATCAGATCCGCGCACAAGGCTGATGGCGCTGAAAATAACATCGCCCGCACTCACAAGATACACAGTGTTTCCCTGCACGCTATGAGCTCTCTCCGTGGTATTCACGGGGGAAATTTTATGCTGATTTAGTTCTTTGAGTGGTAGGTGCTGGCATTTGCTGCTCCCTCACATACAACACAGATTATTTCACTTCGCAGGAGCTGACACCACCACATAACAAGTCTGTAAGGACCAGTTCTTTACTCTGTCAGCAAATAGTTATGTGACAAAGGGCTGAGACTATCAGCTGCAGGTAACAAGGTCCTTGGGGTTTCAGACATGAAAAATGGTCATTATTATTTGCATTAACCAACAATATTTGCTATTTCTCTTGGCTCATTTGTGTATTACTTTACATCTGTTAAAATGATCAAAAGAAGCACTACTTTTCATTTGAGAACAGTATGGTGTGGGTGGGCTTCCCAGGTAGCTCAGTGGTAAAGAATCCACCTGCCAACGCAGGAGATGCAGGTTCAATCCCTGGGTCGGAAGGTCCCCTGGAGTAGGAAGTGGTAACCTACTCCAGTTTTCTTGCCTAGAAAATTCTGTGGACAGAGGAGCCTGGTGGGCTAAAGTTCATGGGGTCACAAAGAGTTGTACATTACTGAGCTCTCTCTCTCGCACGCGCGCACACACACACACACACACACCATGTGAACAGGGCAAGGAGTGTAGAAGAGAATAATGATACCCAGTGAGAGAATTGTGGAAGCATAGTTAGTAATTAAGAACTGCAGAGACTTTTGCCCCCTCCATGAGCTATGATGCACTGTCTCTTTAAATTTGAATTTTCTTTGAGATAAACTGGGAGGCAACTCCCAGTATGTGAGTCTAAACTTCAGTATCCTGCCATGATTAACTCCTCCAGCATAGTGGAGTCTTCCGTAATAAACCTACTTCCAAGCCCCCTCCCACTTTGTAGCCACTGCACTCAGCTCTGGAACTTCAGCCAGCACCCCCCAAAAAAATTCCTACCAAGACCTGAAGATGTAGAAATGTTCCATTATTGAAGCCAACACTTTGCAATATATATAAGCAAAGCCCTTCCTTAGTGGATCTATATGAGAAACTTTAGTGCAAAACAGTATCTTTCAGTCCTTCAACTTCCCTTGGGAATGCCAGAGCTAGTAGAAGCTTACTGTTCTCAGAGAGAAGTACACGAGAATCGTACTTTAAAACCACCTTATAGATAAAACCATATGAATAATTCCCTGCAACAATGGTCTTTTCATTCTTCTGTAATTGAATAACCTTGAATGGCATCCACGGTACACTCTGCCCACCCCTCCACTCTCCCAGAATGCTTGTCTTAACGTGAGCTGCTTTGCAGTTTGTTTTTAGTATATGTCTCTTGTGACATAAAATATGCATACTATAAAAGATTTTCAATTAACTTCTAATCTCAATTAACCAGACTCCAGTAGATACTTAATAAAGGACAGTTGCATAAAAGTTTAATATATTCATGTTCCCATTTGGATTTGTTAGATCCATATTTACAAAAGGGACTGAACGCAACTGGTCTACTTGGTGATTCCATGAAACACTCCAAAAGAGGCTTTTGTTACGTTTATTTCTATTGCATGTGGATAATCTACGTTCATTGTAATCATAAATCTTTCACTCTGAGTTCATATAACTACACACATATAAACACAGCCTAAGTGTTTTTTAAAAAGTTTCTAAAAAAGTTTTCATTTGCCAATCACTTTATTTGATATAAATTAACTAAAATTTCTTTTGTTGCTGATCTGGTTTATAAAACTGAAAGAAACAAAACATGGATTTATTTTCCCATCTTTTTAATGTAGTGTCTAAATAACTATCATTTTAGAAAACAAAGTGATAGTTAGCTATGATACAGTGTTAGTATAAACCAGATGGAGAAATAGAGACATAAAGTTGATAGTTGTGGACAGGCTATATACTAAGCCTTATTTAATCTTCAGTTCACAAATCTGTAATTCATTATCTGATGGGAATATGTCTGGGCTATTGATTTCTATAAGATGAAGACTTTTGGTTTCTCTAATCATGTCCATTAGTTTCCTCCAGACAGATTAATAATTTTTTACAATTGCTGATGGCAATTGCAGGCATTTAATTTTGCTTCTACTCTTGTGTAGCTGCTACTTGGAAGCATATTTGTGTGGTAGTAGATAAAATATATTCCTAAGGCAATGAAACAGTCTTCATTTGTTATAGTACTTTGTTTACAAAAGCATCATTATGAGCATTTCAAAGTACAAAAATGTTCCACCTATTATTTTTTTAATTAGAAATTTATGTTAGATTTTAAGACAGTATTGTTATCTAAGGGACTAAAAGCTTATTCTAAAAATTTGTCACACAGAGAAGAGGAATGTGTTAATTTTTACTGGTAAATCTGAACACTGTAAATCTGAACAATGCTTCTTTTGAAGAGAACTGCAGTTATTTTTAAAATCTGTATATAATTTTTTATAGATTATGAAATAGATTTTCTTTTCTTTTTTGTTTCAATTTTTTTACTATCTCATTCTGTATGATCTTGAGTGGCTGTTGAATCTGATATACATTAATTCTTTGGAAACAGCTTAAATTTTCCTGCTATAATTATTTTAAATTAGGTATGTCCACTCTTAGGACTTTCAATGGCATTTAGTTGCTGAAAGATTGATTAACTATTTTAGGTGAGTTTTTGTTGTGACATTGGACCTCTGGAGAGATTTCTATACAGTGTAGATAGAGGATCAGTGCTCATAATAAAATTGTTTGCAAAATGATTTTAAACTCCAAATATCAGCTCTGATTCAAATGATAATATCATCCAAGCTATTCAGCTTTTGACATATATAAGCAGAAATATTTTTAACTAATGTATAATTGACATATAATGTACATATAATGACATAGATGTACAATATGATTCAATATTTGTAAATATTGTAAAGTGATGACCACAATAAGTCTAGTTGACCTCCTTCTCACGTGTAGTTACAAATATTATTTTTCTTACAAGTTGAATTTTAAATTTAAACTTCTTATGAGAACTGAGCAACTTTTAAATGTGTTATACAGTCGTATTAGTCACCATGCTATATATTATGTCTTCATGACTTATTTTATAATGGATGCTCCTCACTTATTTCCATGCCTCCCTAAACCCCTGCCTCGGGAAGCTACTAATCACTTTTCTGTTCTCTGTATATATGAGCTCAGTGTTGCTTGTTTAGATTCTACATGAAAGTGAGATCATACACTATTCATCTTTCTTTGTCTGATTTATTTCGCTTAGCATAGTAATCTCAGTGTCCATCCGTGTTGTCACAAATAGCAAGATTTTCTTCTCTTCATGAATGAATAATATTCCTCTGTGTGTTGTATTTTGTGTGTATGGGTATCTTATGTTTTCTTTATCCATTCATCCATCTGTGAACACAGATTGTTCCATGTCTCAGCTAATGTAAATAATGCTACAATGAACGTAAGGGTGCATATATCTTTTTGTTTTCATTTTCTTGGGATAAATACCCAGAAGTGAAATTGCTGGATCACATGGTAGTTAATTTTTTTTTTTTTTTCCCTGAGGAACCAACAAAATGTTTTATGTAGTGACTGCACCAATTTCCGTTCCCACCAATAATGCACAAAAGTGAACGGAAAAGTCACTCAGTTGTGTCCAATTTTCTATGACCCTATGAACTGGTTTTGATTTGCATTTCTCTCATTTTTAGTATTGTTGAGTACCTTTTCACGTACCTATTGGTCATCCTTGGAAGACCGTCTATTCAAATCCTCTGCCCCTTTTTCAATCTGATTGTTTGCTTTTCCATATTGTTGTATATGTTCTTTATATATTTTAAGTATTAAATTCTTACTAGGTACATAATTTGTAAATAGCTTTTCTTATTCAGTAGTTTGCCTTTTTGTTTTATTGATGTCTTCCATTGCAGTGAAGAAGCTTTTTATTTTGATGTTATCACACATATAATTTTGTTTTTGCTTTTTATGTCAAACAACAAAAAAAATTGTCATCAAGATCTGTGTCAAGGAGTTCACCACCCATGTTTTCTCTTAGGAGTTTTATGGTTTTGATCTTTACATTGAAGTCTTAATCCATTTAGAGTTAATTTATGTGTATGGTTTAAGAAAATGTTCTAGGTTCCTTTTCTTCCATGTGACTGTCCACTTTTCCCAACAGCATTTACTGAAGAGTCTGTCCTATCCTCATTTGTATATTCTTGTCTCCTTTGTTGTAGATTGTGTGATAAGTCGCTTCAGTTGTGTCCACCTCCTTGTGACTCTATGGACGGCAGCCTGCCAGGTTCCTGTGTCCAGGGGATTCCCCAAGCATGGACAGTGGAGTGGGTTGCCACGCTGTCCTCTTGGGAATCTTCCCACCCCTGGGATCAAACTTGGCAGGCTTCTTTTCCACTAGAGCCACCTGGGAAGCCCTACCATAGGTTGATTGATCATATATGTGGGTTTCTTTCTGGCCTCTTTATTCTGTTCAATTGATCTACTTTTATGCCAATTCAATATTGTTTTGGTCACAGTCAGAACATGGTCAGAAAAGTGTTCGGAAAACAAAATTGACTGAATATGAGGTGTAAAAAGCATTGTTAAAGTCCATTAAAATGCAGGTGTCTAGAAGAAGACAGTATCTGAATCTATCGTTTTCTCCTTTTGACATTTTGGTTAACAAAATTTGTCTTTGCAACAGAGTGGCTGAATAAAAGTCCCCAGGTGTGTGTTAATGCTCTTGTTGAAACTGTATTAACAAGTTCAGAAAGAGACCTTCTATTGCATTACAGTTTCTACTCTGCATCTTCCCTGCCACACGCAGAGAATGGCTTTGCTGTTCCTGGCTGGAAAAAAAAAAAAGCAAATTTGCTGGTCCCCTTGCAGCCACACGTTTGCCACTTCCTGGAGGCACTGCTCATTGTCTGTGGTAGAGCAGTAATGACTGGAGCAGAAAGGAGACCAGCTCCTGGAGTCAGCGCTGTGTCCTGCAGCTTCAGGAAAGTCTCAGGCTGCTGCTGCCGAAAAGACAGAAGATGAGGTGTTTTGTGACTGTCATTGGTTTTCATCTCATGATAATAACCAGAAAAAAGTATAAATGTGCAAAGAATGGCAATCTCTCCGTGCCATAAGAAGGTGGGGAGAATGCACTGTGGGGTTAAATGAGAGAGAAACGGCAGCTCTGTGGCCAATGCGGGGAGTTTCGGGTTCTTAGAGGAAATTGTGTCTGAGATGTGGCTTTACAGGTGGTAGATATTTAAAGTAGGAATGAGAGTGGAACTCAGATGGAAAAACATTTCAGGTAAACAGAAAATTGTAAACTAAGGGAAAATGTAGGAAAATACTGCCTATGTTCAAAAATAACATATTGTTTTGACTGAAATGCAAATCAGATCTATCTTAGGGAGATTAATTTGATGACAAAATATATCCTGTGAACAAAAGGCTGATCATGCTGCTGTCAGTTAGGAGGATTCTAGAAAATATTGCTGAATGTGCATCTTCAACTGACTGACACATGCATTACTCTTAGGGAGAGTTGGAAGGGACTTGTAACCTTAGTAACCATCACCCCCCCGCCAACATATTTTAATTTGCAGATGTGCGCTTGTGGGTTTGCTGTATCTTTGGCCTTGAGACATCTGTGTCAAATGATTAAGTGTCAGATGAAAGTTAAGGCAGTGAGAACCAATGTGTTTACCAAGAGAGGGGCTACAGAGAACACAGGGACAAAAAGAAGACTCAAGAAATAGAAGACTTAGATCAGAAAGAAATTCACAAAAGTGAACCAACAGAAGCTATGGAAGAAAACTTAGCATGCCTGATAAAATTTCCAAGAGGAGAAGCCAACATCTTCCCGGTGTTTGAATTCCCCAACAGTCCATACACAACCACACTGTAAAACTGTTAAACATACAGAATGATTCCAGCCAAAATATGCTTAATGAAATGTACTGAAGTATCTAAGTTGTTAATAAGTGTACACCTTTTTCTTGATAATGAACTTGGCCAAGAAGATTCCCTAGAAAAAGAGATACAGTGTGACAGATTATATAGGGCTTGGGTTTTGGAGCCAGTAACACTTGATTTGACAGTTGTTAAATACTGTGTTTGCTTTATGAAATTAGGAAATAAATCACACTTCCCATGATATAATATAAAGTGCTCATATATTGTAGACAAAGAGCAATTTCAAAGGAGAGTTGCAAGAGCATTTTTGTAATCTGTGTCTTTATTCTTTCTGAGAAGGATACTCCTCATAACAACCCACAATTATACTTTTGATCACTTTTTGTTGGAGATAGAATAGACTCATGAGGATCCATTTGGTTCTTTAAACATTGATAACTCTTTAAACTTGATAACTCATTCAGATAGCTTCATGGCCTCCTCTTCCCATCACTGGCTTTATTTGAACTTCTGTAGCAAATTGAAGGTTAGCTAAGGATTTGTAGTTAAGTTCCTTAGTTTTTCACAGATGGTCTTAGATATATCACAATATCTAAGAATAAATTGGAAACATTAATTGGAACTGTTCATTTCAATTTTGCATTACAGTATATTGTTTTAAAGTCTTTAGTATAAAAATAACTGACAAATGAAATATGTGCAAATATACAAATTGAAAAGGGCAAGGAAAAGCTTTTTTGTAATGCTGCTTGATAATAATTAAAAATATGTGTGTGAACAACATAAATGGAATATTTACTATAACATTTATCTCCTACTTATTTCCACTTTTCTATGCTGATGATTATGCACTTTGTGCTTTATACATTCTTTAAAATAGAAACATTATCCCGATTTATGTCTCTATTGAGAACTCTAAAGACAGAAGAGTTATTTTTCCTATTCTCATTCTAGAGAATTGATATTCAGTGGCTAATTTTTTTTCTCCCTTTTATGTGTTAGTGGTAAACACCAAAGATGAAGATGCTGAAGTGTTTACACATGTCCTACCCAACTGTCAAGCAGTTGAGTGGTACTATTGATTTTTAAAATTACACACCAGATACAGTGCTGCAGTATCAGATTTACAAAGTGTTCCATGGGTTTCGACATTGGAATTGCTGATTATTACTCATTGTTATAGGTTAAAGTTTGCTGCTGGGTCTTAGGGACTGTATTGCTGTATTAGTCAGGGTTATCCAGAGAAACAAGGTTGTGTGTGCACTTGTGTGAGAGGAGAGAGAGACAGCGGAGGGAGAGAGGAAGAAAGGCAGAGACCAATTGACTGACTGACTGATTGATTTTTAAAGATTTGGCCAGGAGGATGTTAAGGCTTAGTAAATCCAAAATCTGCAGGTTATGCCGGCAGGCTGGAGACCCAGGGGAGAGCTGCAGTGTGGTTCCAAAGATGGAATTTTTTTCTTGATCAGGGGAGGCCCGTCTTTGTTCTATCAAGGCCCTCAACTAACTCAGCAGTTCCATCCACATCATGAAGGGTAGCATGCTTTATCAAGTCTTCTGATTGAAATGTTAATCTCATTCACAAAGCATCTCCATAGAAACATCCAAGATAATGTTGGACCACATATCAGGACAGGATGGCCCAGCCACAACTGACACATGAACATTACAGCTGCCATCTCTCCTATGAGGTTCTTCTCTCTTCTTTAGCTCTCACACGTTCTGTTTATATCACTGTTGCTCTTTTCTGCTTTCCCAGATATGTGAAGGATGTTTTTTCCTCCTTAAAGCATTATTATTGCTATAATAATCACTACCATTCTAAATTATTTTTACAGTGACTACTACTGTTATTAATGGAAACTAGTCAGTTGCTATACACCTTCAATCAGGCTGGCAGTGAAACATAGGTTTTATTTACATGCTATGCTAAGTTGCTTCAGTCGTGTCCGACTCTGTGCGACCCTATGGACAGCAGCCCACCAGGCTCCTCTGTCCACAGGATTCTCTAGGCAAGAATACTGGAGTGAGTTGCCATTTCCTTCTCCAATATGTAAATATTTATTTACATATTTGTGTCCAGTCCTCAGGGCAAATGAGGAAGACAGTTATAAAAACTCATTTTGCAAGTGAGGGATCCGAGAGTCTGTAGGGTTAATGGACCTGCCCAAGGCCTTACTATGGTGAAGTGTCTGAGTCTGGATAGGATCTCATAAATCTTTGCTTCTCCTGTTTACTATGCTTCCTGACTTAAATTTTGTCTTGCATACTGTACTATAGCCATTCACCTGTTATGATTTCATATGACAAGAGGAATTTTAAATGAAAGGAAGAGTCATTAAGTAAGATATTATAAACATGATTTGAACCTAAAAACCCCAGTCTCATCAGTTACTGTGAGAGAGTTTATGTAAAAGTTGCTTGAGTTTTTAAACCAACCCTTTACTTTGGATTATTTTCAGAGTGATCCTAACTAGAGAGAGGAAAATAGAATATACTCATAATTTTCTCCTCTCTCTGTCACCTCTGTCTCCCCTTCCATGAATTGATTAGAGATGATTTTGGAGAGATGCAGATTTGAATTACTTAGAAAAAATTGTCAAGAGCTAAGCTGAGGAATTTGGATTTGGCTTCATGAGTGGATTTGGCTTCATGAGAAACAGATGATGCTGCAGATCCTAAGGAAGAAGCATGCTATAGTCAAATACACCAGGAATCCCCTATTACTGCCTCACATTCATGAGACAACCTCTTAACACTTTTTATGTTATGATCCACTAACACGTCTCAACGGTGTTTTACATCACAGTGCTTATATTTGAGTAGCGTTTCTCTATCATGGTTATATCCCATTGGATGCAGGGACCGTGCCCTCCCCGAACAGTTATATTGGCTTTGAAAAATGGCATTACCTTTTGAGATTACAATTTAGAATATCCATAATAATATGTCAGTCCTATTGGTAGTGGTAGATAAGGAGCAGAACTCAAAACTCAGTCTTTTGTGTGGTCAGATCCATCCCAGTGGGGGACTACAGTGGAACTCTCATTGCATTTTGGAGCTGTATAGACTCAGATGCCCTGAGCGTGGAATAGAGTTATTGGATGCTGACGTCCATAGTCTTTATTCTGACACAAACTATCTTTATTTAATTTTGTTTATAATTTTAAAGGCTCTTAGAGGATTCATGAATGACTTTGTCTCTTCCACCGGATAGTTTACATTTTCCTGAATTCTATACATCATTGAAGCTTGTCAGTCAGTTCAGTTCAGTTCCTCAGTTGTGTCCAACTCTTTGCAATCCCATGGACTGAAACACGCCATATTCCCCTGTCCATCACCAATTCCCGGAGCTTGCTCAAACTCATGTCCATTGAGTCGGTGATGCCATCCAACCATCTCATCCTCTGTTGACCCCGTCTCCTCCTGCCTTCAATCTTTCCCAGCATGAGGGTCCTTTCAAATGAGTCATTTCTTCACATCAGGTGGCCAAAGCATTGGAGCTTCAGCACCAGTCCTTCCACTGAATATTCAGGACTGATCTCCTTCAGGATTGACTGGTTGGATCTCCTTGCAGTCCAAGGGACTCTCAGGAGTCTTCTCCAACACTACAATCCAAAAGCATCAATTCTTTGGCGCTCAGCTTTATTTATAGTCCAACTCTCACATCCCTACATGACTACTGGAAAAACCATAGCTTTGACTAGATGGACCTTTGTCAGCAAAGTAATGTCTGCTTTCTTAATATTCTGTCTGGTTTTGCCATAGTTTTTCTTTCAAGGAGGAAGTGTTTTAATTTCATGGCTGCAGTCACCATCTGCAGTGATTTTGGAGCCCCCCAAAATAAAGTCTTTCACTATTTCCATTGTTTCCCCAACTGTTTGTCATGAAGTGATGGGACTGGATGCCATGATCCTTGTTTCTTGAATGTTGAGACATTCAGAAAAAAGACAACTTTTTCATTCTCCTCTTTTACTTTCATCAAGAGGCTCTTTAGTTCCTCTTAGCCTTCTGCCATAAGGTGGTATCATCTGTATATCTGAGGTTATAGATATTTCTCCTTGCAATCTTGATTCCAGCTTGTGCTTCATCCAGTCCAGCATTTCTCATGATGTACTCTGCATATAAGTTAAATAAGCAGGGTGATAATATACAGCCTTGATGTACTCCTTTCCCAACTGGTTCTCAATGGAACTAGTCTGTTGTTCCATGTCCGTTTCTAACTGTTGCTTCTTGATATGCATACAGATTTCTCAGAAGGCAGGTAAGGTGGTCTGGTATTCCCAGCCCTTGAAGAATTTTCCACAGTTTGTTGTGATTCACGCAGTCAAAGGCTTTGGCATATCAAAAAATCAGATGTTTTTCTGAAACCCTCTTGCTTTTTTGATGATCAAACAGATGTTGACAATTTGATCTCTGGTTCTTATGCCTTTTCCAAATCCAGCCTGAACATTTTGAAGTTCACGGTTCATGTACTATTGAAGCCTGGCTTAGAGAATTTTGAGTATTACTTTGCTAACATGTGCAACGAGTACAATTATGCAGTAGTTTGAACATGCTTTGTCATTGCCTTTCTTTAGGATTGGAATGAAAAATGACCTTTTCCAGTCCTGTGGCTACTAATGAGTTTTCGAAATTTGCTGGCATATTGAATGCAACACTTTAATAGCATCTTTTAGGATTTGAAATAGCTCAACTTGCATTCCATCACCTCCACTAACTTTGTTCATAGTGATGCTTCCTAAGGTGCACTTGTATTTTTTGTTTTAATTTTAAATAAAACCTGTTTGGCTTGGGATAATTATTCATTTGATTTTGATATGATCGTGGTAACCTTTGGGTTATATCCCACATCAAACTGCATGTAGCTTTGTTTAGAAGCATTTTTATTTTTAAATATTTTAGTATCATATTTGTTACTGTTTTTCTTTTCAATTAGTCTATGTGCCACAAAAATATGAAATTATTCTTCATTAATTTTTCTTTAAACCATTTATAATAATTATACATCAGATCTCATTGACAACATTTAATAAAAACAACATCATTTCAATCCTGGAAAAAATTTAGTGTATCCTGGTTCTAATTCCAGCTAGTTGCTAGTGGGTTAACTCTGGCAAGCTACTTAACACTTTGTCTTAGTTATTTAACCAGGACTCTGCCTGGGAAACAGTGGATACCCCTTGTTATTTTTATTATATTCTAAGAATTATTTTTCTTTGCAGTAGGAAACTCTGTCTCTGAGAGTTTATCACAGAATCAGAAAAGTCTAAAACTGTCTGCCCTTCAAGAACTTACAATCTTGTAAAGCATTTAAGTCTAACGTCCTCAATGTAAAAGTGATATGTTTGAGCAGGAAGTATAACTGGTCTTACTTATGGTCTGAGAAAGGAGGCTAGTTCTTACGACGCACCATAGGGATACAGGTGCTGTGCTTAGTCACTGAGTCATGTCCAGGATACAGGTGCTATACTTAGTCGCTCAGTCATGTCTGACTCTTTGCTATCCCTTGGACTGTAGCCCGCCAGGGTCCTCTGTCCATGGGGATTCTCCAGGCAAGGATACTGACTGAGGTGTTTTCCCATGCCCTCCTCCAGGGAATCTTCCCAACCCAGTGATTGAACCCAGGTCTCTCACATTGCAGGCAGATTCTTTACCAACTGAGCAATGAGGGAAGCCCAAGAATACTGGAGTGGGTAGCCTATCCCTTCTCCAGGGGATATTCCCAACGCAGGAATCAAACTGGGGTCTCCTGCATTGCAAGTGGATTCTTTACCAGCTGAGCTACCAGAGAAGTCCAAGGGATACAGGGCAAGAGACTAATCTATGGAGCTCTCTGTTTGACATATCAATGCCACCTCTTAGGGTTTGATTTTAATGGAACATTTTGTTCATTTAAAAAGTATATTGGTAAAATTGCTAATGGCATTCAGCAAATCCTAAATGTGTTACATGTTCTAAATACTTTACTTGTATTTTCTCATTTAATTCCCACAGTCCTATGAATGAGGAACAGTTCTACCTCTGTATTCTGATAATGAGGAAACTGAGGGTAACAAGGTGATATTGACTAAGTTTATAAAGAAGTAGCAGGATAAGAATCCGTACCCGGAGTCTTATTCCAGAATCCATGTAATTAGTGTCTGACCTTCCTACATGTTTCATAGTGATGATTGACATCAGATAGCATCAACCATTGATAGTTCATTTGATTTATTTCTAGATATCATTTCATTAATATCCTACCATTAACAAGTATTGAGCTTTCTGGATATTTTTTTATTAAAACACTAATATGTCTTTTTCCATTTCCTTATAAACTAAAACAAAATTATTAGAAAATGGTATTTTACATTAATTTGAATTTTTATATTTTACTTAAATGTGGTACTTACTATTTCAACTTATCTTCTGCTATACAGGTATCACTGTGAATATTTTGATATCATTAGAATATGTGCTCAGTTGCTTTAGTCATGTCCGACTCTTTGTGACTTTATTGACTGTAGTCCACCAGGCTCCTCTGTCCATATTATATAAAACATTATTATTTTAAATACTTCATATTTTAAAAATTATATTTTTACATGGAAAATAATCTCATTATTTAAAAATGTATTATTAATTAATATGATATACCCCATTCTTAGTACTTTTTTAAGTGTGTGTGAACAAGGTCTATATCTATTTCATTAGAGAAAACAGTGGTGTCTTTAATATTCCGAAATAGACATCCCCAAATTCCTGTTGCTTTCCTGTTCCTTATACTGGAAAACAGTATAATTTTATTTTTAATTTGAGTAGTCAATATGAGATATACATTCTTAAGCAATTTTTATATTGTTTGTATAGTGTTTCCTTTTATTATTCATAGATTATAGAAGGAAACATTTTAAAATTGCTAAAATTACATTAATCTAATAAAGTTATCCTACAATTTTATAATAGTTAAAAAAATTTTAATGACAGACTGTAATTAATTCTTTTTATTCCAATGAATAAAATTTATGAAAAAACAGAAGAAACAGATACTTATTTCTAGTTTATGTGGGAAAACTATTATGTAGTTCTTAGAATAAAAGTTGAAGTGATGAGAAACATTGCTTATCTTTAGATGCACTAGAATATAATAAACCTTTTGATAGATTTTTTTTCATACTTCAAAAGAAAATAATTTCTTTTATCAAGCAAACTAAGAGTAGAAATAGCATTTATTTAAAATAACTTCTTAGCGTATTTTTGGAGTCTTTGTTCTTATTCTTGGCTGGACACTTGCCCGTGTGCCTTTACATGAAAATTTGATGATAGTTGAGCATCTCACCCAGATCTGTTTCCAACTCCTCAAGCACAAACATAGTCACTCACAGCTGAACCCTCTTTTTATTTAGATTGCAAGATGCTTGTTAAAAATATTTTATCAGCCCTTTTGATATCATTTATAAATGATATATAATATGAAATTCTGAATTTTCCTCGAATACTAATTACATTTTCCTTTGTTCATGTATGAGCTTCCCTGGTGGCTCAGACAGTAAAGAACCCACCTGCAATGCAGGAGACCTGGGTTTGATCCTGGATAAGAGAATTGCAGGAGGAGAAGGGGCCGACAGAGGATGGGATGGTTGGATGGCACCACCAACTCAATGGACATGAGTTTGAGTAAACTCCAGGAGTTGGTGATGGACAGGGAGGCCTGGCGTGCTGCGATTCATGGGGTCGCAAAGAGTCGGACACGACTGAGCGACTGAACTGAAGAGAATGGCAACCCACTCCAGTATTCTTTCCTGGAGAATTCCATGGACAGAGGAGCCTGGTGGGCTTCAGTCCATGGGGTCACAAACAGCTGGACACAGCTGAGTGACTAATACTTTCACTTTTTTGTTATTGTTGTATAATTGAAATATATTACCTAAGGATTCAGTTCAGTTCAGTTCAGTCGCTCAGTCGTATCCGACTCTTTGTGACCGCAGGAACTGCAGCACGCCAGGCCTCCCTGTCCATCACCAACTCCCGGAGTTCACCCAAACTCATGTCCATCGAGTCGGTGATGCCATCCAGCCATCTCATCCTCTGTCGTCTCCTCCTCCTCCTGCCCCCAATCCCTCCCAGCATAAGAGTCTTTTCCAATGAGTCAACTCTTCGCATGAGGTGGCCAAAGTACTGGAGTTTCAGCTTTAGCATCAGTCCTTCCAAAGAAATCCCAGGGCTGATCTCCTTTAGAATGGACTGGTTGAATAATCAAAAAATGTTAACAAGATAAAATGCACAACCATTTATCAGCCCTGAACAAATTCTTATAGGGGAACAAAGTCTTTTCTGTTGTCGTGTATATTGTACAGATTTGATGAGTGCACTTTCTCAGTTGTTACACACCATTTCTGCTCATGCCTGCTTTCCATCTGACTGGATTGGGGTCACTCCCTATTTATTTTTGTGTCTTAAGCAACTTTGCATTGGGCAAGCATTCAATAAATGTCATAAGGTTTAGGAAAGAAGGTAAGAAGAAAGAAAAAGTTTTTTGGGGGGGAAGTGGTGAAGGAAAGAGGAAAGAAATGAGAGACAGTAATGTTAAATGAACAGTAAAATACTGCTTACACTCACTGAGGTAGTTACTTTATGTAAGTCATTTTAAGTAGGAGAATGCTTGTTTTCTGAGATTTCAACACAGTCTAATATTTATGCTCAGATGAAAATTCAGTGTGTTGAATGAGGAGAAGTAACAGAATAAATTACACACACACACACGTGTGCGTGCATATATATATATATCCGTGTGTGTGTGTGTGTTGTTGTTTTTGTTATTGGCTAAGTCATTTCCAAGTCTTCACAACCCCATGGCTTGTAGTGCACCAGGATCCTCTGTCCATGGGATTTCAAAAGGCAGCTATTATCAAGTATAACTACAATCAGTACTAGATGTGTGGACAGGGCAACTTAGCAAAGTCCTTTTGTTAAAATTCCTCTCCACGTCCCAATGTCTCCCAGCTAACATTTGTTTACTGACAATTTCCTTTTCCATCTTCAGATCAACTGCCTTTCTCTTCTTTGAAATCCCAAACTATCACCCTTGACATCCTCCTTTGTCTTTAGCTGAAGATGGATTTAAGATGAAGTTTTCAACCATTGTGGCGAGTTATTGACCTTTCCTCAGTTTCTCTGTGTATGCACAGCATTAAATTTTTGTGTGATTTTCTCCTGTTAATCTCTCTCATGTCAATTTAATTCTTAGGCCAGCCAGAAGAATCTAGAAGTGTAGAAGGAAGTTTCTTCCTTCCCAAGGAATTGAAACAGAAGTCCAGAAAGGGATATTAAACCAACTTAATAGTGTATCAGAATATTAACAAAAAGAATTAAGTGACAGTGTAACATAGCAAAAGTAGTCACTTAAAGGGGGAAAGATGTTGAGAGGGGATGAGATCGAAAGAACACATGCGCTGTTACAGAATCAGGGCTGTTTGCCTTATATGCAGCCCAAGGACATCTGTGACACAGAGGTTTAGTGGCGAAGGCAGCCAAGCCAGGAGCCAGAGCACAAGCCTCAGTCTCGCCTCCCCAAAGGCATGGCGGTTTGGGATGTTGATGAGACAAGCAGGATGGTCTCAGGTGAGGAGAAAGTTGATGGGAGGCAGGGGAGAGGGGTGGTACTAGATGCTCTGGCAGGCATTTCTGGGTTACATGTTTCTGCACATTCATATTGGAAGCACTTTGCATCATGCAGAAGTAGGTTCAACAGGCCAATCAGGGTACATGTGCTTAGGCTCAGCTTTGCTGTCAAAGCTACCCTTAGCTGGCTTGCCCTTGGGGTCGGAGCTGACTCCAGGATTCTGTAAACCAACCGGACTGTGTGGAGCTGAAAAAGTATGCAATTAAAGAGAGGAAAAAAGAAAGGAAAAAGAAAATACACTAAAACCCAAAATGAGCTTAGTCAGTGGAGGCAATTTACAAGCAAAGGAGTTTGAACAAGCTGTTCCTGTTTCTGTTGTTCTGTAAGACAAGCCCAAGGATTTCTACCAGTTATGCTTTTCTGCTAAGTCTGCAGGGCATGGTTTCAGAGCCAGGGCTTCTCTACCTTTCTCCACTGCCAGCTAGGTCTGCCATCTGGTGGGGCTTTATTTGCAGCCTGCTCTTTCAAAGTGCCGCTAAAACATGCCTGTGCAAAACACGCCTGTGCAAAACACGCTGGTGGTGTGGAGAAGGGGTGGGTTCACCTCT
Organism: Bison bison bison; assembly: GCF_000754665.1. NCBI lineage: Eukaryota > Metazoa > Chordata > Mammalia > Artiodactyla > Bovidae > Bison > Bison bison. The sequence continues at coordinate 796,686 of NW_011494622.1, forward strand.
TCGGGGGTGCTAAGACCCCAATGCCCTCTGCAAAGCCTAAGGTCAATTCTCCTTGGAGATTTATTCTTTTCTTTGGCCCATAAGCATGTTAACTTAACTTGTAGACAAATAAGATGTGCCCTCTCCCCTGCTTTTTAAGCTTTCTCTAAACTGGGATGTATTCACCATGACGCTATAGTCCTTTGGGACCAGGTCAGCTTTGTAAGTGGAAGTGGTGCGGAGGGCTGATCTGTGTAGTGTGGCATGTTTAGCTGCATCTCTGACCTCTACCCAGTTGATCACAGTGGCACCCTCTCCCAACCACCACCGTAGTGACTGCTAAAAATGTGAACAGACGTCATCCAGTGTCCCCTGTAGGAAAAAAGTGCCTTCGATTGGCAATTTTGAGAATCCCTGCCTTAGGTGAAGTTGGTGCCTATTTCCTCTCTTTATCCAATAATATACTTTGACTTATTTCTCAGTGTACTTACTGGGCTGCTCCCCCTGATTCATCCTCAGTCTCTCCCTAGTACCCCTTACACACATATAAAGAGAGAATGCAGGGGTAGTTTGTGTACCAAGTCGCATCAGTCTTGTCTGACTCTTTGAGATCTTAAGGACTGTAGCCCACCAGGCTCCTCTGCCCATTGGGTTTTCCAGGCAAGAATACTGGAATGAGTTGCCATTTCCTGCTCCAGGGGATCTTCCCCACCTAGGGATCAAACCCACATCTCTTAGGTCTCCTGCACTGGCAAGCAGGTTCTTTACCACTAGTTTCACCTGGGAAGCCCAAGAGTAGTTTAAGTCTTCATTATGGGACCAACCAGGAGAAGGCAATGGCACCCCACTCCAGTACTCTTGCCTGGAAAACCCCATGGACGGAGGAGCCTGGTGGGCTCCAGTCCATGGGGTCGCAAAGAGTCAGACACAACTGAGTGACTTCACTTTCACTTTTCACTTTCATGCATTGAAGGAAATGGCAACCCACTCCAGTAGTCTTGACTTGAGAATCCCAGGGACAGGGGAGCCTGATGGGCTGCCGTCTATGGGGTCGCACAGAGTCGGACATGACTGAAGCGACTTAGCAGCAGTAGCAGCAGCATGGGACCAATCCAGGAGGACTGGCCCAGTGACTTTGTCCTCATTAGCATGAAAATATTGTACATAATTTTTAAGCTAATAATGCTGCACCTCATGGGCTTCCCTGGTGGCTCAGATGGTAAACAAGCTGCCTGCAATGCGGGAAACCTATGCTCAATCTCTGGGATGGAAGATCTCCTGGAGAATGGAATGGCTTCCCACTCCAGTATTCTTGCCTGGAGAATTCCATGGAGAGAAGAGCCTGATGGGCTACAGTCCATGAGGTCGCAAAGAGTTGGATACGACAGAGCAACTAACACTTTGACTTTCATTGCACACCATTAAAAAAAAAAAAAAAGGAGACAAACAACAATCCAATAGTGAAAAACCAAATACATGGTTAAAACGTAATTATGTGGTATTAAAAACATACCTGAAAATAATAGAAGGTATATTAAATATTTTACTGAAATCATATGGGAAATTTTTTGTTTAAAAATTGACTTGCTTTTCCTTTACTGTATCAAACACATGGTTATTTTGAGCAAACCTTACCTCTGAAAATGACTATACAAAGAAAATTGTCAGAATGTGATTTTTTTTTCCCCCACAATGGGATATTGTAAAGAATGAACATTAAGGATTACAGTCCTAAACCATTCCACGACCCCAGTGGTGCAGAATGGGACTGTGGGATGTATCCACTTTCCTGTGGTTTATTTTAAGCACCCAAGTTTGATGATGAAGAAGTTAATGCAGTTTCCAGTAGTGCCTAACTTACCCTCCGGGAGTGGCTCTTGCTGGGAGAACCTGGCTCATTATGGATTATTTTGTAGCATCAGTCATGCTATGAGATGACAGGACTTTATAAGACAAACATTATGGATCAACCTTCAGAGGCCAGCACCACATGCAGGCAAAGATTCTCATTGGCAGAACAAAACTGAAAGCCCTTAATGAATTCTGTTACCGTGGCAGCATATTGTCAAATCATGCTCTAATAGCAAAAGAGCTGGAAAACCATACCAGAAATCAGCATGTCTTTTGGCAAGCTGGAGATCAGGGTTTGGTGCTGAGCTTCCAAACATTCTAAAGGAGAGAATTAACATCAGAGGAAGCCAAAAATCTCTGTGCAAACTCTCCAGGAGTTCGGGTATGAATCTTAGAGCAGCAACGTGAACCCAATTTGGGTTGTCTTTTCTTCTTCTTCTTTTCTTCCCCAGAAGTAATTAGATGTTAGTTGGCTTATTAATGAAGAGAACCCTCAAAGGGTACCAGGGACCACAGTCACATTTTAGGGAACACGGCTGTTTCTGAGTCAGTTCTTATACTATCAACCTCTGTAGTGTAAGATGTGGCAGAATTTTAAGGCAATTAGCATAATATAAAGGTGATAAGATATTTTTGATTGCTTGGGAATGAGCCAGTATTTTATATTTTGTCTTGGGAAGATAAGTACATTAAAATCTGTCTGATTTAATCATATGGATCATGTTGTAAATCACGTGAAATGTTGGAAAATCAGAGATTTAAAAGATAAATGAAACATTTGGGAAGATGAAGATATACAAGTTGTCTACCAAGTTCCGTTTATTTATAGTATTTCTTTGCAGTACCTTATTTTATGCCTGTGTTTGCCAACCAGTTTTCCAAGACATTGCCATGTATGTTGCAAACTTACCTGAAGCAGTGTCTGTTTCTCTCTTTCCTTTATTTTTACCCAAATCTGCTTATCTTCCATTTCCTTTTTATTTCCCAGAAAACTTACAGCTTCCCATGTCTATCCACCCATTGCTTTTGAAATAAAAGGAAAACATACTGAAATGGAGAAATGATTTCAGACTTTGCTCCTTGAAAATCTAGAGTTTTAACATAGGTGACTTCTGAGCAGCAGTTGGGGAGGGACAATAGAGAGCAGACAGGGTTCAAGGGCTCCCATTCCAACTTCCAGTTTACAAACTGAATCTTATGTAAAGAAAGATTTGCACAGCACAAATATCTCAACCTTGATAGAACCTACAATGCTGTCAGCTAAAGTAGATGTAGGGTTGGGCATTTGATGAAGGGAAAGTAATCATACTGAATAATAGAAGCTTGTAGGTGTTTCATCTCATGATTACTCTTTCTTCAACCATCTTAAATGAAATCAGTATCTAAAAATCAGGAACTACTTATTTCCTACCATTTAATACTAGCCTTTACTCTCCAAATACCTCTGGCAAGATTTAGTAGCTTCTGTCATTTCAACAGGAGCAAAGCAAGTTGTGGTTCAGACAGATTTCTATTAAGTTCAGTTCAGTTCAGTTGCTCAGTCGTGTCCAACTCTTTGCAACCCCATGAACTGCAGCATGCCAGGCCTCCCTGTCCATCACCAACAGCCGGAGTTTACCCAAACTCATGTCCATTGAGTCGGTGATGCCATACAACCATCTCATACTTTGTCATCCCCTTCTCCTCCTGCCTTCAATCTTTCCAAGCATCAGGGGCTTTTCAAATGAGTCAGTTCTTTTTTTTTTTTTTTGATGTAG
>NW_011494622.1:800372-820117 GCF_000754665.1 Bison bison bison
GGCATACATGTGTTCCCCATCCTGAACCCTCCTCCCTCCTCCCTCCCCATACCATCCCTCTGGGTCGTCCCAGTGCACCAGCCCCAAGCATCCAGTATCGCGCATCGAACCTGGACTGGCAACTCGTTTCTTACATGATATTCTACATGTTTCAATGTACAAATGAGTCAGTTCTTGACATCAGGTAGCCATACTGCTGGAATATCAGCTTCAGCACCAGTCCTTCCAATGAATGTTCAGGACTGATTTCTTTTAGGATGGACCGGTTGGATCTCCTTGCTGTCCAAGGGATTCTCAAGAGTCTTCTCCAACACCACAGTTCAAAAGCATCAATTCTTCTGCGCTCAGCTTTCTTTATAGTCCAACTTTTACATCCATACATGACTACTGGAAAAAGTATAGCTTTGACTAGATAGACCTTTGTTGGCAAAGTAAAGTCTTTGCTTTTTAGTATGCTATCTAGGTTGGTCATAACTTTTCTTTCAAGGAGCAAGCATCTTAATTTCACGGCTGCAGGAAAAATCTGCGGTGATTTTGAAGTCCTCGAAAAATAAAGCCTTGTCACTGTTTCCAGCATTTACCCATCTATTTGCCATGAAATGATGGGACCAGTTGCCATGAACTTAGTTTTCTGAATGTTGAATTTTAAGCCAACTTTTTCACTCTCCTCTATCACTTTCATCAAGAGGCTCTTTAGTTCTTCTTTGCTTTCTGCCATAAGGGTGGTGTCATCTGCATATCTGAGGTTATTGTTATTTCTCCCATCAATCTTGATTCCAGCTTGTACTCCATCTAGCCCAGCATTTCTCATGATGCACTCTGCATATAAGTTAAATAAGCAGGGTGACAGTATGCAGCCTTGACGAACTCCTTTCCCAATTTGGAACCAGTCTGTTGTGGCATTTCCAGTTCTAACTGTTGCTTCTTGACCTGGATACAGATTGAGTAAGCTAATTAAAAAAAAATAGTATGAAAGGGTAAGAATGTAAATATATAGTGAAACAAGGAAGCTAAAAATTATTTTAAATGATATCTCTGTTGTCCCAAAGAAAGATTATGTATCTTAATAATTGCTGTGTCTATAAAGATTTCATAGAAATAAATGTTATTTTTAATCATAAAGATATTTTGACTATCTATGGCTGTATCATTACCTAAAAATTATTCTTTATTTGTACGCATTATATTATGATGTATAAATTTAATTTTATAATGAAAGAGCAAATTTATACCAGTATATCTTAAAGGTTTGTCCCACATTATCATAAATTGGGTTTTGAATTTATGGGGCATGATGTCAAGATGCTAACACTTCCTAGCATAAACATTATAAACCAAGGAGTTCCTGCATTATTAATTATTTGTATTCAAGTTCTGCAAGTTTAACCTCACATTAACTGCTATTGTGTCACTTTTTTTGAATAAGGGATTTGATAGTAAATAATTTATTATTTATATTGTTATTTTATTGGGGAAATAACTATTTCCCTAAAATATTGTTTAATTTGCCTATATAAAAGAAGCCTATTTCTTTTTTACTATAGAATTTTTAATACATTTTGAAAAAAAAATAGTTTTTTTCTGAATCCAGGTGGTATGATTTCCTTTGTTTAAATTTCAGCATAGTAGAGAAATATGTAAAGAATGTTTTAGGTCAATACTGTGTCAGCAGATTTTGATTAATTGGGGGAAAAAGCTTATCAAACAAAGAACACTTCCAATTTTGTATTAAATGTTACCTCTTTACTGTATAAAGCAAGATGCATTTTGGCAAGATCGAGCTTTTAGAACTAACATTGAGCATACTATGGGGAAAAGATGTTAAAAGTTGACTTATGTTCTTAGCAGTAACTGGAAAAGGAAAACAGATTAAAATGGATAAACAGTTAAAGTGGAAAGGTGTAATTACAATGGAATGATATTTAAGTCCAAATCAAGTTTCAATAGAGTATATTTTTAAGTGGTTTTACAGAAATAAACATGCTCTTTTAAGATTAAACATTTATTTTTTTTAATGTATTTTCAGATGATTTTATTTGTGATTATGTATGTCTAATTCAAACCACGTTATGGTTCTTTCTGTGTTTGGTAACATCCAACCATGAAAAGAAAAATTAATATTTAAGAAATAATTCAAAGAAAAAGCTTCTCCAGTAATCTTTGCCCCAGTGAGCTGAATAATTTTTGTAAATTGGTCTTTTGGCCTGAGTGATTTAGATAATTACTCAAGTTCTTTCCTTCAGTTGAATATTCAGATACTACTCAACATCAAGCATATTACAAATGATTTATTTTTTCTTCATAAATTCATCAAATATTGAGTGAAATAGTGAACTTGACTTGTGCATTGTCCTTTATATATGTCTTATTGTTCCCAAGTAGTCTCTCTAACTTGATGAGATCTTTCCTATTGTTATTTTCAACTTTGCTTGACAAATTAAGAAAGATGTGTTCAAAGAGAATTCTGAATAAGCATGAACACATAAGCCTGTCATGAGTATGTAACTCAAATTCACTCAATACAAACCAATGATCAAATTACCTGTAAACATTGAGGGTGGGGGAGGGGCATTAATACATTCTTTTCTCCGACTAGGGACATTTTTGTTTTCTCTAATTGAAATTTTCTTTTAAAAGATTAATGTGATGCCAAGTCATTTTTAATTTAAGATGTGCATTGAGAAATAATTTTCACTTGGCTTTTATAGTTTTAATTCATGAAAAAAACAGAATCAAGTGGTAATAGTTATAATATTTTTTATTTATGAACAAAAAACAGTCTTATTAACTACTATAATTTAAAATTTATTATATTTTAAATTAACGTATTCTTATTTTTGTGACTTTAACAGGCAATAACTTCAGGTCTTGCGGGAGACATAGATTCTTGCTGCAAGGAAATAACAGTAAGTGCTTATGTAAATGCAATATTTTTTTTAACTATAATATCTTAATATTTGCTTAAATGCATGAAAAATGTTAATATGATTATTTAACTTTATTATTTTTATAATTTTGATAAACTGTATTCCCTCTAATGATACTTTATATAGAATTTTAATAGATTAATGCCAAATCATTTTAATAATGAGGAAACATGACTCATAGCCAAGTCTTTCCATTTTGTCCAGTGTGTTTATGACAGTATCACTATGCAAATTTTACTTGTGCATATATGACGTGGATTATCTCTTTGATTAACTGATTTACCGAGATTGTTTTCTATGGACAATTTTTTGACAATTGGTTTTTAAATTTTGGATTGTGGGGCATTAGTTTTGCATTCATAAGTTCTCTCCAAGAAACTCAAATTTGTCTTTTGTAATGATACGTTTTAAGTTGTTTCCATGCTAACGTGAGTCACTAACACTTGTATTCATCTCATAAAAAGTAAGAGAGGGGCCTCCTTTTCCCCATTGGCATCAAATAGTAATATCTTGATTCTCCTGCAATGTCCTTTTCATAATGGTTTAAATCTGTGTGTTTATTTAAAACATGGACATATGTAACTTTTGTTTTACCTGCCAGCCAGGGTTATCTTGTGCCCTCCTTTACATTAATGTAATTACTTGCGAAGTAGCTCTATTCCAAATTGAATAGGGAAATATCAGCTTGCTGCAGGCTCTGTGCACATCCAGGAATTAAAGTAATTTAAGATATGAGGTTTTAAATGGAAACTGTATTTGTAAGAAGAAGACATAATTCATAATTCATTGCCAGAGGTATCCATCTCAATGAAACTTTTAGTGGGACAGAAATACACTCCAAATTCTGAATTCTTGATTTTCTGAGTAGTTTGGATCCTGGCATCCTTTCCAGTCGGATAGATTTCTGGTGTGTTGTGAAACCTGGGATATATCCTGGCTTTCATTTCCTTCCATTTCTTACTGATACTATTTCCTGGGGTGTCTTCTTGACTCTTCTTGACATTGGCTGTTTGCTGGTAATTCTGTCCAGTGATCTTCAATTTGACTTGTCATCCTCAGGCAATTGTGTCTTCCTTGAGTATGATGTGTCAAATGTTTGTTTGTTTGTATTTTAACTTTTTATTTTGTATTGGGATATAGCTGATTAACAATGTTCTGATAAAAAAAAAACAATATTCTGATAGTTTCAGGTGACCAGCAAAGGGACTCAGCTCTACATATACATGTATCCATTCTCTCCCCAAATCCCGTCCCTAGTGTTGTTTCGATGACACTTACCAGATGCCTGCAAGTCGCTTTCAGAGATATGCTATATTATAAAAGAAATTATTTTCTATTTGGAGAATTCCAATTCACTTGTTTACTGATATAGCTGTAGATAAAGACTTTGGTAAGTAAACTATATTGATCTTTAGAAAGTGTTTGCTGGTACCAGCTCTGTAATAGATTAAATGATTGGTAAAATAACTCAAAATGTCACTATTTCTCTGTCTTAGGGAGGGAGACATGAATGGAAATGAGGGAGAGATGAGGAAGAGGGAGAGATGAAAGGAAAAGAAAATGGCTTCTTAAATTAGAAGTGTGAGAATGTTCATTTCCTTATAACCAAAAAATCATCAGTAGTAGGACTGCATATTTTACAAATAATGTTATAAACCACTTAAAGACTGTTGTCCTTAGTCATTTCTAGTACTTTTTCATCTTTAAATTATGCTTTTATACTTTCTAGGAACAATCAAGTATACATATTTATACAAATAAATATATTCATATGTAAATATGTGTATATATACAGTCAACAAAATCATATTTTATTATAATTACCAAATGGGAAACTTTGAATATGCATACAGAGTTTTATTTATCTCTAGCTCATTGTAATTTTTATTTTATCTCTAAATCATCAGTATCAGTCTGTTCTTATCTGTCAATTTTTTTTATACTTAACAGCTTTTGTGTAGCTAGGTGTGTGGGCTCAGACACTGGGGAGAGAGGGAGGAAAGATTAAGTTCCTGTCTCCTAGTTGTCTACAGGATGTTGGAAAAAACAGAAACATATGACAATCATTTCAGTTCATTATGGTGGGATTCGTGATCAAATTGGAATATACTGATTGGGAAGTAGAGAGGTGAATACTATCCACTGCAGGGAGAGGGGGTTGCACAGTGTTAGAAGTGTGAATTAATTTTATTTGGGGCAAGAGGAGGACTATAGCCTGGGAAACAGCATTTCATTTAGCTCTCAGAAACTGTTCCAAAGAGATCGGGAAGAATGATTTTGGTGAAGGGGAAGTACATGCAATCAAGCACCCCCCCTTTTTTACTGCAAAAGTTTTCTGCTAGTCTCATAAAGGTTTTCTGCCAGTCATGAGGAGCAGATGTCACCATGAAGGATTTTTGTGCTTTTCTAGATATGAGGAGATGCAAGAATTGGGTTCCTAAGATCATCTCCTGAAAATGTTTATCTCAAGACATCTTCTGCCAGTTTTTTCCTAGAACACAGAGTGCCTCATTTCTGATCTCCATTCCTTTTAGAGGGTGTTGAAAAGGAGAAGCTGCAGTGGCTCATAATTCGATCTTTTTTAGATGTATCTGGCAAGTGCTGATATGTAGGTGAAAACACTCAGGTCATACTGGAGGGCTGAGCCAGTGTCTTCTGGAGAAGGTATTTCTTGAACCACAGTGGGTATGTGTGTATGCTCCAAGGAGAGGGTATGGGATAGGGGGCAAGGAGCAAGGATTAGGAAGAAGAGGCCGTAGGAATCATTTCAGACTCTGTACAAAGGGAAGGGATATCTATGCAATATGCAGCAGGATGAAGGAGTCACAAGGAACATTTTTACAGAATGAAAGTTGCAGCATGGCAGGAAATGGGAGAACTAGAGCATAAAATCACATCTGTGACTGTGCTGAGGAGTTTGCATTTTATCTCATTTTTAGCCAAAAAACAAAAGGGAGCCCTAGTGAACTTTATAACAGTAAGGAACTTCAGAATTATATTTTGGAAATACCAGCAGAGTAGCGATTTTGAAGAAGGGTTAGGGGAGATGGAGAAGAAGCTGTCAAGGCAGAGATAGGAAAACCAGTTAGGAAGCTATATTAGGAGCTCCAAGAAATAAATGATGACAAACTCACCTAAGGAAGTGGTTTTGTGGGTGGAACATAGCCTTGAAAACATCAAGCTCTGGACAATGGAGACCAGGTTATTTACTTGAGGTTATCTGGCCTGGGTGAAGAAGGAAATCTACATGATGGTTATTGATTGGAGGGTCATCACCATGGGAGTGGGCTGAGAGAGAAGAGAAGCTAATTTTAAAATAAATAGTTGTGAGAACAGAAAGATTTAGTTCAATGTAGGCACTAGACTGTCTCTCCCTCATTCCCTAGGAGGTACCAGAAGCCTTTATGGAGCCTAGTTCAGAGCACAGATAGAACCAGTTGGTTGTAATGGTTATGGCCACTTGTTCTATCTTCTATATACTGTCCAGCACCAGTTGCATGTAACTATTAAATTAATTTAGATTATAGATTTATTTCTTTAGTCACATTTATCATATTTCAGCTGTTCAATAGCCAAATATAGTGAACAGTTACCTCTTGGACAATATGTATGTTGCCAAAATCATATTGAACAATGCAGTTCTAGACTTTCAGAGCACTCATAAAGAGTATGGATTTTCAATCACAAAAGTAAATGCATAGCTAAATATATTTAACATGTTTACCTTTTAGAAGTATAGAGACTTAATTATATTCTTATTCCATAACCAATTATGTTGGTGAATAACATCTGAATTTTAATAGAATGAGAAAATTTTACATCTTCTGATTTATAATTTGAGGATTTGTTTCTTCTCATCAGTGAAGGGCATAATCAAAAGGTGCCTGAGTTTTACAGAACTGACAAAAAAGCCCCTGGTGACAAATGAAAGGGATGCTGTAGAACAAGACAATTTTCTCAACATACTTTCTTTATGCTTTTTCAGAATTTCAATTTCTATCTTTAAATTCATTAATAAAATTAATTTGTGTTAGTTCTCATTGAAAGATGGTGACATTTGAAATAATATAATCTTATTAGAGAGCAACTTCCAGGGCTCAGTGATTTTGTCTAAATCAACTTTAACATTTTGAAATGAATCTGAATTCCTCTCTTTCAAAAAAAGAGCTTCATGGTTGGTCTCCTTGACTACACATTTTTCTTCTTCCTGTGCAGCTTAATCCAAGGTATTGTTTTTATCATATCACTTTAAAAAATAGTGTTTTTAATTTTTAAAAATATTTATTTATTCATTTGCTCACAGTCCTTGAGGGAGTACCTTGTCCCTGAAGAATACAGTTTTGTCCTTGGCATTCAGAGCTCTTCCAACCTGTGTAGGTCTGCTGGAACTCACACCCAGTCCCTGAAATTAAGTCACTGTTGCTGCCCTCTCAGCTGTCCTCCACTGGGCCAGGGCATTTGTCCTCCACCTGCCTACCTCATCCTTCTTTTTTCTCTGCCTTAGAACCCTTCACCTTCCTGGCAACTTTACCCAGATAGCTTTTGTCTCCAGTGGCTTAAATTCGACCCGATGTTCCTCACTTTTCATCGAGTTTATTAGTTTGCTCTATCTATACAGTTCCTTGGGACAACTCCTGAGATGACATGAAATTATTAATAAAGACTTAAGTCTCTTAGTCTTCTCCTCTTGGCTTGCTTGAGGGCAACTGTCTTGTAAGAGACTCTCTAAGTATTTATTGACCAAGAATTCAAAGAATAGGTGCCTGAAACTGTATCTTTCCTTGGTCAGCTCGCTGATCCATGCCAACTTTAGATACACTGTGGATAGAATTAGCAAAATATTGCTGTTCTTTTTTTTTTTTCAAGATTGCTGAGACAATGAATTTTCTTCCTTGAATCTCTAAAGTGTGCTAAGTTTCATAAAATTTGATACTCTGTATGTTTAAAGATCAGTCAATTCCTTAAATAATATTAATGTGTTCATGCAGTTACCTTTGAAAATGATATGGGTTTTGGTTTACCAGCCTATAAATATTAAATTATCTGAAGTAACTAATAAGGTTTTTTCTCAGTTACTTTATAAAAAAACATTTCATTCCGGGAAAACAAGAAACAAGGTGTTTTATTTGCAGTTACTTTTAAACTGGTTTTTCAATTAAAGTTGACTGGAGAGACTTCACAGCTCATATCCGTATCTTGGGGAGGTCAGCTTTTGTATTTAGAAAGACCTTGAGTAACGTGATAGTTACTTAGAGACCTTTATAAACAAAAATAGATCCTTTAGCTACATTTTTTTTTGTAGAAGAAATACAGGTGCTTGCAATTCCTAATGACTACTTCAGTGTTTTCTGAAAGTATACCTCGCTGCTACTGCTAAGTCGCTTCAGTCATGTCCAACTCTGTGCGACCCCACAGATGGCAGCCCACCAGGCTCCCGCGTCCCTTGGACTCTCCAGGCAAGAACAGTGGAGTGGGTTGCCATTTCCTTCTCCAATGCATGAAAGTGAAAAGTGAAAGTGAAAGTCACTCAGTCATGTCTGACTCCCAGCGACCCCATGGACTGCAGCCTACCAGGCTCCTCCATCCAGGGGATTTTCCAGGCAAGAGTACTGGAGGGGGGTGCCATTGCCTTCTCGCTGATGAAATCAACTATCCAGCTATTCATACAAATAACTTGTTTTATGTGATTTTATCTCCCATAGTCACTTCATGTATTAAGTGATCTTCATGGACCGGGGCCGAGGATAGCCAGGGTGTGACGGAGGAGTGACAGAAATCTTTGAAGCAATAAGAGACTTTAACAGCCAGGGAATAAAACAACTGTTAGCTATTGAAAAGACTGAGGGATTTCCAAAATAGAAAGACAGTGGCAGAGATAAACTGTGATTAGATTCAGTTACCTGAAATGTGACCCATGATGCAAATTTATAAAATTAAACTACTCTAATGTGTATATGCAAAATTGTGTTGCCTGTATTTGTCTATCCTATTTAAAGCTTGTTAATCACTTGTGTTCCTACCTCAAAATGACAACCTCTGGTGTAGAAATTAACTTGATTCAATGTTTGTGAGAACTATACAAATTTGATTTTATCTTCATTAATTCAAAGTATAACCTTAAAGTGTGGAGAAGGCAATGACACCCCACTCCAGGACTCTTGCCTGGAAAATCCCATGAATGGAGGAGCCTGGTAGGCTGCAGATCATGGGGTCGCTAAGAGTCGGACACGACTGAGCGACTTCACTTTCACTTTGCACTTTCATGCATTGGAGAAGGAAATGGCAACCCACTCCAGTGTTCTTGCCTGGAGAATCCCAGGGACAGGGGAGCCTGGTGGGCTGCCATCTATGGGGTTCCACAGAGTTGGACATGACTGAAGTGATTTAGCAGCAGCAGCAGCAGCAGCAGCTTAGCAGCAACCTTAAAGTGAAACCACTTTCTCCTCTACCCTCTTCCCCAGATACTGGTTCTTTTTAAATGCTCATTTGAGAGTTTGTTAATAATATATGTGCTTCAGTTTATTTGAATTAGAGAATTACATAGTTTTTGTCACTGAGAAGGAGGAAATTTTCCTCTACCCTTCTTCTAAATTCTTCTGGCTGGTTTAAGAATTAAATTGACATTAGACAGACTGCCAGGAGGATATCACACAGAAGTTTAATAACATGTATACATGGGAGAGACATAGGAAAGCTAAGTAACTCACCAAAATGGCTGAAACTCTCACCTTAAATATCGTTTTCAATTAAAGACAAGAGAGAATTTTGTAGGTAGTGGTTCTGGGACCCTAAGGGGGAGGAAAGCAATTGATATGAAAATGGAAAAGCAAATGCTCTTGAACAGATGTTGACTGGGCCATGTACAGACTGTGGGACACAGACAGGAATTTTAACAAACACACTTTTCTGAGTTCTTCCCTGTTCACACACCTACCTCCTCCTGTAGTTATCTGTAATGACCGCTCCCTTCTAGAAAGAGGTTCTCTATCTATAGTCTTTAGGTATTTATGGAGAAGATCAAACATTCTTCCTGAGTCTTTGGGACCTTGCTTGTTTTCAGATCAAAATAATCCACATGCCAAAGAGATATTTGGGGTTTCCAAATTGTGTTCCCCTACAGTGGATTGCACCTGTATAAGCCAAGAACACAAGAGAATTATAGGCAGGATAAGGCAGAACCAGTCTTTCATTAGAGTGGGCTAGCAAAGTGACAAGAAGCTGATAAAATGAGAAATCAGGAATAAACCTCGCTTGGAGCTTCGTCATTGGTCAAAACCAGGAAATTCTAAGTAGGACAAGTAGCAGGAAAGATGATCTCTGCTCCTTGGAATAGGAATGGAATGGGAGACAGTGTAGGCGGGCCATCTGCACTGGGTCTGGGGGAGGAGCCAGTCTTCTGGAAATTTTATGGCTTCCCTACCTTGAGACAGGTTGGCTTTGCCTTCAGGCTGTATCCTTGATTGATTTCTCAATTTTTATGAGTGGTGTCAGCTAACTGTTCAGGCACATGGCTCTGATTTTAACTGACAGCATAAATCAGTCTTATCCCATATACTTGTTAGGAAAATTTATCTTCTAATCACTACCACCTGTTTGAAAAGGAAACCCCAAACAGGACAACACAACAAAATAAATCAACTATATTCATAGGGACCCATTCCTTTGGGTTAAAAACTAGTGAAACAAAACAACAGCATCAATAAATTATTCTAGACAATCAGAAATCACCCTTTCGTGTATTCTTCTGCTCTCTACTCTCCAATACTCTTTGTGATATATGCTTTGGTGTGGAAAAATTGTTCCATGTGTATTTATAAGAAATAATTCAGTAAAACTGGATTCAGTATTTATTATATAGATATTTAAGAAGAGAGGATTGGAGTCAGACCTATCTAGTTTTAAAGCTGATTGCTGCTGCTGCTGCTGCTAAGTCGCTTCAGTCGTGTCTGACTCTGTGCAACCCCATAGACGGCAGCCCATCAGGCTCCCCCGTCTCTGGGATTCTCCAGGCAAGAACACTGGAGTGGGATGCCATTTCCTTCTCCAATGCATGAAAGTGAAAAGTGAAAGTCAAGTCACTCAGTCCTGTCCGATTCTTTGCGACCCCATGGACTGTAGCCCACCAGGCTCTTCCACATAATGCAAACTTGGAAAAAATGAGTAAATACTTTGATCCACATATCACTTTCATATCAATAATAATCACTTATCTTAGTGGTTATGAGGGTGGAAATAAAGTTGTGTGTATCAGGCACTTGAGAAACAGTCAGTATACAGCAGGTCATCAACAAAACATGCATATGGGTGTTTCTGCAGTTATCAGGGGCATCGTTCGCCAGAGAGAAACCAGCATGAGCAAGTCCTCTTGAGTCTCATTCCCAGGAAGGGTGTACAACTCCTGACCAGCTAGATCTGCCTGTAGTTTCATTGATAGGTCAGCTTTAGCAACTTTATATGATTCCATTTTTCTTGGCATCTGTGATGTGCTGGGTCAAATATGTAACTCTCTTAAAAGCCACAGTATACAATTTTGGGGTACTAGACTCATACCTGTTTTTATTTCTCCTATATGATTTTTCTTTAGATTATATTATATCTAATTATCTATTTGATTATTTAGATTTATATATAATATGATAGATTTTAAATTAATTATTTTGAAAAATGTTTTAAATTCTTTATAAGTTAGAAGTTATAGATAAGTAATCATCTTCTGATGTCATGGCTGCAGTTTCTGTGCACATTGAATTTGGAGCCCAAGAAAAGAAAATCTGTCACTGCTTCTGCTTTTTCCCCTTCTGTTTGCCATGAAGTGATGGGATCAGATGCCATGGTCTTAGATTTTTGAATGTTGAGTTTTAAGTCAGCTTTTTCCTCTGCTCTTTCACCCTCATCAAGAGGCTCTTTAGTTCCTCGGCATTTTCTGCTATTAGAGTGGTATCATCTGCCTATTTGAAGTTTTTGATATTTCTCCCTAGATACTAGATATATGATATGCTATATAGTAGAGAGTATATTGTTGTCTTAGCATGATATAATACAAATATAAAATTACTTAAATTGGAACAAATTTTAGGAGCAAGCACTATTACATCCTAATTTTTTAAATAATGTTTTAAGCTGTATTTTATTTTGCTGATACACCTCAGTTGTCTTTTGAATTGATGAAAGAAACTTATTTCACTGTGTGACTAGTCTCTGAGACTCAATTTCTTTACACTTAAAAATAATACTTGTCTTTGGTACTTTCAAGCTCTATTACACTAAATTTAAACCTTATTAGTCCTGGGCCATACAAAATGTGTTTATGCTTTAATATATCTACTATGTACATATTTTAAAGACAATGGGAATGTTCTTCAGAAATGTATGTTTCTGGAAAGTTTTGAAAAATTTAAGTATATAATTAGTTTACACTAAACTACCTTTCCATGAACAAAGTTTGCAGGCATACTGAATCAAGTGTAGAAGATATTGTAAAGAATCTTTACTATTCTGTGATTAGCTTGTGTAATGCTATTTTTTAAAATTGTATTTGAAATAACATTTATACACAAATTTGCTAGATATGTTCTTTTTTAATTTGTAGAAATAGACATGCAAGGTTACAACTTTAAGTATTTCAAAATCCATGGGAAATTTAGATTTATTTTTAAATTAAATATTTCATTACTGTCCACCTTCCAAAAGAACATATATTCTAAACTTGGGTGATAATTTTGGACATTCTTGTTCTAATTGTAATATACAAGAGCAATAATGCAACTAAAAATAACAAATCTGGAATAGTCTAGATAGATGTGCTTGCAAGTGAAATACTGTTTTCAAAACAAAGTGTGAAAAAAGGTTTAATGATGCAAAGTTGTTAGTAAATTTGGAGTTAGTTAGTAAAAATGGAGTAACTTTGTTAGTCTTTACTTAGTCATGAGCTGTAGTTTTTACAAGAGTACATCAGCACAAGCTCTGTCAGAAAAGAGCTGGAGAAAGTCATAATCAATCTGTTATTTTGCATCACCCAAGACAGATGACAGATCTGTAATAGTTTTCTTTACACAGGGTTTAAGACACAAATAAATGTATGTATCACTTTAGTGATAATGGAAACTGACTTTGTGACCTCATGTAATCTTTCAAGGATATTTTCATGGAAGGCTGGGAAATTGCAATGTTAATGTAGAATGGGTTAAATTTGCCACATTTCTTTTATTCATTTTCAGAAGATGGATTCAGTTATGCTGTTTTACATTCTAATTTAAATTTTTACTTGAGAATGAGGTCCTGGCATTGGAATGTTTCATACCCTATGTGAAATTTGGCTGTCTTCTGTATCAGCTTGACCTTCTGCTATTCTGTATATTTACTGGTGGACATTTCACCTGTTCCTCTTAGTTTAGTAAAGCTATAAATAGGAAGAAGTAGAAAGGTTAGCCAATCAAAATGCAGAATACGGATAAAGGTCAGGATGGTAGGGCATGCAATTCTAATTCCCAATATATATCAGACAATAAAAATCTGACACCTCGTTCTTCTGGCAAAAACTGTAATAACAGAATTGAAAATACTGTGCAAATTATTTTTTCATACAGGACTGTAGAGTTGAAATAGAGTAATAGTATTTGTCCATTTTCATTAAACTTTTAGAATTATACTCTGATGCTTATGAAAAAAGAATTTATACATACAGAATAGAAACACAACAAATGTGTATCTGCAAGTTCCAGATTTTTACATATTTTCTCTTTACTCATTTCTGAATTATAGTTTGAATTATATGTAGGCAAAGTAAAGTGTAGGTAAGATAATTCATAAAGACTTAGAAGTCCAAAATTTGAAATAAATGATGGCAAACACTGTTGATAACTTAATAAGTTAATTGTTCTTTTCACTTAAGTTATAGCATTTACATATAGTTGCCGGCATTTGTGTGAAAATTGTGGGGTATATGAGTCTGAATAACAGCTTCCCAAAGGACTTGCTATCTGGAATCTGTGATCGTTACCTTATATGGAAGTAAAAGAGACTTTGTAGTACTATTAATTAAAGGTACTATTTAATTAAAGTTCTTAGGATGAGAAGGTTATCCTAATTATCCAGATGTACCCTAAATTCCACCAGTTGTGTCCTTATCAAGAAAGGTAGAAGGAGCATTTACAAACATACAGAGAAAAAGGCAGTGTGACCTTGGAGGCAGAGATCAAAGTGATACAACCATGAGCCAAGGAATGCCAAGAGCTTCCAGAAGCTGGAAGAGGCAAGAAATATATTACCCTTTAGCCTCTGAAGGGAGTGTGGCTCTGCCAATACTTTGATCTTGGTCCAATGAAACTAATTTCAGATTTTTGACCACCAGAGTTATAAAAAACTAGATATATGTTATTTTAAGCCACTAAGTTTCTGGTTTTGTTACAGCAACCAAGGGAAATTAATACAGAGGACATTTGCAGTAAAAGAGTGAAGCTCTGGGAACATTTTTGCTTAAAGCAATGTTCCTTTTAAGTGTATAAAGAGAGGGATTTATAGGAGTTTATAGGGAAGAGTATGGTCTTGCTAGGTAGCATAGTGGTATAAAATTCCACTGTACAGGAGACACAAGAGACTCAGGTTTGATCCCTGGGTTGGAACAATCCCCTCGAGCAGGAAATGGCAACCTGCTCCAGTATTCTTGCCTGGAAAATCCTATGGACAGAGGAGCCTGAAGGGCTATAGTCCATGGGACTGTAAAGAGTCGGACATGACTGAACATGCAATACCCATGGATTAGAGTCACATCTAATCCAATCATCAATTCAAACTCAAACATCTCAGCTCATCTTAATATGTAGTAGCTGATCAGATAAGTCAGCTGTTATCTAAGAGTACAGTCCCTTAAGGCTCACTAATCAATTTGTGTAGAGAAGTAAGTCCTGTGTATGGAATGAAGGGTCCTGGTTGGCTTATAGAGAGAGTTTCTTGCTTCTTAATTTCTTCAAGTGTTTAAAGAAGGGGAAGAGTGCTGTATCAAAAATCTCTTCCAGTAATTCAGGCCATCTATTGTGAAGGAGAGAGGTGACTGAAAAATATCAGAATCTGGGTATGGTTAAGGATGATAAGCCCGTTGGTGTACTTTTCTAAGGACAATGAAGAATATGAAACTGGACACCCAGAATATGAAAGTTCAGAACACTAATTATGGGAATCAGGACAAGACGGGTGGAAAAGCACCTAAAACACAATTTTACAGTATTTTTAAAACATGCCCTATCACTCTTCTTGTCCGTATGCCTGAGAGGTTATTTAAAACTTGAAACTGAGTGACAGTCCTGAGTGTTAAGAGACAGGATCCAGAGTAACCATGGGCAGATTCCAGCCCTTGAGAAAAGGGAAAGAAGGAGTCACTGCAAGGAGAATAAGATAAAGAGACCAGAGACCCAGGAGCCAAACCGGACTATCAGAGCGTCCTGAAAATAGAATCGGGAAAGCATTTCAAGGAGGAAATGCTTTTTCACCTGCCCAAAGCTGTTAGTAAAATAAGAACTGAAAATTCGCCCTTGATTTTAGTGAAAAGGTGGAGGAGGGGCGGTTATCCCTCACAATAAACAGTTTCAATAGAGTCATCTGACTGTTGTTACTTTATCATAAAAAAAAAAAAAAAAAACTTCTCTGAAGTATTTATACAAACTGATTCTATATGTTTAATAAATTCTGTATGGGGCTAAATACATTTTATTGGTTGCCCTAATATATATGTGTATATATACACACGTGTGTATATGTGTATACATATGTATATGTGTGTGTGTGTGTATATATATATGTATGTATGTATGCATATGTAACTCCCAAGTATTTTTATTGCTAAGATCAACACTTAAGAGTAAAAGAGAGAATACAAAGAGAGAGAAAAAAAAAGCATAGTTACTCCAGATAACTTTTCTATGTTAATGAGAATGGTTTTATACAAGGAAAATTTAAAGGAACTAATAATGCTGAAGAGGTGATGGGGGAGAGTTACTGGAGCAAGTCTCTAAGAAAATGGGTGAGATTAAAGGTACATATGTGGAGAGTTGACTACAGATAAGGGAAGACACTTCAGTTCTTTAGATAGGTTAATTACCAGGAGTTCAAGAAAGAGTGAAGGGAGTTATGGTGATCCTAGAAGCTAAAATCAGAGAAGGCAATGGCACCTCACTCCAGTACTCTTGGCTGGAAAATCCCATGGATGGAGGAGCCTGGTGGGCTACAGTCCATGGGGCCGTGAAGAGTTGGACATGACTGAGTGACTTCACTTTCACTTTTCACTTTCATGCATTGGAGAAGGAAATGGCAACCCACTCCAGTGTTCTTGCCTTGAGAATCCAAAGGACAGGGGAGCCTGGTGGGCTGCCGTCTGTGCGGTCGCACAGAGTTGGACACGACTGAAGCAACTTAGCAGCAGCAGCAGCAGAAGCTAAAATATTCAAGGAGCAAAGGAGAGGGACCCAAATATTGATGAACGATCCCAACCAAGAGGGAAGAGGTGGAGTTGTGTGATGACATAAGATTCTAAGCTGACATTTTTCAGGAAGAAAGAAGGAAGAATGGTTTGCAAATTTTAAACGAACAAAAAAGACACTCAGCTCCCTTAGAAGCTAGTGACAGAAGGTATGCAAGGACCAAGGAGCTCTGTACTCACACTGCAAACTCAGAGGACTGCCAGGAAAGTGGTGTCTACAGGGAGGAGCAGGAGAGGGAAGAGAAAATGATCAGAGAAGATGAGGACGGAGCAGGGTATTTTAACAATAATTTTCCATGAGTTCCAGAGGGCTCATTGGAAGAGTTTGTGGAGTTAGAGAGTAGTGGTGGATGAGGTTGACTAGAGAGGATGAACGTGAACCAGGTGACCAGGGCTTGCTTTGACCAAGTGAGGAATAGAAGGCAGGATGAGGCCCGTGCTCTTGTGCTAGGGCCGTTTGTAGTGGCAAAGCTGTGAGTGATGTGACCGAAAAGAGAGCTGGGGGCCTAACACAGAGGCAGGGTTCTGGGGTCCCACATTTCTTGGTTGGAAAATCTCCACAAAGGTCATCATGCCCTGAACTTGTAGGACTGCTAACATCCCCGTTATCTGCCCCTGACCTGGGAGTGGAGGCCAACAAAAGATTCATGTGCCTCAAATCTCAGAGGTCCTACTCAGTCCCTATTTATTAAAAAAAAAAAAAAAGAGGGTGCAGGAGGGCATTTAAATGTGAAGTCACTGAGATACATCCTCATCAATCCTACATCAGGGCCATGAAACTACTAAAGGCAGTCATGACAATGCTGATTCATTTAATAAATTTTAAGAGGTTATATATTTATCCAACTCATCAGGGCTGTAGCTAATCCAGTTCAGGCCATTGTATTTCCTTGTGTACTTACTATAAATTATCTTTATGGCTAAGACTGCTTAAGAATTAACTTGCATAGTGCATAGCGATACAGCTAAATGTGCAACTTTTCCCAGTAAGAATAAGAGGCACATTTAAGACATTCTTTTGAAACAGCACTTCTATTGAGAAAGTTGTTTTAAAAAATCTCTACTATTATATCTCTACTATTCCAATTAGAGGGATTCTGTAGTTATCAGAAGATCAGGCAATTAAGTTTTCTCTGGCAGTTCACACTCACATACACACACTGGCAGCAGATAATACAAGAAATGATAACCCTCAAACACTTGACGGTACTCTTTGTTCTTATGCTCCCGTTTACCAACTTGAGCAGATGAGTGTGAAATGTTTTCCGTAGTCTATGTGTGGGAAGATGAGAGTATCCAGGGACAGTTGTATACGGGGTTAAAATAGGGTTACCAGGCTCCTTAGATAGTGTAAAAATGTTTCATTCAGTTATAAACATCAAAGTGAGAGACTGTTTTTAAAGAAACTGGGATGACCCAGAAGGATGGTATGGGGAGGGAGGAGGGAGGAGGGTTCAGGATGGGCAACACATGTATACCTGTGGCAGATTCATTTTGATATATGGCAAAACCAATACAATATTGTAAAGTTAAATAAAATTAAATTAAAAATAAATACATAAAATAAAGATCTTGTCAGATTGTATTCCAGAACGTGATTTAGGATGAGAAAGTTTAGTGCAGCGTCACTGAGTCACAGCAGTGTGTGTCTGTGGTCCTTTTTCATTTAACATCATCTGCAGCACAGGGGGTAGTCTGGACCAGGAAGCAAGATTATCAGTAATGCCTTTCAGCCTAATTATCCTTAAAACATAATTAACATTAATCAAGCATTACATTCTTTAATATATTATTTTAAATGGGGGCTTGTAAAGTAGAAAGATATCTCTCTTTCTTTTTTTTTTTTTTTGAATTTTCATTGGAGTAAAGTTGATTTACAATATTGTGATAGTTTCAAGTATATAGCAAAGTGATTCGGTTATACATAGGCATATACCCACTCTTTTTTAGATTATTTTCCCATATAGCCTATTACAGAGCATTGAGTAGAGCTGCTGGTGCTATACTGCAGGCTCTTATTAGTCATCTATTTCATATATACTAGGGTGTATATGTCAGTCCCAATCTCCCAGTTTAACCCTCCCCCACAGGCTATATCTTTATATGTATTTTCAATCTTAGGTTATTGCAAGACATTGAATATAGTTTCTTGTGATATACAGTAAATTCTTGTTGCTCATCTATTTTATCTATAGTAGTTTGTATCTATTAATCTTCTGAAGCTAGAGCTATAGTGTTTGAATTGATAAGAATTTGGTATGAGTCATGTAGACAATGAAACGAAGAAATGAAAAGCAAATGAGCAAAATTATATTATGAACTGTAAATTCACAATTTTGAGAAATGAATAGAAAAGTAACCACAGAGTTAAAGAATTAGGAGTCTTGCCCAAAATCAATAGTTGAAAAGCCAAATAATAATGAACACCAGCAAATGGTGACTAAAGTATCTTTGCTAAATCAACAAAATGTTGATAATCTAGAAACTCAGAAAACAGTCCCAATAAGGGAAAACTGTGATTTTATCATATGTAGACATGCCCTTCCCACAAGCATAAATAGGAAGAATAAGAAAAATGAAGAGACAGACTCCTGACATTGCTCTGTAGAAAATAATGATCACTAAAATAACTAATTTAAAGAATGCATTCTTAAATTACAGAAACCTATAGACCTATAGACCTCAAAACTATGATATGCTACATGGATAGTACATTAAATATGTAAATAATATTTCAGAATATGCATACATCTATGAATACATTTTAATATTTTCTCTTTCAATATAAAATGCAGTATTACATTTAAGTATTACCATTATATTTTCTTATAATTGTCTCAAATATTTGTTAAGGAGACAGAGCATAAATAATCAAACATATATTTAATGAATATATGTGTAATCTTGCAATTGAGAGATTTGTGTAATAGTATGCCAGTATGACTGCAGCCATGAAATTAAAAGACACTTACTCCTTGGAAGAAAAGTTATGACCAACCTAGATAGCATATTCAAAAGCAGAGACATTACTTTGCCAACAAAGGTCCGTCTAGTCAAGGCTATGGTTTTTCCAGTGGTCATGTATGGATGTGAGAGTTGGACTGTGAAGAAAGTTAAGTGCCAAAGAATTGATGCTTTTGAACTGTGATGTTGGAGAAGACTCTTGAGAGTCCCTTGGATTGCAAGGAGATCCAACCAGTCCATTCTGAAGGAGATCAGCCCTGGGATTTCTTTGGAGGGAATGATGCTGAAGCTGAAACTCTAGTACTTTGGCCACCTCATGTGAAGAGTTGACTCATTGGAAAAGAATCTGATGCTGGGAGGGATTGGGGGCAGGAGGAGAAGGG
>NW_011494622.1:820217-837102 GCF_000754665.1 Bison bison bison
GGGGGCAGGAGGAGAAGGGGACGACAGAGGATGAGATGGCTGGATGGCATCACTGACTCGATGGATGTGAGTCTGAATGAACTCCCGGAGTTGGTGATGGACAGGGAGGCCTGGCGTGCTGCGATTCATGGGGTCACAAAGAGTCGGACACCACTGAGCGACTGAACTGAACTGAATGTGCTTACTTGCAGTAATGTGCCTATTTAATTCCAATAGAAAGAAAATATTTTATCATAGCATAGGTTTGTTGACTTAGGTCCTTTATTCCTTATATTGTTTTTTGTGTGACTATAAGGATGAAAGTAAAAAAAAAAAGTTTATTTTTTTGTAACTATATTATAAGCTTTCCAAATCTTTAAAATTTTAATTAAATACATAGTACTTGTAATTTTGTGTCACGATTTTGATAAAATATTTTAGAGGTACTATCTATGGAGGATTGATTCCTAAGAGCTAGAAAGAAAAAATGGAGTCTTTCCTAAGTGTATAATTTGAAAAGTGTTGGCATGAGGTTACATTGAATATAGAAAGTGGAATTGAAAGAGCCAAAAAAGGAGAAGTCTGTGGATCTGAGGCAGAGATCCATGGAGGGGTGGATAGACATAGAGAAAAGGATCTGTTGTGAAGATGTAAGAGAAGTCTTCATGCATAAATAAGGTCAAAGCTAGGCCAAGTCCTAATCTAGGTCTAGCTCACGTGTGTTCTGTGCTTTCCATCAGAGACGATTCCCAGTGTCCAAGAGGGAATATGTACTCAAGTAGGCCAAGCAGAGGAAAGAATCCAATGTACGATTGTTAATCAAAAAGGGGAATCAGTTTCTACACCTGACGATTTAGATAACCCATAAGAGAAAGAGGATATAAAGAAAATGAATGTTCAAGCAGCGCTGTCCACCTGTAGGCACCTCTTCAGACCTTGGAGGGAAAATTTTGCTTTTTGTTTCTGTGAAGTTATGAACTGCCTTGAAGTTCTATTACTTAGGACTCTGCATCCTTTCATGATTTCTCAACATCAGTTTCTAATGCTAGAGCAGTGTGGCAGAAATTAAGACAGAGAATAGTTTGCCGCTGTGATGCTAATGACTCTCTTCCAAGTATTATCAAGTAAAGAAAAAAATCAATTTCTATAGTTACTCAAGTTCCAGTATCTGGATACACTGCCTCCTGTCTTTCTCTTCTTGGGGTGATATTTACTTGTTTGGAAACAGTACATCTGCTTGTTGGATAGGTCTGAAGTGGAGGCTACACTTTGTCAGGGAAATTTTAATAACCACAAAATAAAAATTCACCAAAACACCTGATTTGTGTTATCAAATCACCATAAGACATTTTTACTTTTATTAGAGTTGAAAAGTTTTAAAAGACGTTAAGAAAAAAAAAGAGCTACAACTTAGGATATTCAAATATATCATATCAAAACTATGACTTAAATTCATCTTCAGGAAAATTTATTTTTACTTTGTAGCATAAGCAAGGAATAGATAGATTACTTGTCAATATTCCTTAATAGACAAAGGAAAGCCTAAATGAGAACAAAAATGGAATTGGCAATTCAATAAGTGAAAAGTAAGAATGAGCTCTATTTTGAATTGCTGCAATTTTTATTCATTAAAATCACTCAGCTTGATAAGCAAGTCTTTTTAAATACCAAGAACAAATTGTTAAAGAACTGTCATTGTGCTCTTGCCTAGTTAGATAATGGGTCCCTTTTTGCGAGAATAGAAATAGGCTCCTGGATTTGTGTATCTGATTTTGTGGCTTTTGCAAGTAGTAATTATGGAGGAGCCCGTAATGACAGAGGAGCCTGGCAGGCTACAGTCCACGGGGTCTCAGAGTCAGACATGACTTAGCAACTGAACAACAATGATGATGCAGGATTCCAGCAGTTAACTCTTGAATAGTCTGGCATATTCACAGACTTTTGCAAACCAATCTTGGTGAAGTATGTTTCATGGAAAGCTTGGTAAAAGAGTATGGATTAACCCTAGGGGGTGAATTGTTCAAACTTCTGTTTTGACTGACAGAGGATCAAACTAGATATCTGTATATAAAGCAGACCCAGCATTTGGCGATTGGATTTTCTGATTCAATGTAACTTCAGATAAAGCAAGCATAACCTTCATGACAGGGCTGTTATTCCTCTTTTATCAGTAGTTACATATACCAGTTCAATGTGAAGCATCCCTGTGACCACAAAGATGGAATTGGGAACCACGGGCATTTCTTTAGTTGTGTGTGTTCCGTGATGAGGGCTTCCAACTGATCTTTGTTTTCAGTTTATACTTTTACATCTAATATGAGTGTGTGTGTATGAAAGTTCCTCAGTCATGTCCAACTCTTTGAGACCCCATGGACTATGCAGTCCATGGAATTCTCCAGGCCAGAATACTGGAGTGGGTAGCCTTTCCCTTCTCCAGGGGATCTTCCCAACTCAGGGATTGAACCCAGGTCTCCCACATTGCAGCCTGATCCTTTACCAGCTGAGCCACATGAGGAGGCATTATTTGCAGACAGACAGGTCTACCTGAGACTTCTTATCTAGATCAAAAAAGAACCTTTGCATCACTATATGTCTTCTCACTTAGCATCACGTTATTTTTTCCTATAATACTCTCCTATTGTCCCCTAAAATTAGCCTTCAAACTTTGTGGTTTAGTTAAAGAAAATGCCCAATATATGCATAAGACAGTAAAGCCTAAATGAGTAAATGAGGTGTTTTGAGCACATTTATTCATTCATTCACCCATGCATCATAAAGGACACCTGTGGTGGCTCACTGTGTTAGTTACCATACCATTTGCTGGTGATGAGAATTGGATCATAAAGAAGGCTGAGTGCTGAAGTATTGGTGCTTTTGAATTATGGTCCTGGAGAAGACTCTTGCCTGGAGAAGAAAATGGCAACCTATTCCAGGATTCTTGCCTGGAGAATCCCATGGACAGAGGACTGGTGGGCTACAGTCCAAAGGGGTCGCAAAGAGTCAGACACAACTGAGCAACTAAACAACAGAAGACTCTTGAGAATCCCTCAGACAGTAAGGAGATCAGACCAGTCAATTCTAAATGAAATCAACCCTGAATATTCACTGGAAGGACTGATATTGAAGTTGAAACTCCAGTAGTTTGGCCACCTGATCCAAAAAGCTGACTCATTGGAAAAGACCCTGATGCTGGGAAAAATTGAGAGCAGGAGGAGAAGGGGGCAACAGAGGATAAGATGGTTGGATGGCACCACCAACTCAATGGACATGAATCCAAGCAAACTCCAGGAGATAGTGAAGGACAAGGGACCCTGGCATGCTGCAGTCCATGGGGTTGCTAAGAATTGGACACAACTTAGCAATTCAACAACAACAACAGCAAGGAAAAATTAAGTAAGTGACAAATCACTTTCAAAGGGGATCAACGACTTTTGATCTATAAATAAAATGGTTTCAGTCTAGCAAACGTCTTTAACTTTAGATCAATCCTCTTTGAGGAAGGAACAACATATATGCCAGGTTAAAGGAAATTACAGAACCAAGGCATTTGGGAAAACAGTGAACTCAAATTTAGAATTTAGTAGTACGCACTGCATTCAATGTAAAAAGGAGTTTTTTTCCAATGTTTTTTATCATTGTTTCTGGGAGAAAACTTCAATTAAATGTTGATGCATTGATGGTTTTTAACACATCTTACGAAAGCCTTAGCAGAAGCAAACTCCTCAAGTAGGGGGCAGGAACAGGAAAAGAAACTAAAGGAAACTAAATCCAGAGAGTGTGTATATGTGTGTATGTATGCCAGGAGGTTGGGATGGCATGGCTTCCCATGAATTTGTCATAATTTTATTTCTTATACTTCACATACTTCATGCTCTGTATCCCTATAATTTTATTTATTTATGATACCAGCTATTGGACTCGTAGAATAATTATCAAACTCCATGATTTTCATAATTTTGTTTTGCTCTGCTTTTCTACTTCCAACTTTATATACAAAAGCATCACACTGATTTTTTAAATCAGATCTTAATTTGAAGCTCAGTTTCTCGGCACTGTTTCCATTTTTCAAAATGCTAATATTATTAAATCATGAAAACTTTGAGAATAAAAGCCCTGGCATTCAAATCAGACAGTCGCAAAGAAGACACTTTGCATGTACAGTGTTAAGCAAAAGAGTTGAGAGGCTTCCCAGATTTTGCAAATAAAAATGTATGTCACATGGTACATGGTTACATTAAAAATTATTCATCATTTATCTATAATTCATATTGAACTGAGCATCCTGTAATTTATGTGGCAATCCCATGATGTAGACCTAAATGAAATACAAAATCAGGATAAGTAGATTATGCATTAACTCTCCTGTCCATAAACAAACTATCAAAAGGAAAGTTACTAATTCATTAATATGAGTTTGTTCCTATAGATTGAATTATATCTGCATTTTAGAGTTGTATTGATAATACATCAAAAAGTCATATACTGAGTAATTGCAGTATGAGATTATCTACCTTAAATTGCTTTTAATAACACAAAGGAAGCCAGGGCTTATTCACAGGAAGCTTTGCATTTGAAACTAGAAAAATCATATCCCCTGCATGTCTTAAGTAAATAAAATTCAGCCCACATTTTGAAAAATATAATTCTATTTTAGAAAAATAACTATTAGAAAATAAGCTGGAATGATCATCAGAGGAGAAAATAATTTTTATTATTTTATTCTTTATTTTCTAATTTCTCTACTTTTAAAAATACTTTAAAATTAAAAAATACTAATGAAAAAGATGAGATTAAAAAGGTCCATGCTAACAGTTATTTATAAATAACTGGTTATTTAAAACATTTATAAATAACTGGTATATACCTGGTTCTAATAGCAATAGACAATTAAATATTTTTATCTTTTGAACACTTAATCTTTTATCTTTTAATACTTGAAATTTTTATCCTTTATATACTTTAGAAACTAAATATGAGTCAGCTAAAAAGCAAGGGATCTTGTTGTTTAGAATTCAGTCCTGGACTTAACACTTTCTACTTGTGTGTCCTTTATATGCTTTGGTTCTTTATCTGTAAAATGCGGGCAATGATATTACCTAATTCAAAAGATGATTTTTTAAGCATTAAATGCGTTAGGGTACAGTGGTTATAAAATCCCTGACTTATTTTAAGTGCTATGTCAGTGTTAATGTCAGTTACTCTTTTTTGTGCGTGTACAATGAGATTTGCTTGTGTTTACTGTTTTTTTTTTTATTATTATTCTTTTAAGCTAGAGGCTGCCTGATTAAGAAAATACTACGATACTAAAAGTTGCTGCTTAATCATTTTGGAACAAACTCAGGGAGAATTGTGGTAATGGGAAAGCCCTGGAAAAGACAATAACGACTATGGTTTCACAATTCCCTTTTGACAGATTCTTAGCAAGTGCCACAAACAAGTATTGGCAGCAACTTCCTGTTTCTGGTAGATTTGAAATACAAACAGCAGATTGTCTTAGCTCAGGTTATTACAACGAAACACCATAGTCCAAGCGACCTGAACAACAGGCGTTTGTTTCTCCAGTGCTGGAGGTTGGGAAGATCATGGTGCCAGCAGGTTCAGGCCCTCTTCTTGACTTGCAGATGGCTGCCTTCTTGCTATGTCCTTATACAGTGGAGAGAGGAAGTTCTGGTATCACTTCCTTTTTTTTTTTTTCTCGTAAAGTATAACTATCCTATCATGGGGGCTGTACCCTCATGATCTTATCTAAATCTAACTATCTCCAAAGGGCCTTGCCTACTAATACTATCATATGGAGAGTTAGGGCTTCAAGGTACAGAGTTTGATGAAACCCAGTCCATAGCACAGACCACTGGCGTTTTGATTTAATGGATTCATACTAATCAGCCTTCTGCACCCAGAAGTTGACAGGGCTTGCCATCCTCCAAAAAGTGCAGGACATAAGAAAGCCACTTGTCTTTCCTAAAGTCTGTGCTTTGTTTCTTTATTAGAGTTTTACTCTTTGGTTTTTGTTTATCCTTCTGCTGCTGCTGCTGCTAAATTGCTTCAGTCGTGTCCAACCCTGTGTGAACCCATAGATGGCAGCCCACCAGGCTCCCCTGTCCCTGGGATTCTCCAGGCAAGAACACTGGAGCGGGTTGCCATTTCCTTCTCCAATGCATGAAAGTGAAAAGTGAAAGTGAAGTCGCTCAGTCGTGTCCCACTCTTAGCGACACCATGGACTACAGCCTACCAGGCTTCTCCATCCATGGCATTTTCCAGGCAAGAATACTGGAGTGAGGTGCCATTGCATTCTCCATATACTTCCTGACCCCTCCTCATTTATTTTCTCCTCAAAATTAGAAGTTAGAATAGAAAAATGATACTCTAAAAGCAATCGGGAGCAGTGGTTGCCTGTTATAACTGGATTTGATCCATTGCTACTTCTGTCTCTATTATTGCATCAATATTGCCTCAAACAGATAACATATGGCAGAGAGAATAACTCATGATTTATATGCAGTCCAGCTGTGTGTATGTGATTCAACCTCATATGGGGTTAAAAATAAATTCATGATCAGATTTAAACTTTATAGAGACATATGTTTACCTGTATCTCAGATGTGTTTCATTTCTATTTTTTATCCAAATACACATATTTACTTTTGGTAGTTAGAAGATTTGAAGCCTATAATAAGTAGGTAGGAGAAATGACTTTAATTTAGATTGAGAATAAAAAATTGATTATTAAATCCCTCTCATGAATAGGAATATAAAAAATATAATTTATAACTAAATTCATATGAAAACAAAATCTTTATCATTCTTTATAATAACTTAAGTGAAAGTCTCTCAGTCATGCCCGGCTCTTTGTGACCCCACGGACCATAGCTCACCAGGCTGTATAGTCCGTGGGGTTGCAAAGAGTTGGCCTGACTGACTGACTAAGCACAGCTATGGTCCATAGAAAAGGCATGGGAACCCTCTCCAGTATTCTGCCAGGCTCCTCTGTCCATGGAATTCTCCAGGCCAGCATACTGGAGTGGGTACCTATTCTCTTCTCCAGGGCATCTTCCCAACCCCGGGTTTGAATCCAGGTCTCCCTCATTGCAGTTGGATTCTTTACTGTCTGAGCCACCTGGGAAACCCATAATAACTTAAGTGATATAGAATAAAATGACCAAAATCAAATAGGTGAATATCTGTCTATTATAGCATGCTATTTTTGAAATATTAAAAGTAGGTGTCATTTAATTGTAACAGGAAAGATTATTGTTTCTAAGTGACCCTCATGAGAGAATCTGTAGAAGTTCATGAATGTATTTTTACAGTTTTACAAAGTGAACCTTAGGTTTAAAATATAGTTTTGTTTGATTAATTTTAATGTGTAATGGAATAAAAGATTATTCTCTTGGTTTTGGACAAAACTACTTTTTTCTGGTTTAATATATTATGTTTATTATTGAAACTATCCTTTAAATTAAAATATTGCAAAACTAAAAGGATACTGCATTAGGAGTAAATATTCAATAGGAATGTAATTAGATTGAATTTTCGCCTTCATTAAGCATGTGGACAAATCAGATGTGCATTTTCATTTCAAAAGTTTATTATAGGGAAAGCACATAAATGTAATTATAAGCTCTCCCATTAATACATCTTTGATTTCTTGCCATTCTGCATACATCTCCTAGTTCACATCTGTACACGCCGTTATCTTGAATTGAGTTCCTGCTGTAGGGCATATGGATCATTATTATATTTGGAAGGCTTTCTGTCATATGCAGGCAAATATCCATAAGAATTACATCAATGTTTAGTTACCAAAATCTTTGAAAGTTAAGGCAGTTAATGAATTGAGGAATTCGGTAGGTATCCTTTCAAATTTACTGATTAAGATTTGTAATTTATTATCAGATCATATCAGATCAGATCAGTCACTCAGTCGTGTCCGACTCTTTGCAGGCCTCCATGTCCATCACCAACTCCTGGAGTTCACTCAGACTCATGTCCATCGAGTCAGTGATGCCATCCAGCCATCTCATCCTCTGTTGTCCCCTTCTCCTCCTGCCCCCAATCCCTCCCAGCATCAGAGTCTTTTCCAATGAGTCAACTCTTTGCACGAGGTGGCCAAACTACTGGAGTTTCAGCTTTAGCATCATTCCTTCCAAAGAAATCCCAGGGCTGATCTCCTTCAGAATAGACTGGTTGGATCTCCTTGCAGTCCACGGGACCCTCAAGAGTCTTCTCCAGCACTACAGTTCAAAAGCATCAATTCTTCGGCGTTCAGCCTTCTTCACAGTCCAACTCTCACTTTTAAAATAGATACTGTGGGCTGCCTTACCACAAGACCTAGGTTACAACAGATTCAGTAGATAACAAGGACATTGTGTTTTTATATGCAAGGTGCTGTGTTTAGTCAGTCAGTCA
This sequence comes from Bison bison bison, assembly GCF_000754665.1. Lineage (NCBI taxonomy): Eukaryota > Metazoa > Chordata > Mammalia > Artiodactyla > Bovidae > Bison > Bison bison. The sequence continues at coordinate 828,606 of NW_011494622.1, forward strand.
TGCCGCCTGCCAGGCTGCTCTGTCCATGGGGATTCTCTAGGCAAGAATACTGGAGAGGGTTGCCATACCTTTCCTCCAGGGGATCTTCCCAACCCAGGGATCAAACCCAGGTCTCCTGCATTGCAGGCAGATTCTTCACCATCTGAGCCACCACGGAAGCCCAAGAATATTGGAGTGGGTAGCCTGTTCCTTCTCTAGGCGATCTTCCTGACCTAGGAATGGAACAGGGGTCTCCTCCATTGCAGGCTGATTCTTTACCAGCTGAACCACCAGGGAAGCCCTAAATGAAGGTAACACTGAACATATCCAGATGTATGAATTTTTTCATTGAATATTTTAAATTCAACATGAGGTAAAATGTGGGTATATATTTGGAGTATACATAAACATGTATATAGTGACTGCATTCTTTAATGATGTAGTAACTCTTTTTATTAACATTCTGTAGGTGGGAAAACAGAGTGATTAGTGACAATATAACTAAATACTTTAACATTACACATTGCTTCTGGTAGATATTTTTTAATTGATTTTTAAAAATTTTTATGTAGTTTTTAAATGTTACTTCCCATTTAGTTACTACTAAATATTGGCTATATTCCCGTGTTACACAATGTATGCTTGAGTCTGTCTTAAACAAGGCCTTGACTTTTTAAATAAAGTCTACCAAATATGTTGATTTCTAAGAATTTCTAAACGTTCTTGGAAAGTGCTATTTACCTGAGAACAGAAAACGTGTCTTAAGTTTAGCCTCATATAACAATAAAATGCCAGAGCACAGGATGGGTGATTAATGAAAGCTTCTTAAAGGAAAATGCCATAGATTTAAAAAATATTTTTTTTCTCAAATGTTGCTTTGAAGCTTCTCTGAATGTGAGTTTAAGTGATCCATGTTTTGTTCTTATTCTGAAGACTGTTTCCTTCTCAGCAGTGCTTTTAGTACCAATATTTTCTATACATAATAATTGATTAGCAAAATAAATATAGTCACTGCTTACAAAAATCTTATACTCTGGTCACATTTATCAAATAGGTACTTAATTAAGTATATTTACAAAATGTTATACATTCTCTGAAGGAAAATGACAAGAGAGAATAATGCACATATGTCTTGGTACCTCCGACATTAAACTTTCAAAAGCAAACCACAAAAATACTATTTGTATTATCTACATATATAAGAATTAAAAAAATGAACAGACAACAGAACAAACTTGTCTGGTAATGATGCATGTTAAAGAAAACCAGAGCTTGATAATGAGGGGGCAAGAACAGATTTTTATGCAAGAACCAACGGTGTAGGGGAAAATAGACTTCCTAGAATTGTGCTCAATTCCAGGTACAATAAGTGAAGGTGGGGATTTATAGCCAAAGATGGGGAGTCTGATTAAATTGATGTGATAGGATTCTTGCTGAAGGCAGGAGTGACCAGATATCACCTGAGAGGCAGTGATGGGTGAGAAATATGATCAGATATCCCGAGTAGGGGATTCTGCTTAAACAAATTTAGCAGAAGTTTTACCAAAATTAAGGCCTGCAAATACATACACGGAAGTCTGAAACTTGAGGCTCAGTTGAGAAGAGGGTGCAGAAGACCTCTTTCTAAAGTTTGGTCAAGGAGAGAGTTTTGTCATGTGTACCAGCATTTGGTAAGTCTACTTCTTGAGGAGAAGGGTGGGGGAAGGATAGTAGAGATTGTATCACTGCTTGAAAATTTGTATTAAAAGGAAAACTGAAGCAGACATCACAAAATGTTGATTTTTGTTACATTTAGGTACTAGGTATCTGTTCTATTATTCAGTAAACCTTGGAGATATTTTATATCACACAAATTCTTTTTTGAAACAAGAAATATTATTTGAGCTGAAATGTGAAAGATAGGTAGAAATGACTTGGGTGAAGGAGAGCTGATAGTGGGGTTGGGTTTGAGAGAGCATGCAGGGTAGCACTACTCAGTGCTGTGAAATACAATTAAGTTATTACAAATAAGACATATGTGTATTTAAAAGTGTATATCCATGTATATGTGGGTACACAAATATATGTATCATTTATAAAGTATGCAGTTGTTACTTCTTTCCTAAAACGTTTTAATGAATTTCTCAGCTTAAATTATAAAAAAGCAAATGTTTCCTGAAAATATTTTTAGCACAACAAAACTAGATCATTAATTACATGCTATCTAAATTATGGATTGAATATTTTAAGAGCCTTAAGAAGAACAAGTGTTATATTAATTAGAGAAATAACAACTCTAGTTTTACAGATTGAAGCATGAAAATCAAAGCATTACTAGAGTTGTTCTTTATAGTTTATAATATCTTCACATTGATGAGGTTATGTTCTATAACTTTCCATTCATGTGTGGAATTAAGTTATTGCCTCTAATTATGAAAGTAATAGAATCATGATTAGAAGATAGCTTCTGAATCAGTAGTTCTCATTCAGCCTTTTACTCTTCACATGAAATTTCTTTCATCTAGAATGTAGGATTTGCTGTTGTATAAAATCCAAGTTTCTATAGTTAAAATTTATTTTTAAAATTTTTGATAAATCTGTAATTGAGAAAAGACCATATTTACTACAGGCGTAGGAGAGTAAGCTTTAAATCATATTTAAGACTGAATTCTCACATATCCTTTAATTTTATTTTGAACACATTATTTTTGAACAAATGGCCAATAACATGTAGATATCACTCAAAGATGATTTGTCTTGTAGGAGAGGTGGGAAACTTTATTAAAGTTGTTACGGGTTTTAATGCATACATTTTAAAAGATAATTAGTTGACATGCTAACAACATACTGTTAATGATTTATAAAGAAAAGTATAGTCCTTTCTTGCCCTATTAACTCCTAATTAGTTAGGTAAATGTACTTACAAATCTGAGCTCAACTCATGTAACTAGTCACCTGAGATTCCAAATAAAACTAAGTTACATACTTCCAAACATAATAAATGACTCCCAGCTTATGAGAAAACTAAGTGTATAGATGCATAGTGATGTAAGATGGTTCCCTGTTCATGGCCTCTTATAGGATTAAGTGGAGACATGGGACTCCATAGTCACATGCTGCCTCTTGTCTTTACTGTGTGGCTTGTCGGCATTTCTTGAGCAGAAGTTGAGCAGCGGCAGCTCTGCTAGTTACCCCATGACCTGGGGCTCGCCTCTGACCTGGTCAAACCGCATTTCCTCCCCTGACTCACTGCTCTCTGGGAAGAGTCGCTGAGAGGCCATGTGTAAATCAGCTAGTTCACCCCAGGGTCCGACAGACAGTAGCTGCTCCATGAATGATCTCTCACTTCTTTCCTCTTCCATCTTTGAAGCAGTGCTGACTATAGATTTTCCTCCTAATACTGTAACTGTAGCTTTTAAGATTTTTTTTTTTAAGTTTTGTTTGTTTATTTCTGGCAGTGCTGGGCGTTTCATTGCTGTGAGTGGTTCTTTGTGAGCCGGGACTCCCCTTTAGTTGTGGTGCATGGGCTGCTCATTGCAGTGGCTCCTCTTGTTGGGGAACAAGGGCTCTAGGGCGTCTAGTTTACAGTAGCTGTGGATATGGGCTCAGTAGTTGCGGCTCCCAGGCTCCGTAGCACTGCCTCAGTAGTTTTGACTCAGGCGCTTAGTTGTTCCATTGTATGCAGGATTAGGGATCAAACCCATGTTTCCTGCTTGGGTGGACAGATTCTTGACCACTGATCCACCGGGAAAGCCTCTCCTGTAGTTTCTGATCTTACAGAGTTGACAGGAAGAAATAGTTTGAGAAGAACGTATACTACCATCCATGTAACACATATTAGAAATATAAAGTGATGTTATGATATTTCAAATATCTTGGAAAACAAAACAAACTCCCATTGCATCTTCAAAACATACTGCATATCAGCTGAATGAAATCTCTTTTTCTTCATCAACCAGTTTCCAGTGGGTCTGCATTGATGGCAAGGGGGCCAATAAATCATAGGTATTAGTGTCTTTGGGACTAGTTATTTTTATTATAAGGAATTGAAGAATATTCTAAATATCAATAATATTCTCAATATTATTAGTACTGAGACTTAGAAGGACAGCAAAAGTTTCCTGGATGAGAGTGGTTGGGAATTATTCATAAGTTACTCAATGAAGGAAGGGGAATTCGAATGAAAGGAATGTTAAAACTTAAATATAATCAGTACAATCCAGCAGTCTCACTTTGATGTGTTTACCCAAAGGAATTAAAGAAGGGACCGTAATAGATATCAGTGTTCATAGCAGTTTCATTATCGATAGTCTAAAGGTAGAAACAGCCCAACTGTTCATTGACAGATGAATGCATAAGTGAAATGTGGGCTACACACACACCCTGGAATATTGTTCATCTTTAAAGAGGAATGGGATTCTCTTACATGATACAACACTGATGAACCCTGAAAACATCAGGCTAAGTAAAATAAGACCAAAAAAGACATAAAAAATTCATAAAGACAGAAATAAAATAAAAGTTAGAACGGCTGGAGGCAGAGGAGAATAGGGAATTATTAAATGGGCACAGAGTTTCTCTTTGGAAGGTTGAAAACAATCTGGAAATGGATAGTGGTGATGGTTGCACATCATTGTGAGTGTACTTAGTGTAATTGAATTACACAGTTAAAATGGTTAAATGGCTTATAAACAAACAAACAAAACTAGTTCAGTTAATCATTTAAATTTACCTGATGATGATCTTCAAGACTGTTGTAACTTAAGTATGACGTAGCTGTAGCAGTAGCAGTGTTAGTCACTCAGTCTTTTCCGACTCTTTGTGACCCCAAGATCTGTAGCCCGTCAGGTTCCTCTGTCCATGGGATTCTCCAGGCAAGAATACTGGAGTGGATTGCCATTCCCTTCTCCAGAGGATCTTCCTGATCCAGGGCTCGAACCCAGGTCTCCTGCATTGCAGGCAAATTCTTTACCATCTGAGCTACCGGGAAGATCAGGATAAGTATGACATAAGACTTTGCCAAATGGACGTGTGGGGCGTGGAAGAGTATCCAACTATGTTTTTTTGAGGTGTTTTCACATTTTACAAAAGAGAAGTTATTTAAATAGGTGACTGTATTTAAATACATTAGCTTGGAGATCATGTATATATCACACAGGCAAGGGTTCAACTCCCAGCTCTGTCAACTCATGTGCTCTGTGACCTGGAATGAATTATTTAAGTGTTCTAACTCCAGTTTCCTCATCTGCATAATAAAAATAGGACTTACATCAAGGTCGCTGTAAGGATGGAAAGGGGAGAATGCTTGTGAAGCAGTTACCATTATACTTGACACCTAGATACTCCTCAGAGAATGCTTGCAGTTAGCATTGCTTTGCAAAGATCTGCATTCCATGTATCTTTAGCAGTGATGACTAAACCTCCATCAAAACTGGAGTTAAATAACTTGTGAGCATGTGCATTCAAACTTTTTTTTTTTTTTTTCCCACAAAGGACCTGCAAAGGTTCAGAACCATGGCCGTAGAAGCTTGTTTTATGCCCTGAGACACAGCAGAGAGCGGTAAAGTCTCAGCTCAGAAATGCTTACAAGGGGAGTTTCTCAAGTGTTGAAGGGTGAAGTTCATGGTGACTCACTGAGGTGTGCATTTCTTCTTAGTCTCTCTCCTGGGTTTAGTAAATGGGCACAGGATTTTGTACCTTCAAGAGTTCATACTTGAGTGAGGTCATAGTACAAGTTACTAGAGTTACAAGATGTGGATTCCTTATCCAATACTTTAGCTAAGTAGTGAATACATTTGAATTTACAAAACTTTTTAGTGCCAAAAAGATAAATAAGGACCTTGAATTCAACTGATTAGGAATGGGGAAAGTTCTTGCATTGCCTAGATAATATGAATTTGAGAATATTATTTGACCTCTTTAGACCTCATCTATATAAAGAATGAGAACAAAGCAGTGATTTAAAAATGTGTATAAGAGTTGTGAAACTCTTTAATCAAGGAGAAGCTTACAGGGAAGGCTAACACATAAAACAGAACTGCATCTTTCTGCTTGTGACCTACTTGCTTTATTTTTACACTCTACTTCCCACTCCAGCCCGATGGGGAATTTTTCATGTTTTGGAAAACCCTGAAACTCAAGCAATTTAGAGTAACCATTTGACTCTCCACAATTCTACAAAATATAATTGTTAACTGGCCAAAGTTGCAAATGGTATAAAATATCTTTTGAACAGGAATTAGAAATAAACTTAATATCCGTGTTATTTTGTGACACAGATGTAGACGATGTGAAAACATTCTCTTTTAAATTTGAGGTCCATCCTATCCTCAAACTGCTGTGTCTTAGGTCATTGTGAGCAAGTTCCAAGATACCGTGAGGCCTTAGACCAATCTTTTCTTTAAGTAAGGTTTACGGGGACAAACAATATTAGAGGAGAGGAAAGAGTCATATAATTACACTGAAATGTCATAGGTGCCTCAGTGAAGAAGTAAGGCCTTCCTATGCCTGAGTTGGCAAAGAGGAGAGGCTCCAAGCTGGGCAAGAACATGTTTACTAAGGTGGTTAATGAAACTGCTCTCTGTCACAGTTTTTCTCACTGAAGCACCTGATGCAATTATCTTGAATACAGGCAAGGTTTTTGTTTGTTTGTTTGTGTGTGTGTTTATTTTTGGCTGTGCTGGCTGTTCATTGCTGTTTGGGCTTTTTCTCTAGTTGCGGTGCAGAGGCTTCATATGTGGTGGCTTCTCTTATTGCAAAGCACAGGCTGTAGAGCATGCAAACTTCAGGAGTTGTGGCTCCCGGACTGCAGAGCACAGGCTCAGCAGTGATGGCTGGTGCTCCACTGCATGTGGCATTTCCTGGACCAGGAATTGAACCCTTTGTCTCTCGCATTGGCAGGTAGATTCCTTACCACTGAGCCACCAGAGAAGCCCAGGGTATTTGTTTTTATATTTATCAGAATGTGTTAAATTATAAGAATTTTATAATACCACACATCTCACCCTTCATTAAACCCTCATATGAGTTTGTTGCTTACAAATACTTAAATCTGTTTCTCTTAAAATATATAGTTAAATAAGAAACTTCTTCCCTTTGAGTGCAGAGATATGGTATAGTTTTCTTCTCCTTAATATAAAAAGAGCTTGTCAGATGGGAAAATATCAGGAATATGATCAGGACCACATACTCATTTCACTGATGAAGTTAAGCTTAACATCCACAAAAACAAAATGTTGGAAGCAAGATGAGAGAAGCCACTCCATTTCAAACTCTTAATTTATACAGAAATTTGTGTATACAGTCATGCCAAATAGAGTTGTCAGCCCAATATCTGTGTAGGAATGTCTCAAAGACAACATGATATAATCAAACCTATTGTTAATTTAAATATATATGTATATATATATATGAATCAAACATTACTGCACCATCATTTATGAACTTGATGTAGATTTCTTTCTGATAAGTATTCACATTAACAAATATTCAGCTTTGGCTTCATTTAGTCTATTTTGCTAACAGTATGCATACTTATGACAGTCTCTCTTTATTAAATTCCCTGTGTCTCCTGCAGTTTACTATCTTTTTTAAAAAAATATAGATGTTTTCTGAATGTAGTGTTCTTGTACCTGGTGTATTTAAACAATGTTTTATTTTAAACAAGCTTTAAAATAATTGAACAATTAAATAAATATTATATTTCATTAAAATCCATGGTAATGAAATTATAATGTATATACTCTTAGAGATTCTGGACCTTGGGTAAGCTGACAAAACCAATGGATGGATCCTTTCTGTAAAAATCTACAAATGCGTAGAAATCTCACACTTTTGCATATAATTTAAGGATATCCATAGATCCTAGGTAAAAACCAAAATACAGTACATTTCATCATTGATATTGTGCATGTTTTTCTTTTTCCATTATTCCCCATTTCCATTGTTTAACATTAAGAAGAATGTTGTAGCCTGCACGAACATATAGCTCCTATGAAACTATATTTTAAATAACTTTTTTGTTTATGAAATGAATCTGCAGCCATAGACTAATTGTTATCATGTCTGCATAATGTGCTTTTTTTTATTTTTATTTTTTTTAATTTTATTTTATTTTTAAACTTTATATAATTGTATTAGTTTTGCCAAATATCAAAATGAATCCGCCACAGGTATACATGTGTTCCCCATCCTAGACCCTCCTCCTTCCTCCCTCCCCATACAATCCCTCTGGGTCGTCCCAGTGCACTAGCCTCAAGCATCCAGTATCGTGCATCGAAACTGGACTGGCAACTCGTTTCTTACATGATATTTTATGTGTTTCAATGTCATTCTCCCAAATCTTCCCACCCTCTCCCTCTCCCACAGAGTCCATAAGACTGTTCTATACATCAGTGTCTCTTTTGCTGTCTCGTACACCGGGTTATTGTTACCATCTTTCTAAATTCCATATATATGTGTTAGTATGCTATATTAGTGTTTTTCTTTCTGGCTTACTTCACTCTGTATAATAGGCTCCAGTTTCATCCACCTCATTAGA
>NW_011494622.1:837202-870299 GCF_000754665.1 Bison bison bison
GATTGCTGGGTCATAAGGCAGTTCTATTTCCAGTTTTTTAAGGAATCTCCACACTGTTCTCCATAGTGGCTGTACTAGTTTGCATTCCCACCAACAGTGTAAGAGGGTTCCCTTTTCTCCACACCCTCTCCAGCATTTATTATTTGTAGACTTTTGGATCGCAGCCATTCTGACTGGCGTGAAATGGTACCTCATAGTGGTTTTGATTTGCATTTCTCTGATAATGAGTGATGTTGAGCATCTTTTCATGTGTTTGTTAGCCATCTGTATGTCTTCTTTGGAGAAATGTCTATTTAGTTCTTTGGCCCATTTTTTGATTGGGTCATTTATTTTTCTGGAGTTGAGCTGTAGGAGTTGCTTGTATATTTTTGAGATTAGTTGTTTGTCAGTTGCCTTATTTGCTATTATTTTCTCCCATTCTGAAGGCTGTCTTTTCACCTTGCTAATAGTTTCCTTTGATGTGCAGAAGCCTTTAAGGTTAATTAGGTCCCATTTGTTTATTTTTGCTTTTATTTCCAATATTCTGGGAGGTGGGTCATAGAGGATCCTGCTGTGATGTATGTCAGAGAGTGTTTTGCCTATGTTCTCCTCTAGGAGTTTTAGTTTCTGGTCTTACGTTTGGATCTTTAATCCATTTTGAATTTATTTTTGTGTATGGTGTTAGAAAGTGTTCTAGTTTCATTCTTTTACAAGTGGTTGACCAGATTTCCCAGCACCACTTGTTTTTTGACCTTTGTCTGTCCCTTGTCTTAAACTGTTTCAGAAGATTAAATAGAATGTATATAAATGCAAGTATTTATCTAACTTTATATGCTATAAATTAGTCATAAAGAATTTTACTTGTGTACTTTATGCATATTAATGACATGGAGGCGTAAAATAACTACTTTTCTGTTGCTGCATCAGACCACTTGGAGAGGTCTGTCCTGGGGAGCATGTTGCCTCCACAGGTCATTTGGGGTTCACTGTTATCTGATGCAGGGCTAATAGAAAGAGATGCAGAGCTAATTATTTACAGATGAAATTAACTATATGGAAGTCGGCCATCGTTATTCTCATTCTGACCTCAGGTTCTAAACAATTTAAGCAACTATGAATAGCCAAGAGCAGATGGTACCTTCACTTTTTAAAGTTGTAAACATAAAGCTAAGTATTCTTGAGAACTGCTGTCTCCCAGAAAGCCATCACGTGCATTGTCAGCATTGGGAGGAAGCCCAGTTCCCGATACATGTGAAGAGTATAAGATCTCTATGAATTGAACTGCACCAGCACCTTGAATCTATTTGTAATAAATAACTATAATGCATTTGTCATTAACAACCTGAAGGGAAGTGCAGACAGAGAGAATTAGACCATCTCCATCTGTTTCCTGCAGAACTAAATTTTCTTAAGAATAATCTACCTACATGGATTTAGATATAAAAAGGGAGATACTATGACGGTGCTGGGCATTTTAATGCCCTTTGGAAAATACTGAGACTATATAAATTAATCAAGCAGTCTTTTTAATTTTCCAGACTCTGATCCCAGATCAGCCTTGTTTTCAGCAGGAATGAATGATAGCCCTTATGTTTTATTGCCCTTTTAACCTCAAACATCAAGCCCCATGGCAAAATCTAATGCAAAAATATAGTGAATGTTACTCTTTCTTGCCTTGCAATATGCTATTAATTGTATATTGAAATAAATGTCTAAGAGCATTTCAACAAAGCAAAATTAACCAAATGTGTATATTCCCATTATAGGCAAGGTATCATTTGCATAATTTTGGAAACTTCAAGTATTTTCAGGTCCCTGGAACTGGAAAGAATCAGAACAAGACAGGCCTTAACCTCCTTTCATCAATCTGTACTCATATTAATGCCAGATAAATCTGCTGGCTTGCTGGTTTAGGGATAGAATTTTTTTTTCTTTTCCCATTTATTACCCCTTCTTCTTCTTTTTTTTTTACATTTCATTTCTTTACTTTGCTTACTAGCTTTGCTATTTCCATCATTCCCTAAGCCACAAAATATTTGTTTAAATAAAATTGCCATAAGTTAGTTGTTACAAGAAAAAAAATTACACTGCTTAAAACAGTAATCAACTCAGAGTAACACTCTCTTCATGTCTGTTCACAGCTTCCCTCTTGTCCTTGCTTCTTTTAACCATGTGAGTTATTGAATGGTGTACAGGTCTACTCAGGGTTCTATTTGAAATTAATTCTGGGATTACAGTGCCATCAGGAAGGATGGAAATTGCAGTCAGTCTTTAATATTCCATGATCTCTAGTAGATCTGATTCCTCTCACCACCGTAGCTTGCTCTTCTGGTCTTGGATTGTTTAGAACTATAAGCTGTTCTGCTCTATTGGGCTATGTTCTGGCATCTGGTAGACCTAGAGAAGAGCTAGGAATGATGCTGGAGGAATACTACCTGCCTCATAGTCTGTCAGTGGGTCTCCTGAAACTGGAACTCCCTGTGCTAGGAAACTGTTCTTAGCACAAATTGGAAAGCTGTATGCGTTAACTCAGAAATCTACTCTGTCAAAGGGGAGACTCATCTAATTGGTGAAGTATCTTATTAAATGTACATCTGTGTACCTGTGCCTTGGTAGTGCTTGTATAGAACATAGGCCAGAAAAGCATCAGCTTTACTTCGTAAGCATGTTAAGAGAGCAGACACTGGCTACAAATATAACAATCCAATAAGAAGCCTTCCAAGAGTCCATTTCCATTGTAAACATTGCCATGTGACATGTTTATGTCTTTGAAAGTTTAAATCCCAGTTTCTATGGTCAAGAATATTATGGAAACAAGCATGTTAAGTTGCTATTCATTGCTCACAACTAAACACATTCAAAGAGCACAGTACTAGGGTTATGAATATAGTTTCTGAAATCATACAGTGGCAAGTGGAAAAATTCTTCAAATTGGATTGACTATATCACAAGCTATGACATTCATGTGAACACTTAAAGCTTTTTACATGTGCTGTTTGTGAACCTTGCTAATTACCCTCTTGTGTGCCCATAATTTGTTTTTGACATGTGTGTGCTCAGGATTACTGAAATTTAAATTTGTTCTGTGCACATTTCCAAATGTGTGTTTCTGGGAATTTATTACCAGCCAGAGCTGGGCTAGTTTGAGCAGAATAGGGAAAACGCTACATGGGGATTTGCTTTGGATTTACTAGTATAGAATTATGACCAGGTTGTAAAGTTTCACATACACATGAATGAAAGAAAATATGCTAAAATTCAATTTTTTTTTTTCAAATTGCTAATGAACAAAATTTATTTCTAATGAATGGCTTTTGGGAGAAGAATGCTTACCTTTTAACACAAAGCTGAAGAATTCCACTGAACTTCTGAATAGCCAAAATATGTAAAGGGAAAAGACCTTAGATAAATCTGACTATAAAGACATCATACCCTGAAGATCTGGTCAGATAATAAATACATTAAAACTTTAAACATACCCATAGGTATTCAGTTTTCCTGTAGTAAAATTATCAGATAAAGTAATTTAAAAATCCAGTAATGATGTCTTTCTCACCAAAAGTCATCAAATATGAGGTGACTGGTCCTACTTCTGAGATGGATGGGTGAGAAAGTTCATCTGACTTGTCACCTTGTCATTATACGGAATCAGGATTGTCATTTCACAAAGACAAGTTTCTTTTCTCATGTTAATAATCTCTTGGGAAGAAGATTCTTGAATTCTGCAGAAACTCACCAAAGTCCCATTTTAAATCTAATTAGAAAAATAACACAAATTGCAGAAAACTTGGAAAATACTACAAACTAAAATACGAGAAGTTAAATGTGAAACACTTACCAATCTATAAGCTGAGAGAAAATATTGTTAAAATATTTTACCTAATGCCTTATATTTCTATAGTTTTTGCATGTTTTTTAAACTTAACAGTACACTGTGAACATTTCCATGAGTTCAGACATCATTCTGTTATCCTCCTGTGTTGGTAGGGATGGAGGTGAGGGGCAATTCTCTTTATTGCCTGAGCTCTAAACATCTGTCGTATAAGACAAAGGTGTTGGTAGAATGGGGCCAAAATTCATCTTTAGTATGATGAAGACTAGGTTAGTAGATGCAGATTATAAATGCCATCAAAGGGCCATCAGTACTGATACTGAAGCCCATGTTAAACAGCTTATCCTTCCAGGAAAAAGTGGTCTTGGTCTGATATAGATCCTCCTCCCTATCTGTCTTCCCTGTCTGGAAAACTTTAAATACTAGAGGAGTCAAATACTAGAGAGCTAATGCCACCCGCACAGAACTCATTCCCAAGAGGGAAGGGCAGGGTTCTTATTCCCAAGTCACTGATCACAGTCAGCCATTTTCTTTATGATAAGGAACTGTGACAAGATGAAGAGGAGCCAGGAGTGTCAACTAACTAGTTCATGGAGGGAAATACTGGGTTGAGAATGAAGACTTTCCCACTCATCTCCACCAAAATATAGTATTGCTTTTAATAACCATGCTATATCTTGTTACTGCAAATATACCATCACTGTATAAAAGAATCCTTTCTTGTGTGCTTTGTTTCCAAACGCTCACTCCTAAAAACAGTATTTTGATATATGTTTGTGTCAGTGTTTTGTATTTACTTATAGCTGTTTCTTTAAGATTAATTACTGAGTATATATTTGGTCAATTTCCCTCCAGAAAAGTAGTTAACAGTGCAAATACCAATAAGCAGTGTTTGAAATTATCACACTCCTAAGAAATTTCTGTATTCCCAGCAGCCTCAGTATTACAGTGACCAATTTTTCTTCATCTTTAAGTTTATTAAAAAGAAAAAAAAGATATGATAAAATTTCTTCACCCATTTCTTTGCTTACTGCTGATATTTAACTGATTGTGTATATTTAATGGCCATTTTTGTGTCTTCTTTTTCAAATTACCTTCTTAGACAACTCCTGTGTGTGTGTGTGTGTGTGTGTGTGTGTATGTGGGAAATCACTCAGTCATGTCTGGCTCTTTACAACTTCATGCACTATAGCCCACCAGGCTCTTCTGTCCATGGGATTTCCCAGATAAGAACACTGGAGTGGGTTGCCATTTCCTCCTCCAGGTAATCTTCCCAACCCAGGGATCAGACCCATGTCTCTTGTGTCATCTACATTGGCAGATGGATTCTTTAACACTACTCTACCTGGGAAGTCCCTACTTTGTTTAAATAGTTTATATGCTATATTTATTTCCTAGGATTTTCATCTTATAATACAATATGTATAGTAAGGGTTTTATAAGATGTGAAATATTTTGTCAAGTTTCCAGTACAAATTCTAGCTTATATTAATGGCTATATTTTTAAGATGCAGTATATTCAGTTTTTATCTTGAGTGCTGTTACCTCTAAAAGTCTCTAATCAAGTTGTTTTTTCCCCAAATAGATTCCGAACCCATAAAAATACTGAAGTTGTTAACAAAATAGTCCATGTTAATTAGCTGCTTGATTAAAATATATGAAAGCATGTTCCACATAAGTGTTTTGCCTCTCTATAGCATTGTAAGAAATACCTCTAGTACCAATGTTTGGGTCATTTTATCTGATAATGTCTCCCAACAACTAAAGCCAATTTCAGTGAATAAAACCTGGGCATTGTATTCTACTGCCATCACAAAATATTGGCATCTCTTCACCCCAGTCCTTGGACTTTGAGGTGATACAGTTTGTGAGGAGGGTATTTTTGCTTTCTAACCCCTTGGTGGGAAAATCTTATTTATGGCTTCCATCACGCAGAATACTCTGGTTCGATTTCCTTTCCACATCAAAAATAAATATTTCTCAAAGCAACGCCTATCACTGAATCCCCTTTGGCTAGCGTGGAAAATGACGTTGCCATATCTATTATACGTGATCTGGCATGGCCTTCCTGAATTAATGTATAGCCTCATTATAGACACTAAACATTGTGTTTCCTCTTTAATTCTCAGTGAGGCAGAAATATATTAACCCCTGACATTTTTCCTAATAGAGAGGAGAGGATGAAGGGAATACACTGAACCTTCTATCAGCATTCAGTGAGCTATTTTGCTTCAGAAAGCCAAGCAGCTGTTCTGTAGTAGTTTGTTGTTGTGTGAAAGTTATCCCTGAAAAATAAACTGTGCAAATAAATACTGAGGCTGGTACAGTGTTTATCTGTATGGTCAGACCACTGATGATTCAATCTCCCAGGAGTCTGAGAGGTATGGGTCTCCGCTGTGGCTTTCCTCTTGGAAGCATGGGTAATACAGTTATGTTGATTGGAGAGCACCCAAAAGCATACTTCTAGAAAACCCACTTCAGATGAGTGAGTTTGGGATAAGACAGAAAATACATAGAATGCAGTAAAAAACGTCTGGGTGCCAAACGATTCAGGAATATACAAGTGGAGTGTCTACTATCGCATTTAGAGGTCTTGGCTTTGAAATATTCCCCAGTTCCTTTTTCCCTCTCAGTCACTAGCTAAGCTACCAGGAGGAAAGTAATACTTATTTCTTTGGGGCCTTTGGGGTTTATTTATTCATTTAAAAGTGGGAGTTTTGAAGGAAAACCATTAGTCATTGCCCGGGTACTAAAGAGAGGAAACCTCATCCTCTAAACAATGGCCATTTGGCTGTTTGCAATGAACCATTCTCTTGGGGAATTTTTGTTGTTGTTTCTTTTAACTGAATGAGGTTATTCATCACTTGATCTCCCCCCAGGGCTAGTTATTTTGGAGCTTACCAAATAAAAAGAAAGACAGACAGAAAGAAAGCAAAGGATGGTGGAGAGAGCAATGTTTTCAGTAGCTTCCTAATTATAATGATTTGTGAGTTACTCAACCTGAGTAATATCAAATGTGTGTGCTGTATGAATCACTGTATTAGTTTTGAGATATATTGGGCTCTGTGTAGATGAACTTTGGTCTGGTAAGTGGTGGCTATGCTCTAATGGTTTCCCATTCAACTTAATATAAGATTACTCTTACTCACAATGGCTCTAGAGTGGCATATTATGGGGCCTCTCTCCTCTGTCTCCGCATTCCAATCACACCACTTTTCCTGTTTCTGAAGCACACCAAGCCCACCAAGGGCCTCTTCCAGAAAAACATATCTCCGTATAAATTTGCATGTATGACTTCATGTGTGTGTTGGTGCTGGGGGGGAAGGGGAGTCACTCAGTCCTCTCTGGCTCTTTGCAACCTTGTGGACTGTAGTCCACCAAGCTCCTCTGTCCATGGGATTTCCCAAGCAAGAATACTGGAGTGGGTTGCCATTTCCTCCTCCAGGGGATCTTCCCAACCCAGGGATCCAACCCATGTCTCTTGTGTCTTCTGCATTGACAGATGGATTCTTTAACACTGCTCCACCTGGAAGTCACTACTTTGTTTAGTTTATATGCTATATTTATTCCCTAGGATTTTCATCTTATAATATATATATATATATATATACATACTATATATAGAGAGAGAGAAAGTAAAGGTTTTGTAAGATGTGAAATACTGTATAAAGTTTCCAGTACATATTCTAGCTTATATTAATGGTCGTATTTTTAAGATGCAATATATTGTTTTTTTCTTGAGTGCTTTTACCTCTACATTTCTAATCAAGTTTATTTTCTTCAAAATAGATTTAGAACCCATAAGAAACCCATAAGACTGTAGCTTGCGAGCCTCCTCTGTCCATGGGATTTCCCAGGCAAGAATACTGGAGTGGGTTGCCATTTCCTCCACCAAGGCATCTTTGCAACCCAGGGATCAAACTTGTGTCTCCTGCATTGTCAGGCAGATTCTTTACCTCTGCTATGTGGCTCCATGCTGCTGCTGCTGCTGCTGCTGCTAAGTCATGTCAGTCGTGTCCGACTCTGTGCGACCCCATAGACAGTGGCCCACCAGGCTCCCCCGTCCCTGGGATTCTCCAGGCAAGAACACTGGAGTGGGTTGCCATTTCCTTCTCTAAGACATGAAAGTGAAAAGTGAAAGTGAAGTCGCTCAGTCGTGTCTGACGCTCAGCGACCCCATGGACTGCAGCCTTCTAGGCTCCTCCGTCCATGGGATTTTCCAGGCAAGAGTATTGGAGTGGGGTGCCATTGCCTTCTCCAATGTGGCTTCATATTGTCATACAAATCAAAATTCAATCTCATATTATGGAGAAAAAGCCTTTCTCGATTATTCTAAAGTATAAAATTACCCCCCTCCCAGATTATTTGTACCACTAAATTCTCTTTTAGTGTCTTTATAACAACCACTGCTATCATAAATGACTGTACTTATTGCTATGTGTCCTTGTTCTTGGTCTGTCTCCTTAAATACCATGTAAGCCCCGAGAGCAGGGACCTTTTCTGTCTTGTTCACCACTTTGTCCAGCACCTAAAAGAGTGATTTGTGTGTAGGTAGTCCTCAGGACAGAATTGCTGAAGGAATTCATGCTTGTACGGTCCGTACAATGACATAATTTTATTACCTGGATGCCATCAACTATTTCAACACTGCTGCTGACAAATTCAAGACACCTCAGACTGCTAAACCCTATTTTTCTAAGTACACTAAAATGTCCAATCCAAGATTAAGGTGGCCACTTGAGATTCAAGACTGAATTCCTTCCTTTATTCAGCAGTTCATATTGAATTGAATATGTACTCTGTGCTAGACTCTGGAGGCCCAGAAATGAAAAGACAGATATACTCTTTGACTTCATGGCCCAAATTAGTAGCAATGGTGTGATTACACAAGCAAATATGATGCAGGTTGATTAGTTCAACACGAAAGAAAATGTGTTGTATTTTAGAATGATCCCTAGCTAGGGCTTCTAATGCCGTTCAGGGAGATTGGGTAAGACTTCTTGAAGAAAGTGTCTCGAGTCAGATACTTTGAATGGACAAGGAAGTCAGGGAAAGATGGAGCGAAAGATTTAAAAAAAAAAAAAAAATCTTATCTGAGCGAAATGAAGAACAGTGCAGAATCTTAAGTAAAGGATGAGATAGTCAGATTTGTATTTTAGAGATATCGCTTAGCCGCTTTATTAAAGCAAATGTACTGAAGTAGTACATACCTACTCAAGTAGGTAGTTAGAAAGTGTTACTGCCAGTTTGAAGCTGTCACATTAATCTAAAGCAGGAGATGGTGGGGTTTGGTCTAGAAAGTGGCAGAGGAGAGAGGGAGAGTACTGTTTCAGAGGCATATTCATTGGCGCTTTGTTATTGGCTAGATGTAGAGGTTTAAAGAGAGAATAGAAGATTAATATACCCAGGTTTCTGACTTGCGTAATGGAGTGTGCTGTTCAGTATATATTTACTAAGCTGTGACTTTGAACTTGCAACTGTATAATTATTGGGAACATAACCATCAATGGACACAAAAAGTTGTAAAGTAAGGAAATAAAAAATTAAAAACGTAAGATGAGAGAGACTGATCTGTGCTGCAGAAGAAAATAAAGCAGGATAAGCGGGATGAGAGTGCTGGAGTGGTCTAGATGGGAGTCACTGATGAATGACATTTGAATGGAGGCCTGGTGGAAGGAGGGAGACAGGCACACAGAGAGGAGGAGAAAAAGAGGATGACCTGGGGCCAAGGCCCTGAAGCTTGCTGTGTTTGTGGGACAGCACGGTGGATGTCTTGGTGTTGAATCTCAGAGTAATCCAGGGCACAAGCAGTAAAAGACAACATTATAGAGTAGCTGGGAGCCTGGTCATGGAGAGATATGAGCTTCTGTGGTTCTGTTATTTTAAATCAGGGTTGTATTTAATCATCCCCTTTATCACAAGTGACATTTGGAGTAATAATAAGGTTTTTTGCTTCTTTCAGGTAGAAGCAGGTTTCTCTATATAGATCCAGTCAGTCTGAGTATAATGCTTTTGTGATCTGTAATCACTGGATAATTATTGCCAAGTGTCATCAAAATTGTTTTAAAGATATGTTAATATTAGTATTCTTAATGATAACAATGTGACCTTTCTTACTTACAGTAAAAGAAAAATATTATCTGAGTGGATTTATATGGCAGTAGATCAGAGCTAGCCTAGAGCAAAACTGAGAAGCAGAAAGAGATGCTCTGTCTGCAGACACGTTTCTTTCCTTTTCTTTCTTCCTTTTTGTCCCACTTGAGGCATCTTCTTCTACTATTTTCCATAGAAACCACCAACACAGTGCTAAAGGTTCTTCCACCACCTGCCTGTCATCACAGCTCAAATCTACCTGTTCACTTCCTTCACGATATTAATTGTTGCTTTCCAATGTATGAAAGCCAGCTGATCTGATAAATTTGATAAATTCATCTGTACACTCTTGCTAATGAAAAAGCCTTGGCCCCCATCTTCCCTTCTGTCCTGTGTGATGTGTGTAATCCATAGTTAGCTATTTCAGTTGACCCTGTGTTTACTGTTTTAGGCTGACATTTGACAATTCAAGTGCCATGCATAACAGCAGAGGAGATATTTAGGGTAGACCGGGTCCGGTCAGGTCTCATGTGAAAAGTAGAGCGGCTTCAATGCGCTCTGTTTACTAACAGACTCCATGTTTCTAGAGATGCCATGTATTTTCACCCTGTTACGGCAGTATACAGCAAACCCAGAGGTAAATAGTGGGAGAAGAGACGAATGTTATACTAGTTAACTAAGCAAACGTAAATTATCAGAACCTCGCCTCTGTGTGAAGTTCCAGAAGCCCTTTTTGTGTCCTAGAAAAGCCCCAAATAGGTTTTGCATAGTTAGCAGTCACTTCAGTAGTGAATACAGTTTTTATTCAGTCTTCTTCAACCAAAAAATTTAAAAATGAGAACCCAACTAAATCTTTATATTAATCTCAGTAAAAATGATATAATGAGCAAGCTATCATCATCTATATATATATATATTTAATATATAGCTTTTTGATGTGGTGTTATTTCAACCATTATTCTTTTTAATGAGAAGTTGGGCTGTTGATGTATTTAATTTAATTCATGTATTTTTGTGTTTTTATGAGTGTTCCCAAAGGCCTTCAGGCAGTGAGTGCATTTTTAATAAATTGCATTTGAAATAAATAAATAATAATGGTTCATTACACTGGGACTGACTTTATGGTGGGATTAAAATGGATGAATATTTAACACTATGTTTTAAGTCATTCTGACATGAATTTTTGTTTTTGTTTTTTTCTCCCTGAAACTGATAATACTGTGAAATGTTGCTATTATAAGAATAATTGTGGAATATTCAATTGAGAATAACATTTAAATAGAAAAATTTTTCTGAGACCATGTATTTTTTCAAATATTTGATGCAATGAAACTCTAGTACTACTGTTATATCTGTGCCCACTGTAAGCTTTTTTAAACAAAAAATTGCATTATTTTTTTCTCTCATCAAAAAATCAAGCATACCTATAATATAAGGAATTATAATCTTAATGAGATTAAATGCAGATGTCTGAAGTGACTAAGATTAAAAAGTTAGCCTCAATGTTTACATCGCTGTTCCTGCACCTTGGTGAAGTTTTTCATTCTGTTTCAAAACATTATTTATACTTCCTACATTTTTCCCCTTTGGAGAAAGAATTTTGGCATAGTTCCTAGACTAAAACTGAGGGAGATATAATGCACATTCTAAAGCATTAAGATGGGGGTATCTTCAACAAATGCATTCAGCGTGAATACCAAAGATACTTTAATTGCTTAACAACATTTTACACTGATGAATGCACATTGTGGAAACATTCCTAAAGTCATTTTTCATAGTAGTGAAAAAGTGTTATAACTGCCCACTTAGGACCATTAAAAAAATCTAGCTATAAATTTCAGGTGGACCTATCCTTTGGCATAGTCCCCTTTATCACTGTTATATACATATATGTGTGTATACATGCTATAGAGAGAGTGTATCTATACATAGTATGCATATATACAGGCATAGTGTACAACTCTCAGTGTTAAATACGAGCAAAATTGAAATGAATTCCTTTCCTGTTCAAAGAAATCAAGTCATGTTTCGGATACAAATCCCCATGCAGTGTTAATTTGCTATCTTTATAGTACATCCAAGCAAACAATGCATTTCCCATTATAGTAAGTACAGGCATAGTATTCCCAGTGCTTGTGAAATTAGGCCTTGTTAGAGAAAATTTTGAAGTTAGTATCCTGCATGTTTTATCAAATTTGAATCCATGAAAAATTTCAAATTTGAATCCATGAAAGCAGACTCTTCCTTAATGATATGTGAAAGTTACTGGAGTTAGCATTCTTGAAAGACTTGTGGGAAAAGACACATTTTTTCCCCCTTAAGAGCTTTTTTTGTCCAAATAAATCCATTCAAATTGGACAAAAAACTTTTACCAATATTTGGGATATTTAGGAATGAAGCCCCACGTGTATTGATCACTGGCTTACAGGACTGTCCTCAGTCTGCAAGGAACTTCTGTTTTACATGGTGAATCTGGACAGGGCATACTACTTAAATTTACTATATTTTTGTTGTTGCTGTTTATTTGCTAAGTTGTGTCCAGCTCTTTGCGACCCCATGGACTGCAGCCTTCCAGGCTTCTCTCTCCATGGGATTTCCCAGGCAGGAACACTGGAATGGGTTGTCATTTCCATCTCCAGGGGATCTTCCTGACCCAGTGATCAAACCCATGTCTCCTTCATTGGCAGGCAGTTTCTTCACCACTGAGCCACCAGAGAAGAGGTCTTGTACAGCATAGTCCCCTCCTCTCTGTGGACATAAGAGCCAAATTGTAAAAATTCTTGAATCATAACAGCATTGGGCTCTGTAATGCAGGATCTTTACTAGCTAGAGACTGAGTATTCACTACATAATTTCACAGTACTGTGTTGTGCTTAGTCGCTCAGTCGTGTCTGACTCTTTGTGACCCCATGGACTGTATCCAACCAGGGTCCTTTGTCCATGGGGATTCTCCAGGCAAGAATACTGGAGTGGGTTGCCAGGCCCTCCTCCAGGGGATCTTCCCAACCCAGGGATCAAACCCAGGTCTCCAGCATTGCACGGATTCTTTACCATCTGAGCCACCAGCGAAGCCCTATTTTGAAGTACAAATACATTTAAATCTACTCTGAGCTTTGTAGAGCTTGAAGGCAGGGGGCACAGGAAAGGTGAAGAGAGTGAAGGCTGTGGAACCAGATGGTCCTGACATGAATCCATGTCAGACCCTTTTCTATTGTGAAAACTGAACAGCATTATTTTGCCCTACTGTGCCTCGGTTTTCTCTAATATTAAGTGAGGATATTAGTGTGTATTTTATGCTGGTGATTACAAATATTACGAATTTCGTATATGTAATATGTATTCAGTGTCTGGTCATTTCTTCCTCAGTGCTCTTGAGTGGTAGAGGGATGAATGTAAAGATTTATCAAAATTGAATAAATTGGAAAATAAAAGTAACTGAAGTAAATAGACACAAAAGGGAAGATGGCATGATTCTGAGGAACCCTTAGATCCACAAGAAGGTAATCACTTCAAGTTGGAAAGTATAAGAAAGCTGGGCCGTTAATTTTTCCTAAGGTTTTGATGTGGGTCCCAAAGGCAGGACCCAATATCCATGATGAGGCTGCTAGTTCTGAGATTGGTGACTCATTAGAAAAGACCCTGATGCTGGGAAAGATTGAAGGCAGGAGGTGAAGGGGGTGACAGAGGATGAGATGGTTGGATGGCATCACCGACTCGATGGACATGAATTAGAGCAAGCTCCGGAAGTTGGTGATGGACAGGGAAGCCTGGTGTGCTGCAGTCCCTGGGGTCGCAAAGAGTCGGACACAACTGAGCGACTGAACTGAACTGAACTGAGACAACTGGGAGCCCCGCAGACACCCCAGGTTCACAGAGGACAGTGCCAGGAGAGACAGTCACAGTGTAATGAGAACACCTGCCGCCAGAATTAAGTGAAACTATGCAAATACAGCCCTTAATGCTAAACCTAACATAGGTAAACAGTTGTTGTTCAGTCGTGAAGTTGTGCCTGATTCTTTGTGACCCCATGGACTGCACCGCGCCAGGCTCCTCTGTCCTCCGCTATCTCCCAGAGTTTGCTCAAATTCAGATGAACAGAACATGTTGGTAATTGACATTGTCATCTGCCTTTCAAAGTATAGTAGAAAACAGAGCATGAAAGAAAGTGTGAAACCCAGTGTTTACCTGAATTTGAGCAAATGCTGGGAGACAGTGGCGAAGAGAGGAACCTGGTGTGCTGCAGTCCATGGGTCGCAAAGTGTCAGACACAGCTTAGTAACTGAACAAGAACAACATTTACCTTACAAATTATAGGAGAAAATAGAGCATAAAAATATGTAAGAAAGATGAATCCCTCTCCCAGGATTTTTGAAGGACAAGAAAGTGATATCAAGCAAGACTTCCCAGAAGAGATAACAGCTTAGTTGAATTTTTTGAAAACTGATAAACATCTAGTGAATAAGATGTATAATCATACCTTGGGCTCAAAAGCAAGCTTTAAAGCGCCCGCCTCCCTGAGATTTCTGTGATATGATGATGTCTATATACCTTTCCAACCACAGGAGCTCAGTAAATACTCTTGAATGGATAAACACACTTCCCTGACTAGGGAAGCAGGCTGGACATATCTGTGTCCTCATCCTTTCTGAGAACCAGTCGAGTGTTAGGAGCTGCAGCTCTTGTACAGACAAGGAAGGCAGATTGTGTCTGCAGCACCGCGGGCAGCTGGTTTGCAGGCCGGATTTTCTGTTTCGCTTCCTGGGCATGTGAGCTGCTCACTGTGAAAAGGCTGGGCACACACGCAGCTACTTGGGCCCACAGTGTGGTAGAGGAACAGGAACTTGCGGCTCTTGCCGTATATATACGAGTTAGTCTTCATGACGCCTGTAACTTCTGAAGATGGGAAATCATTCATGGCCTTGAAAACTCTATTTCATTATAGAGGATATTTTGGAGGAGCAATTCAGATATTAGTGTTTTTAGGAGTCACTTTAATACCTGCATTTCCCTTTGTACATTTATTGAGAAACCAGTGTCTCCTTGGATGCCATTTACTTTAAATTTTGTCATATCAGAATGGCCTCTTGCCACACTAGAGAAACTGCCTCTGGCTGTATTCCAGTCATCTGATTTTTTTTTCTCAGCTGCTGGACTGTCTATCGATCTGGTCACCTAAGGTGAGGAGAGGGGGGGAAAAATAAAAAAACAAGCTCAACAAAAATTGTATTCAAAGCTCCTGTGATCATTTTTTTTTCCCTTTTGTGGCAACAGGAGGGCAATGGAAGGGGGGGAACGATATTTCTCTCTCTCACTGGGGAAAACGAGAAAATCACAGCCACACACAACTTATGTAGGTCATGCTACTACTGAAGGGAGAATAAGCGTATGTCCATGTTCTATAAAAAAGCAAAATTGGCCCACTCCAACATTTAACCTTTTGTCTATTTCAGAAACACTCTAACTGGAAAAAAATCTAGCTGTTTATATCACATAGTAGTATTTGCACCAATGGAAAACCTACATAAAGTAGGCAAATATGCTACTGTTCTAATGGCAGACCTTTTAGGCAGATGAGGACATGTCTGATATGGATTGTCAGTTTTGAATAAATCAAAGTTATGAAATGAGGAGGAAAGGGAAAACATTAGGTAACTACCTCATGCTTTAGATCCTAAATACTTTAATTGAAATTAATTTTCATTTCCATTGTCATATTTTATTATAATTATAATATGATTATGATTACAATACATAATTTGTATTAGCAAATATCTTGCCATTATTTAGTATAAATATGCTGTTTCTCAAGTGCTAAATAATAATATATATTCATGAAAAGAATTAGTAAAGCTATTCTTATGGCATTTGGGGCTATATTTTCTTAGTATCAGCCTCTCCCCTCCCTTTTTTCTCTTGCAGTAAGCTGTTTTGGAGAAAATAAGATTATCTTCATCCTTTTCAAATGGCATCTTTAGCTTTCTTGGAGACAGTGAGGTTGAAGGTCACGACAGAAGACAGTGAAGAAATGTGGATGTGAGCAGAAAGCACCAGAGGGGAAGCAGGGGAGGCAAAGGGAAGGACATCGGGGTGTCAGGAGGCCCGAGAGCAGACAGGGAAGGGCAGGGGATTCAACCTGATCGCTACAGAGTGTCCAGGGAGCACAGCTGTGAGACGGGGTGGGCCCAAGAGCACCGCAGGGGGTTTGCAGACACCACACCGCTGCTCTGACTTAGGGCTGGAGCAAGGATGGCAAGCAGCAGCAAGAAGGGGAACTTTTCTTACAAACTCTCCTTTAGCGTCAACACGCCCATCTCTCTGACCTAATGACCACAGCTGCCTCCTACTTTACAGGAAAAATGAAGACCCTCTGGAATCAAGATGCTCCCAACTTCTCCCCCAAACCCTAAGCACCTCTGTCTACCAATTCCTCCTCTTCATCAGTGATCTCTCTGTCATGTGCAATTAAACTGGGACTCCTGTCCCCTCTGTGGCTTCTTTCTATAGATCTTACAGTCTCTTCTACTCTACTCTCAACTTCTTCCTCCCCAGCACATCCCTACAGCTCAGAAACACGCTCAAACCTCAAAAGAAAAGAGAGGAAAAAAGGAAAAGCACAACTTCCAAAGTTCGCTTATATGCCTTTCCACCTTAAGTGATGGCCTGTGGCCTTTTCTTGGCCGCATAGCCTATAGTGGACAATCTTGGTTACCCACCTACCATACTGCCCTCTTCCTGCACCCAGATTTTTTCTAAGAGAACCTTATTTTTTGCTCAGTTCTCCACCAGACCCATCCTCAGATGTGGATTCTGTTGAACAGCTCCTGGATTTTTCCCTTACTGTTATTGGTCCAAGGTAGACATGTTTCCTGGAAAAGGAAATACAACCCATTCTAGTATTCTTTCCTGGAAAACCCCATGGACAGAGAAGCCTGGCAGACTACAGTCCATGGGGTCACAAAGAGTTGGGCATGGCTGAGAACATACACACACCCACACACATACGCAAACATGTTTCCTAAGTTTGCCAAAGAAAACTGAGAAGACCTGTCTCTTAGCCCATCTATCCCTTTCTGGAGTGTAAACGGAGAAACTTGTACATAAAAACCTGTCTTCAAGCCATGGTGGAACCAGTCTTAACAATGAGACCTGCTGAAGATGGCAAGGACCAAAGAGAAATGTCCTGATTACATTGAAATTCTGACTTAAATGACCCAGAAGCCTGTGTTACCTTTGAATCCCTATTATGCATCATCAGTCATGCATCCTACAAAAACTACTTGGAGTTGGGTTCTGTTGCTCTCATCACAAAGCACCCTAATTTGCATGTAGCTCCCACAGATCACCTTTTCCACTGCTTAGCCAATCCTCTGCCTGCTCCAGCCATCACTCCCAGAGAACTCCCAAAGAAACAGCTCTGACTGTGAACACTAGCACATTTTTACGAAGCTCCAAAGAGACTAATTTCTTCTTCTTGAATAGAAGGGTGATTCCTTATTAATACTCCTTCCTTCTTGAAATATTACTTGCCACTGGGATTTTTGTCAATATACTTCCTGGTTCTTTTCTTAACCTTAAAACCACTGCTTTTCCTAAGCAATTCTGTAGCATGGCACTCCTACCAGAATTCAGATCTGTAAATCATTTTTTTTCCCCATTTGATATCTCTCCTAGAATGGTTCTCAATATCTTAAAGTTGCCGTGTTCAAAATTGGGTTTGTCATGCCTCCTCTCCTTCTCCTGGGTCTCAGATTTTATCCTTTTGTGTTATCGTTCCCTGGCTAATTATTTTTCTGGCTACTCGGTTCCTCATGACAGAAACGAACGTGTCATCCCTGATGGCTCTCTTCCTCCCACGCCCAGTGTCCACTAGGTACCCAGGCTAATTAAATGCTTCTCAAGCCATTCCTTTCATCTTCACCCATCCTATTTCTGCCCAAGATAAAAATCGGTCTCTCTCTTTGCTAGACTGTTACAATCACCTGTAACTAGATTCCTGTCTCTGTTCTTATGCCCTTTAAAACTATCTTTCATCATGTTTCCAGCCAGAGTAAATTATATCAGTTAAAGTGTACCCATGCTAATCCCTCTGTGTCTAAAAATGTCCATTTACAAACGATTTTCTATAGAATAAATAGATGGCCCACAATCCTTGACGTAACTTTTGACCAGGCTTCATTTTTGTTCCTCACATTTTTTGTCACCTCCACACTACACATGCCACAGCATCCACTTTGATGCTTTACGTCTACGGATTTCCAAGTTTGCAATACTCTCGTCCTTATTTCCAATTAATAAACTGTCTCAAATCTAATTTTACTTCTCTGAATTCTTCGTCGAAGAATATTTGATCTCTCCCTTCTTTTAATCAGCCTGCTAATTATAAATATCTATAGTATGTCTTCTTCTATAATTGATTTTAAGTTCCTTCAGGAGAGCAGGAGTCTTATTCATCTCTAGGCCTCTCCCATTTTTAAGTAAATAAATGTAAAAGTGTTTAGTTTCTTCACTACCATTCTGTTAAGCTCAGTAATTCCAAAGTGTTGATCTACAGTATCTTCCAAAAAGGAAAATGCTTTTCTTTCACAGACCAATTCAAATCAATATTTACTAGCTGCCTGGAATTCTCTGTTGAGAACAAACTCTCTGTGTTGGAGCTAAGTTTAGCTGGAGGGCATCATGGTCAATTAGAATGAGCTAGGGGAGTCTCTTGTTCTAAAGGTTTTACTCTGTAGGTATAGTTAATATTTTCTATAGTCTTACATGTATCTCACAGTGTTAAAGATACAGAATTATATTAAATATTGAAATCAGGAGGGACACAAAATCGTCTTTAATGTAGAATTAGAACAACTTTAGAGATTATCATTTCATTTTACATGTAAGGAATCTCAGAAACAGCGAGAGGAAAATTGTTTTCCTGTGATGTTACAGTTAGTTTAGAAGCCAGGATTCCTAATGAATGATCCAATATTACACTACAGTTGCCTACTACAAAAGGAACCAATGATAATATTGTACTGGAATCCATGAAACCTTGAACATGAATCATGATTGCAGAATTGAAACATTATATAGGTAGCTCTGAATATAAAACATTATTCAAGGAGAGACCTAATTTCTCCACCTTCAAACTTAATGTATATAAATAATATGAGTCACTAGTGACAGTATGATTACTATCTGTGGCAGAGGAGAACAATATACAATTCATTGGAGGTAATTAATAGTGGTTTTAAGACAGGCTCTTGGTTCTGTTTCACCCATAAGAAGTTGTTTGACGTATAGTTGCTCAGTTCTCTTCGCATGTTTTTCACCTCCACCTAAAATATCTTAACCTCAGAAGCTTGTTATCCTTATAATGTATACAAAATACTCATTAGGTAACTTTAATTATAAATATTTACTATTAATATGATTTTGAGAGACAATTCTTCATGCATTTATTATGTCTTTGCTTGCCGTTGAGTACCTTCTAAACATTTCTTCATTTGATGAAGAGCCAGTAATTTGATACCAAAGTCATTTTGTAATAGCTTTGGCTTATCCTGGGTCTCTGCTCTTAAGTTTGATAACCTGAGAATTCCAACCAGTGATCACTTTCTTTTTTATTTATTTATTTATTTATTTTTTTAACTTTACAGTATTGTATTGGTTTTGCCATATATCAACATGAGTCCGCCACAGGCAAGTGATCACTTTCTTAGCACAGACAATGTCTTTGTTCTGGATTATCTTCTTGAGGAAGTTCATATAGGGAATGGCTTTAGAAGACAGACACAGTGTCTTTATCTGGAGCGGAAGTCTGATTGCTTACTTTCTCTAGTGAAAGAGTCAGGCTCCGTGAGCTCAGGTTCCTCTCCAGTAACAAAGCCCAGGCCATGAGCAGGAATCATCTGACCCTCTGTGTGTGACCGGTGGTCCAAGTGCTGTTACGTTAGCCTCTGCCGCTCTTGTCCCTCTTTCCTGACCTAGAATGTTGTCTTCTGACAGCATCCATTAACACGGTGGCACACTCACTAACTTCTTGGCTGGCAAGTACGGTCAAGTCTCAGGCCCGTCCCACATTTTGACATCTGAATTCTGTTTATCTTTCTAATATGAATATTATAAACTTTCATTATAATTAGTTTTTTTTCCTTCATTTGAATGATTTTTTTTTTCCCCTAGAAAGGTAATCACGGATTGGAATTTTCAGATTATCAAATTGAAGAGCAGAGACCCAGGATAAGCCAGAGCTTTCACAGACTTACTTTGGTATCAAATTATTGCCCCTTGACTAAATGAGGAAATGTTTAGAAGCTGATTGAGCTGTTTTGAATTTTTATTTCTATTATTGACACTAAGTACTGTGAGAATATATCATTAATGTTTCTACTATGTGGAGTGTCCTGTAAACCATCTATTGGTCTAAACACTAGTCTCCAGCCTTCACTCCTCTGGGAGCAAAAAGACCTTCTAGCTGTGTGGTAAGCACATTTTCTCTGGCATTGTATTCAGTTATCTGAGTCACTGATTAAGAACTTGCTCTGTGGTCCTGGATATACTCCTTATCTTTTTTTAAAATAGATCATAGACCACACAATGGCAAGTCATCTTTTTAAACAAATATGTCTATAATTCTAGCACTTTTTAGATAGTTGATAAAGGTTTGGTGAATAATGTGACCAAAAAAAAAAAACCTCTATTTCTATAAATGTATCTATCGTTATATGCTTCCCCTTGAAAAAGAAAGCCTGAAATCTTGGAGAATTGGACCAACAAAATCTGTTCTTCTATAAGATTGTGATTCCAAAATTATTCTATAGAAATGTGAATGGATAAAGAATGCAAATAACATTTATATCCTTGAGTTGATTACCTTTGAATGCTTGTTCATCACAAGTGAAAAACCACAACAAATGTCACTGTTTAGTAAAATATAGGAGACAAAATATCTTGATTCTGAACTCAGCTGTACTCTCAAGTTTACTATTGTTGAAACACCGCATGCGAGACTGATTCTGAGACCTTGGGGCAATAAAGACTTCAGAGACTTCTTGGTGGAAGCTCCATGAAGCTGGAGTTTTATTAACTTAAAAAGTAGACCACGACACTTCCCTGAGGCTGCTCTTTTGGCTATGTTGTAATTATAGCACCTTCATATCTAAAACCAAGAGCTGGAAAGCTCTCATCCATGGTGCTTACAAGTATTTCTCATTGGAAGATAAACATAACCCTAGGCCTTCTTCTAAGAAGCATGTCATGGTATGAGAAATAGATAACATCTCCTGCTCCTGTGTCTGTTGAATGATAATTTCAGAGTTCAAGATTAGGAGGAAAAGCTGTGTAGCTAAGAAGTTTCTGAATAGGAGCCTTCAAGGATTACAAGTAGAATTTTCTGAAATTCGTTAGACATTTTAGCAACCATTTCTTCACCATTCTGTTCCAGAAAATATTATTCTTAAGAGTTCAGATGCCAGAAAAGATAGGGATTCTAAATTGTTTATCATCTCACTTCATCCACATTTATAAATTATTATCAAATAAATTTCTTGTCCTATCAAGAAACTTTGTAGAACTTACTCAGGTATTATATTATAGCTGATCATTTCTCATTTAAATAACAAATTTTGTTATAATCACTGCATAATTTGAAGTAAACATTCTAGCCTATACTATATGTCTTTTGAGGAGAAGTGTGGCAAGTTCTTCCAGAAAATGAAGATTAGAAGAGATACTATTTTTAAATAGTGACAGGAGAAAATAATACTATGTGAAGATATTCTAAAAACAGTTACTAAAGGAATTGGGTGCACTAAGATTACCAAAATATATTGAAAATGTTATTTTCTAAATATTTTTTCTCCATGCTGAATGTGATGACTTTACAAAACACTCCCACCCCCAAATTTTTGAAAAGTACTAGTTGTTTGAAAACTGGTGCCTTTTATCCACTACGGCAATGGATATGGAGTAGCCTTATGGACAGTTGATAGCTGGTGATCATAGCTGCTGAAAGATTTACCAGTGTGGAAAAACTGCCAGGTTACAAACCATTAGCAGGTAGACTTGACTCAGTGAACAGTGAAAAACCTCTGAGGCAAAAATGGTCCATTTCTCCATCACTGATTTTTCACTGTCCACTGAGTCATGGTTTTAAATTTATTTTCCATTACTTTTCCCTGGTTATGGGTAGGTTTCCTCATCCATCAGATTCCATGTTGACCTCAATTATCCCCAAATTTTGGAGACCTATGAGGGGTTCTCTTGGATTGTGTATGTTATACATAAAATATACAAATGGACTCTGGCTAACCCTGGGAGAGAAGTTTCCTTGCAACAGTTTCCAGAGGTCAAGATGACATTATGAGGACTGTTTAAAAAGGAAATATGCTTATTTTATGTTCTCAACTTGGCACATAATTCTCACTGGATTTTTTTTTTTTTCCTCATGGATTTTATTATGCTCATATTGCTGTTCTCACTGATGGAACATGTAGAACCTTGAGTGACTGTAAACACTGCTCATCCTTGATGACCCAGCATAGGAGTAATGCATCTATAGTAGCTAAGGAAGAAAGGAAAGGAAAAACTGGAACATTTTATTTTGGTTCAGTTCAGTTCAGTCGCTCAGTCATGTCTGACTCTTTGCATGAACCACAGCACACCAGAACTCCCTGTCCATCACCAACTCCCGGAGTCTACCCAAACCCATGTCCATCGAGTCGGTGATGCCATCCAACCATCTCATCCTCTGTCATCCCCTTCTCCTCCTGCCCTCCATCTTTCCCAGCATCATGGTCTTTTCAAATGAGTCAGCTCTTCGCATCAGGTGGCCAAAGTATTGGAGTTTGAGCTTCAACATCAGTCCCTCCAATGAACACCCAGGACTGATCTCCTTTAGGATGGACTGGTTGGATCTCCTTGCAGTCCAAGGGACTCTCAAGAGTCTTCTCCAACACCACAGTTCAAAAGCATCAATTCTTCAGCGCTCAGCTTTCTTTATAGTCCAACTCTCACATCCGTACATGACTACTGGAAAAACCATAGCCTTGACTCGACAGACCTTTGTTGGCAAAGTTATTTTGGTACATGGAATGAAATTGAAAAGGGTTGGTGAAGGATAAGAGACAGAAAAGAAAGTGACTACCGTCTTTAACAAACATCACTACTGATATTAAATTGGAAGACCTTTATAGTGACATTGCAATGACTAATCTCTACTGCAAGATTGAAAATTCTGATTTTTTTTCTGTATTCTTTTCAGTGGTCACCAAGATTGAGCACAGTGCCAAGAACATAGTTACTATTAGATCAATAAATATGGAGGTGATCAAGACATCTGTATTTTTAAAGCTTCTGGGGAGTTCCAGTGAGATCCATTATTTTAAGCAATTTAGACGCACAAAGATTTTAGTTTGGTTTTCATCTAGACTTTGCAATCTCCCTTTTCATCTCTTGTTTTTTATCTTCTTATCTTTTAGCACCATCTTATAAAATGTATATTTCTATTAAACTCTTTCAGAGCTTGAAGCTTACCTGGATGATTTCTGTTCTTCGGCTTGCTTTGAATTCCAGAATAGGAGTTGGCCTGAGGCTTTGTCTCTTTGGTTCTCCTTCTGTCTTTCTTATTTCTTCCTTCAGTGCTTCCAGCCTCAGTACTTCCTCTTTGGTTTGTACTCTTCTAGACTGTTATCTGTCATGCCCTTTCTTGCTTATGCTCAATAAGGGCAACTTTACCCAGACCTTCTATGTGATGTCAATATATAATAAGTGTATTTTTCACTGGAGACTCATTTTCAAAGAATGACATGTCCCTACCTCTAGTTCCTGTTTGAGATTTGAAGACTGTTTTTCTGTCCATTCTTCTGACCCAGGGGCATGTGCATTTGGTGAAGATGTTCTGCACCAGGGCTGAGGAGAGATTGAGACTCGGCTTCGTCTTCTCAATGATGTCAATCCCTCATGCAGTCAACTCTGTTCACTCAAGAGTGAAGTCACCAAGGCCTTCTTTGCTTGGTTTTGGCTTTTTCTCTTCCCCTTCACACATATAGCCTGACATCACAGAGTGTGCTGGGAAACTTTGCTCAATCTCCCCATCTGTGCTGAAGTCTAGGGAGGTACCTAAATACTCCCATGCTCAAAAAACTTCCTGACTTTTCTAAGGCTACATACTCGTTCCTTAGTCCACATCTCTGCAAATTAGAAAGTTTTAATAAACATTCTTAGCGTTTTATGAATTCATCTATGTTGTTCCTGCATACTATGTCCTGGGCTGGGGTTGGGGACAGAGGTAGGAGAATTAGTTGGGAGTTATAGTCTAGCATATAAAATCAGAATTTTTTGTGTATCTACCCATCTTTGCTTTGTGCTCTTTACTCCAACCTCTCTGCCTAAGATATGAAGTGTTTAAATTTTGAAACATTCTTTCCAGCATAAGTTTGTGAATCCTTCAGAAGAGAGATGCTCTTACAAACCCTCAGTTGCAAAGTTGAGTGATCATATAATGAAGTAGTCAGGGGAAATAGGTAAGTTGGAGTGAAGTCCTCTTGAGGACAAAGGAAATGGATGGGAGTGGTTTCAAAAATGCTGCATAGTGAGAGCAAAAGCATCACTATGAAAAGAGCTTGTTAACACTTGATTACAGAGAATTGAAGATGGCATCGGATCCATTGGTACGGGTTTGAGCCTTGCTATAATTTGAAGCTCAGAAATAAGGTCAAATTACAGAATGAACTTAGAGAATTACTCTTTTCCATTTAGCTCTGAATCAGTAGTCAGGAGTTTTTCATCTCAACCTCCTACCCTGACTTATGGTAACTTCAGACACTATGAGACCTAGAGATTTGAAATATGGAGTAATTGATTGGCACACAAGCATGTGCACACACTCACACTCAGACCCTTGTACTCAAGCACAAATGTTTATTTCTAAAGACACACCTGATTTATTGACAAGCAAGCTCTGATATCCAGTGGCAACAAGTGATTTCAGGGTCTTGTCTTCCTCACTTACTGGCTTTATCTCTGCGTCCTTTTCTGTGTCTGGAAAAACATTTGTGTCTGTGACACCCAAGAGTGAGGAAGCTAAAATGGTTTAGAGAAAGTGTTTTTCCAGCTGTAAAGGTATAAACGTAATATGGTTGTAGTGAGCTGTATAACTTAACAATAGACATCACTCAATCCAGTTTTCACTCCAGCTATTACTTTGTCTCTTCCTCCTGTACAAATAAAAATAGTGGATTTAAGCTTTTCTTCCTATAGTTACTTTGTCTTTTGTTTCACCAATTCAACATGGGGCAAAGATCTATAAACATACACAGACATCTCGATTTATAAATCAGAAATGCAGACCTCCACTAAATGAGTAAATGCATAAAGTATATTAGGTTTGTGGGGAAAAAATGATTATAAAAGTTACCTGCAATCTTTTATGAGTAGATACAGTAAAACCATGTGTATTTTATGACTCATTATTTCAAGAGTTGCATATATGCTTCTTATTGGATAAAGCTTCAAATTGATGAAATATTTTTATTTATGGAGAATTTTGCATAGCATTTTCAATTATGGGTTTATTTCCTTTCCATTAACTACTATCTCTGATGTAGGAGTTCTCTTAACACTGATTGGGTGACAGCTACTGTGCTCAACTCCTGAGAAAGAGACTCTGGAAAAACAAAGAAAATAAGCAGCATTTACCTTTAGAGAAATCGTATTCTGTTAACTTCTTTTATTGGTATATTACTTTATTTGTATCTATTTAGAACTTTCCTAGTGGAGAAGGCAATGGCAACCCACTCCAGTACTCTTGCCTGGAGAATCCCAGGGACAGGGGAGCCTGGTGGGCTGCTGTCTATGGGGTCGCACAAAGTCGGACACTACTGAAGTGACTTAGCAGCAGCAGAACCTTCCTAGACATGTCTTGTTATAAAATTCTATATGCTAATGTGAATTTTCAAATACTTAAGAATTTTTATAAAAATCAGCATTTCCATTAAATTGTATTTTAATTTTTTCCCAATAAAATTAATCAGATAAGTTTAGTAAATTATTTAATGTTTAGGCATTATATTTCTTTCATTTTGCTTTTCTCAGAGATATTGTAGCTGCTTTTGGAATTTTAGTGTTTTCTAATTTAGGTCACATTAGATTTTGCAAAAAATAAGAAATACCTCTGAAAAAGCAAAGGACATTATGTCCTATCTTTATTGAGTTTAAATTAAGAAAGCAACTACAATTTCTGAAGACTTAAGCCCAAAACAGTATAAATTTATTTAACATTCTGTAAATGAACCATAGGATGGTGAAGAGTATAAACATATATTTTAATAGATTCATGGATCTTTGAGGAGAGTAGAGGGAATAGATATTTTATCTGAGTTCTTATCTTGGCTTTCGTACTTACCTAAATTATTAAACATACAATTTAACATAAACCAGAGAAACACTTAAAATCATAGAGGCATGCTAATCATGGGGAAAATACCTTTCAAGGCCAAGACAGTAAACACAATATTTGAGAATTGCTTTTTAAAATTTTATGTCACATTTCTCATAACAAGTGTTGTAATAAAGTTTTTATTGCTAAAACTTAATAGAGAATTAGGTCATTCATAAATCTGTTGCAATTAATGTTTCAGGATAAAATAAAAGATCTGTTATTCTTTAATATATACCCAAGGTATAAAATACTTCCTGTGTAAGTCTGTTCCTAATGGCACAATCTTTTATAAATCTATAAACAGCTATCTCAATAATATTCCAGATTTTTTCCTAAAAGTTGTATATATTCAAGTTTTAT
Source organism: Bison bison bison (assembly GCF_000754665.1). NCBI lineage: Eukaryota > Metazoa > Chordata > Mammalia > Artiodactyla > Bovidae > Bison > Bison bison. The sequence continues at coordinate 863,890 of NW_011494622.1, forward strand.
ACATTCTTTCTATAATATCTCTTAGGTAACTAAGGTAGATTTTGTTTTTTGTATTTGCTCAGCATGTAAGTGTGGTATGAATTTCAGTTAAAAACTCACTAGATAGTAAAACAGTAACACAGACCATCTCTCCTTTCCGCACAAACAGAATTTCAGAGATACTAGGCAGGACCACGCTGATGTTTTTGGATGAATGAATAAATCAATGAGAAAATTAATGAATGATAAAAAGACATGGATCTATACTGTACAAATGAAAGTAATTTACTCTAATGGTGTGGTAGAACATGCATTTAGTGTTTCAATTGGAATGCCAGTCTTCAACTAGCATATTCTTAAACTTTAAAAGATTATACACCAAACCATTACTCACACTAGTTTGATAAACTGACTATAAGGTTCACTTGTCCAATACAATTTTTCTTGAATCAGAATAAATAACACCTAAAAATGTATCATGATACTGTTTTAAAAATTTTTTTGTTCCCAGATTTTTGATATCCATAAAAAAAGTAATGTCAGTATCTAGATGAGCAGGGTGGATAACTTTCTCTTTATGAGTAACATTTTGCAGTAGTAGTTTATATTGTACATCATGTTTTCATCTTGTTAGATTTCTGATTTGAACTATAACATTGCCAAATTTTCAAGTCCGCAGTACCTGTAACTGGAAGGCCATGAGAGGAAAATATTCTATGGTGTCATGTATACATAAGAGAAAACCCGACTTTGTCTCTAGCTTAGTGAGAAACTGGCCACAAAAGGTTTTATGAACTATAAAGATTCATAAGACAAGGAAGAGGTTTTCTAAGTCAACATGTTAAATAGAAATAATCAGCAAATTTTCATCTGAAATGTATCATAAGCAAAAGATTCTCCTTTTTTTTTTTTTTTTTGGTGGGAGATGATGAAGGACTCTAAGGCATGAACAGCCTAGGAGTGAAAAAGTAAGACAGAAAAGAGAAAGTGTCAAACAAAGGCTGTTATCAAGCCAGTTGTGACTGTGGATAAGTGAAATCTGTCTGGATAAGGAATTCTGGGAGGCAGAACCCAGCTTGGAGATTTCCTTTAATTGAGCCGAAACAGCTGGGAATTTTTCCACCCAATCTACATGTGTCATTGGCTGAGAGTTCTTCCAGGACCAGTGATGTTCTGGCAGAGCTGACTTTGCTGAGGCCACCAGAAAAGAAGAACGGCTGGGGGCAGCCTGGCCAGTGCGGTCAATCAGCTATCTTTGTCTGTAACAGGGATTTCTGACAGCTTATGGGCAGGGTTCTAACAGTGCTGGCTACGCACATCTTTTAAATCTCTGACTGGCTGCACTGCCAACCTCAGGGTCTTGTTCCTCCTGCTGCTACAAACACTAGGTCTAGGGAAAAAATGTCATCATGATCTTTCTCCTTTAAGTTAGTTCCCATCATGTTCTCTATTTATGCTTTCCTCCTTTTTGGGGCCTGCGTTTTATTTTTTAGCAGGATCAGTTAAGGTACATCCCAGTATGAAATGTAAAGGCTTTATAATTTTTGAAGACATAATTTAGATTTCTTACTTACTCTGAAGGCATAGAAGGATGTATCAGTTCACCATAATTATTTTATGTAAGTTAGCTGAAGCAAATCTGTTATACTTAAAACTTATCAGATTGGAGTTTCTTTTCCACTGAAACATGAGAGCGGCCTCTTTTATTCAGAAAACATTTGATTGAGTGTTGGATAGTCCAGAAAGAGGGATGACACATCATTTAATTCCTCCCCTTCCTAAATCTAAAATTCAGTTGAAGTGGGAAAAGTCACATTTATTCTACTAAAATGCCATACTGTGTGGTAGGCCCACATGGGTAAGGAAAAATGTGCTGTGAAAATCTAGAAATAATAGTTTCTTACTGAAGAATCAAGACAAGCTTAATTGAGAAGATAATATTTGGTCTTAATCTCAAAGAAGAGGAAGAAATGAAATATGTACTGGAGGAGAAACTTTCTAAGTGGAGAGGATGCTGCTGCTGCTAAGTCGCTTCAGTTGTGTCCGACTCTGTGTGACCCCATAGATGGCAGCCCACGAGGCTCCCCTGTCCCTGGGATTCTCCAGACAAGAGCATTGGAGTGGGTTGCCATTTCATTCTCCAATGCATGAAAGTGAAACGTGAAAGAGAAGTCGCTCAGTCGTGTCCAACTCTTAGCGACCCCATGGGCTGCAACCTACCAAGCTCCCCATCCCTGGGATTTTCCAGGCAAGAGTACTGGAGTGGGGTGCCATTGCTGTCTCCGAAGTGGAGAGGATAGAATAACCAAAATCATAGAGATATATTTAAGTTGCTATTAACAGTTAAACCCGATGAATTAACATCGTTCTTGTGAATTCCTCCTTTCAAACTTGTCGTAATATAGTTTTATTGTGGTTTGCTACTGTTAGATTTGTTTGAGAGATTTTTTTTTTTATTCTCAAGGGTTTCCTCATGAAATTGACTTAGGTTGAATAAAAATTAAAGAAATAAAATAATGAATAACACCTCTCCAAAAATCAGATTAAAATTACATAGATAGATATCTTGGCATACCCAAAGAATGCTACATTTATCAGTAGGCCAAAATATAGTCCTAACTGTGTCACAAATTAATTTAACCCTCTGGATCTCAGGTTCCTCATGTGGAAAATTAGAGTGTCTGGCTGTATGTCATGGAAGTTTACTTAATCTCAAAATCTCTGAGAGATTAGATAATATTGCCATGTGTGTAAAGAAAAAAATATGAGAATGATCTTATTTACTACAAATCAAAATGTTTGATTGAAATATTTGTCTCAATGGCATAGACTAAGAAATATAATACATTACAGAAGATATAAAGACATTAACAAGTGTTTAAGTAAATAAGCAATAAATATATGAGACTGGGGAGAACTTGTGAATGATTAAGTAATCTTTCTTCCTAGTTCACATGTTATTCTTTTGCTACTAAAAATGGCTTTCTTTAAATTTGTATTCAATTCAACACTGTTATTTTTTGCTTGGAAGGAAAAAAATCCTTATACACATACAAAATTTCTAATGTTGTATAATTTTAGTAATGATATAAGGGAAGTTCTTATTAAATTAAACCTGTTATCAAATATGCCTACACTCACTCCAACAAATATTATTCTCTAGACATTTAATAATATTGTACATAGCATTATAGGATGTGTTTCATACAAATGAAATAAAGATTAAAAATATCTAATCAACACTTTACTGAGTAGACCAGAGCTTTAAAAAAAAGTGTATTTTGTTACACATGAAGAAAACAGACCATAAGCATGTGAAAATTATTACTTGAACAGTTTGACAAGAATTCCATATTTGGTCCTTTGTACCTTAAAGATATATAATATTGTTGCATTGCATTAGAGCTGAGAACATGCCAGAGAAGCCTAGACTAAAATTTAGTGGAGAGACATGTAAGAAACATGGCCATTGACCTTGAAAGTCATGTTTAAGGGATGGAGGGGTACAGTGAAGAGAAAAACCCTGGGCTTAGGAGGAAAGAGCGTCAGTTCCAGCTTACACACTGTCATTACCCACGGGGTGACCTTGCAAACAGAGCCTAACTCCGCTAGTTCTCATTAACCTCAACTGTGAAAGAAGAAATTTGGATGACATCTGAGAATCCATCAGCTGCACAAGTTATGAGACTGTTTGATACGTCTAAAACAGCTTTGAAGTTACCAGGTTACTATCTCTGTAGCATATGCCAAGCTCAAAGTTGTTTTCTGTGTGAAGACTTTATTCTTTGATAATGATGACGGTTGGAATCTTGCTTTTCACTGTGCAGAAATGTATACCCAACCAGTTGTTTGTAGCAGCTGCTAAGATTTATACTAGGCTTAGTACCATTCTTCCACTCAGAATTCTACTGCTGGTTGTTTATAAGGCACAATTCCACAAAAATCTCATAGTTTTGCGGTTTAATTAAGGAAAAAGTCAGCTGTCTTCCTGGCATAGCTGTTTCATATATTGCTTCTGGTTATATCAAGATTATAATATACCTACTATGTCTTTGGTCCAGCATTTATTGAGCTTTCCTTTTGAACCAGAACTCTGCTCAGCTTTATGCAGGCATCATCACATTTCTTCGCCTTCAGCAATACTGCAAGTACTATATCATTAGTCCTGTTTTATACACAAGAAATGGAGGCTGAGAAATGTGAAATAAATTGCCTCTAGTCCCAGGATCTGATTTTGTCTGTCTCCCAAAGCTTATGATCTGTTGAGGAAAGGACTTAAAGTAGACTCTGATTTTAAGACTGAATAATCACAAAGATGATCATGTAATTAAAACTTAGAGGGAGTGCCAGGTTTCACATAGACCATGTTGGTTTCTGTTAACCATGTTGAAATGAGAGCTGCTGATGGAATGTTTGGGATAAGAACACTTATGGTAATCAGGAGTAAGATTATGATTAGAGAAGCATTCAGTTATAGTTTTCAGACCATCTTTATCTCCAGGATTAAATATATCTAGATACAGTCGGTAAGTCATATCTGACTCTTTATGACCCCAAGACTGCAGCATGTCAGGCTTCTCTGTCCTTCACTATCTTCTGAAGTTTGCTCACACACATGTCTGTTGAGTCAGTGATGCCATCCAAACATCTCATCCTCTGCTGTCCCCTTCTCCTCCTGCTCTCAATCTTTCCCAGCATCAGGGTCTTTTGCAGTGAACCAACTCTTCACTTCAGGTGGCCAAAATATTGGAACTTCAGCTTCAGTATCAGTCCTTTGAATGAATATTCAGGACTGATTTCCTTTAGGACTGACTAATTTGATCTCTTTGCTGTTCAGGGGACTCTCAAGAAGTCTTCTCTAAACCACAGTTCAAAAGCATCTATACTTCGGTGCTCAGCATTCTTTATGTTCCAAGTCTCACATCCATACGTGACTACTGGAAAGTATGGCTGTGACTATTCGTTCCTTTGTCAGCAAAGCAATGTCTCTACTTTCTAAAATGCTATCTAGGTTTGTCATAATTTTCTTTCAAGGAGCCAGAGTCTTTTAATTTCATGCCTGCAGTCACCATCCACAGTAATTTTGTAGCCCAAGAAAATAAAATATATTACTATTTCCATTGTTTCCTCATCTATTTGCCATGAAGTGATTAGACTGGAAGCCATGATCTTAGTTTTTTGAATGTTGATTATAAGCCAGCTTTTTCATTCTCCTCTTTTACTTTCATCAAGAGGCTCTTTAGTTCCTCTTCTCTCTGCCATAAGGGTGGTGCCATCTGCATATCTGAGGTTATTGATATTTCCCCTGGCAATCTTGATGCCAGCTTGTGATTCATCCAGCCTGGCATTTCCCATGATGTACTTTGCATATAAGTTAAATATACAGAGTGACAATATACAGCCTTGACACATTCCTTTCCCAATTTTGAACCATTGTGCATTGTTCCATCTCCAGTTCTAACTGTTCCTTCTTGGCCTGCATACAGGTTTCTCAGAAGACAGGTTTCTCAAGTGATCTGGTATTCCCATCTCTTTAAGAGTTTTCCACAGTTTGTTGTGATCCACACAGTCAAATGCTTCAGGTCAGTTCAGTTCAGTTCAGTAGCTCAGTCATGTTCGACTCTTTGTGACCTCATGAATCACAGCATGCCAGGCCCCCCTGTCCATCACCAACTCCCGGAGTTTACCCAAACCCATGTCCATTGAGTGGGTGATGCCATCCAACCATCTCATCCTCTGCCGTCCCCTTCTTCTCCTGCCCTCAGTCTTTCCCAGCATCATGGTCTTTCCAATGAATCAGCTCTTCGCATCAGGTGGCCAAAGTACTGGAGTTTCAGCTTCAACATCAGTCCTTTCAATGAATACCCAGGGCTGATCTCCTTTAGGATGGACTGGTTGGATCTCCTTGCAGTCCAAGGGACTCTCAAGAGTCTTCTCCAACACCATAGTTCAAAAACATCAATTCTTCGGCACTCAGCTTTCTTCACAGTCCAACTCTCATATCCATACATGACCACTAGAAAAACCATAGCTTTGACTAAACGGATCTTTGTTGGCAAAGTAATGTCTCTGCTTTTGAATATGCTATCTAGGTTGGTCATACCTTTCCTTCCAAGGAGTAAGCGTCTTTTAATTTCATGGCTGCAATCACCATCTGCAGTGATTTTGGAGCCCAGAAAAATAAAGTCAGCCACTATTTCTGTCCCCCTATTTACCATGAAGTGATGGGACCAGATGCCATGATCTTTGTTTTCTGAATGTTGAGCTTTAAGCCAACTTTTTCACTCTCCTCTTTCACTTTCACCAAGAGGCTTCCAGCCCAGCGTTTCTCATGATGTACTCTGCATATAAGTTAAATAAGCAGGGTGACAATATACAGCCTTGACATACTGCTTTTCCTATTTGGAACCAGTCTGTTGCACAAAGTCGGA
>NW_011494622.1:870399-871461 GCF_000754665.1 Bison bison bison
TCATATCTGACTCTTTATGACCCCAAGACTGCAGCATGTCAGGCTTCTCTGTCCTTCACTATCTTCTTTTTTTTTTTTTTTTTCTTTAGCAAGAGTAAAACTTTTATTCTTCTAAAGCCACTGTTAAGAGCAGGCAGCTGACTAAAATAAAATTTTGCAAATCATGTATCTGACAAAGGACTTGTATGTAGAATTTGCAAACAATTCTTATAAGACAACGAATAGCCCCACTTAAAATGGACAAAATAGTTGAATAGCCATTTCACGGAAAGAAAATATGCATATAGGAGATGAGCACATGAAACAAATGTTCTACACCAATTGAAATTCCGCTCAGTTCAGTTCAGTTGCTCAGTCATGTCCTACTCTTTGCGACCCCATGAATCGCAGCACACCTGATCTCCCTGTCCATCACCAACTCCCAGAGTTCACTCAGACCCACGTCCATTTGCAGAGTACATCATGAGAAACACTGGACTGGAAGAAACACAAGCTTCACTATTTTCTGAAGTTTGCTCACACACATGTCTGTTGAGTCAGTGATGCCATCCAAACATCTCATCCTCTGCTGCCCCCTTCTCCTCCTGCTCTCAATCTTTCCCAGCATCAGGGTCTTTTGCAGTGAACCAACTCTTCACATCAGGTGGCCAAAATATTGGAACTTCAGCTTCAGTATCAGTCCTTTGAATGAATATTCAGGACTGATTTCCTTTAGGACTGACTAATTTGATCTCTTTGCTGTTCAGGGGACTCTCAAGAAGTCTTCTCTAAACCACAGTTCAAAAGCATCTATACTTCGGTGCTCAGCATTCTTTATGTTCCAAGTCTCACATCCATACGTGACTACTGGAAAGTATGGCTGTGACTATTCGTTCCTTTGTCAGCAAAGCAATGTCTCTACTTTCTAAAATGCTATCTAGGTTTGTCATAATTTTCTTTCAAGGAGCCAGAGTCTTTTAATTTCATGCCTGCAGTCACCATCCACAGTAATTTTGTAGCCCAAGAAAATAAAATATATTACTATTTCCATTGTTTCCTCATCTATTTGCCATGAAGTGATTA
>NW_011494622.1:871561-872713 GCF_000754665.1 Bison bison bison
AGCTTTAAGTCCAACTTTTTCACTCTCCTCTTTCACTTTCACCAAGAGGCTCTTTAGTTCCTCTTCACTTTCTGCCATATGGGTGGTGTCATCTGCATATCTGAGGTTATTGATATTTCTCCCGGCAATCTTGATTCCAGCTTGCTCTTCTTCCAGCCCAGCGTTTCTCATGATGTACTCTGCATATAAGTTAAATAAGCAGGGTGACAATATACAGCCTTGACATACTGCTTTTCCTATTTGGAACCAGTCTGTTGTTCCATGTCCAGTTCTAACTGTTGCTTCCTGACCTTAGCATAGTTAATGAAGCAGTAGATGTTCTCTCTGTAATTTCCCTGCTTTTTCTATGATCCAATGAATGTCAGCAATTTGATCTCTGGTTCCTCTGCCTTTTCTAAATCCAGCTTGTACATCTGGAAGTTCTCGGTTCACATACTGTTGAAGCGTAGCTTGAAGGATTTTGCACGTTATCTTTCTAGCATGTAAAATGAACGCAATTGTGTGGTAGTTTGAGCATTCTTTGGCATTGCCTTTCTTTGGGATCAGAATGAAAACTGACCTTTTCCAGTCCTGTGGCCACTGCTGAGCTTTCCAAATCTGCTGACAGATATAACTGGTAGGTTTTTATTAATGACCCTATTCATAAGCATATGTATATATTCTTGCATATATACATATACACACATAAAATTAAGAGTGAGTTACAGCTCTCATCTTTTTATTGGTTGCAAAACTGAATAAAAGTCTATTGTACCAAGAGATTTGTTACTCATTTTTAAAGGCTGAAGGTTTTGATTATATCCGCAGAGTGAGATAAGTCCTATCACTCAAATATGAACTTTCATTATCTAAAGCTTATATGAGATTGATATATAAGCTAGCATAATAAATTATTTATATTGACCACTGTCACACATGCCAGAATGCTTCTATCTGTATTAAAAATACATATTTTCACTTCGGGCCAGATAACATGAAAAAACTTTAAAAAAAAAATCAGATACTTGCTTTCTTAGCATGGTTATGAAGCAAAGAAATGATCCAAATATTTAGCGAGTTCAATTTCAGGTCCACAGTGCAGTAGAATTTTCACCGTGTCCTAAGTCCTTAAGTTCATTTGCTAGGATAGACCAGAGGTTTGGAAAGAAAATT
>NW_011494622.1:872813-875427 GCF_000754665.1 Bison bison bison
ATTTCTCACACACCCTTGCATTCAGATCCTGTTTGTTTGCAGACTCCAAAAACCGGGCTATGTTTCCTCCTATTCCACTATCTGAAGAGCCCCCTTTGCCTAAGAAGTTTCTGCCCTTTAGCCAATCAGCTAATTTGTTGGGGGGAACAACCTAAACCAGTCTAATTAGGCAACTATAGTCTTAATCGTAAAGTAGGTGATAGTATAGCCCAAAACTTTCACAGACATCCACACTGATTCTTGCTTTTTCTTTCTTTTCTTCTGTACGATGGAGCCTAATGTGTCCAAAACATTCCTGTTACTTTCACCATAAATAGTAACAATAGACATTTTCTTGTTTCCAATTCTTATTCTTTCCTTTTATTCATTCTATCTCTAACTGTATTTTGCAAATTATGATCTAGGCTGTGTGTGTGTGTGTGTGTGTGTGTGTGTGTGTGTATACACACTAGGACGCACACATCCCACGTTTGTGTGAAGTTTGTTCTGAGAAGATAACTTAGTTTTCCTTATTTCCATGTCTGGAGGAATACTAGTAGTCATACCCTTTTCTTAACCAGAGACTGTTCAAATACTGAGAAAAACTAAGTATTGATTCCAAGTCCAATTTATTGGTATATACCAATACCAATTTATTTTTATAAGCATTATCCTTATAAAATAAATTGCTTACCTTTTGGAGTGTTCATTTATTCTTATTAAATGAGAAGCATGCTTACCTAAAACTTAGGAGAAAACTGATTTGTTCATACCTTTTTTTTCATATCTTGTTTGTGGGAAAATATTTTAAAACATGTTATACTATCATATCTGCAACACTGGAGAAATCATGGGATAAAAGAAAGAAAAATGAATAAATATATCACAATTGTTAGTTTAAGGAGTCCTTGTAAGTAAACGACAGATGTGAACACAGCAAAAGAAAATAGAATATGGACTATAATTACTCCTGTGAATAATTCCAGAATAAAAGCAGTTTTAATGCATCAAAAGGGAAAGAGAGCACCCAGCCCAGAATTCTCAGAGCAGACCTAATTGATAATAGTATTCATCTTGCTGTTAGAATTCTGTTAAACAAAGTTTTAAAAATTGTAAGAAATAGTGTTTTAACACTTTTCTCTATGTTTAATTAGGAGTGTGTGTGTGTGTGTGTGTATGTATTTGATGATTTGATAAAAGAGCTTAATGTCTGCTTGCATTTAACTCTGTATAAAGAAACGTTAAAATAGTTTATGTATATAAAATAAGAAATGCATTTCATCATGTTGTTTTACAATTTTAGCACAATTTCTTTAATTAAATTTTACCTTTATCACTATACATTATTCTTAAATAATTATAAGCATTGCAAAATGAATTTTAAAGGGATAGAATGAAATTTAAATATAAAATATTAATTTCGATATGTGAAATAAGACTGTGACTACCTACAAAGATTGCTATGATTTTCTCCATAGCTAAATAAGAGTATTCTTTCCAATCTCTTATTCATTTCTTGTCTTTCATCCCTTCAACTTATGAATTATAGGAAGTATCATGAAGAAAATGTATAGCCAGTTTTAGGGGGCTCTAAGGATTTTAGTAATAAACACTTTCTATATAAAATTATCATGCAGGTGGGAAAAAATGATTTCATTTCTATTCATTATTGCATCATTTTTTAAAAATGTTACTCTGCAGGTTGTAGAAATAAGCCATAAAACTTTACAGGTTTGCAATTGTTAAAATGTTTTATTAGGACATATATTTGGCATGCTGCTTCCATTTCACTTTAGTGACTGATACTCTTGCTTAAAAGAACATTCTATTTCTCTGTGAGTAGTTTCTAGGTATTTCCTAAATGGTTATGGAGGGACATTGCCCCCAGCAGGGAAAAAGGAGAACAGAAATAGAACTCCATTGGAGCAATTCATCTAAAAGGTAGTGAATATGTGTGTGAGAAACCATATACATTGACAAGAAGTAATTTGACAAATGTGTAATATCACCAGCTATTGAGTTAATGCTCCTTTAATAATCATCTTCATTTTAGGAAAAAAGTCTTAAAGTAAAATTATTTTACATAATATTGAAAAATTAAAGTTGATTTAAAATAACTCATTCTTCACATTAATGCCCACATCATCAAATTTATAGTAATCAAAAATAACATAACCTTTTTCTAGTTTTGTTACATATCAGAACCAGATATAAACTCATAATCCTGAGATGAAATTAATTTTTGTTCTCTAAACTTATGAAATCAGAAGTAAATGTGCTTATGTGAACATCTTATGAACCATCTCACTTCTAAAATATTGATAGATTGCTTTAATTTAAGTGTGTGGTAGTATTTTTCCTAAATACAAATAAATTGTATTGCAAACACAAGAAGGAGTGGCATTTGATGTTTCCTTCTCGATGACATTGTTCTGAAACATTGTACCAGAGCTACAGTGGGGAATTCAAAATTTATGATGCATTGCATAATTTATTGCCACATTTCAGGTTGGCATTTTTTTTTTTAACTTTCAGAAGGGATGAACATTTTAAGGCATTTTCAGATACAGGATTTTAAAGTTATTCTCTTTCTCTCTCGCCTGATTCCTCACCGCCCCCCCCCCCCCCTCCCCAT
>NW_011494622.1:876253-919608 GCF_000754665.1 Bison bison bison
AAAAGACTCTGATGCTGGGAGGGATTGAGGGCAGGAGGAGAAGGGGATGACAGAGGATGAGATGGCTGGATGGCATCACCAACTCGATGGCATGAGTTTGAGTGAACTCCGGGAGCTGGTGATGGACAGGGAGGCCTGGCGTGCTGCGATCCATGGGGTCGCAAAGAGTTGGACACGACTGAGCGACTGAACTGAACTGAATTGACATTGCCAGCAATATCTCTATTTTGTCTTATTTGATGTTATAAATGTCATTAAAGAGGTCTTTCCGTATTTTTTTTGCTTACTGCCTTCTTGAATGTTTTCCCTCAGATTCTTCTACACAGCGAAGTAGGATTTCAGGTCCTTTGGTCCTGAGGATCTGGGCACTTTGAGATTTGGAGTACATCATTTTTCTCAGTGTCTTCATTTCCTCAGATGTTGCACTGAAGTTGCTAAAGTTTATTCTAAACGATGGGAAATGTTATGATTCTCTAAATGGACAGAAAGTGTGTTGACATCCTCCCAGCTGGGAAGAAAAGAATTGATTTTAAACCTTGGCAGGCCAACAAACAAAAGTCCTTAATATGGTTTTGAAAGCATAGAAAAGGCATCCTCCGGCCCAGCCCTGTTGGTCGGTCAGGACCCTGCAGGGACTTCATTCCCAGCCCCCGGGTTAGTCTTTTATGACTCTCTGGTTCACAGTGTGGGGACTTCTACTTGTGAGTAAAACCTGGTGTCCTGTGGATGCAACAGTCAGGGAGGAGTGTAATTTCTCTAGAATACTGAGGAGGGAGGAACAAGGACAGACTATTTAAGAGAAAATGATTTGGCATGAAATGATCCAAGGTATAGAAAGAAAGCAAGAAGAAAACAAAGCTCGGGGGGAAAGCATCACTGCATGTCTCAGGCTTTCTCTCTCCCTCCTCCCTGATCCGGTCATTAACCAAAGAGGAGGCTTGTCCTTGTCTCCTCCCCTTAATTTTTTTCTCTCTCTTTTTTTTATAACCACTGTCTCCATTACTCCCAACAAACTCAAAGGCTTCTGTGGTTCTTTTCAGGGTAAAAGGCACATTATATTTTTTTCAAAAAATAATAATTATAAACTTATTTGGCCTCCAGTGAACACTTTATTCTTAACCAAAACTGTTACCATCTTATAGGGCACCAACTTTGGCCAAGGGTTAAGAAAAGAGAAAGAAGAGTGAAAGTAAGTTTTGTGGGGTCATCTTTCAACAAAGGAGTACACTTAATTAAAGGAGAAATTTCCCTTGGCAGTGATACATTTGTGGGGAAGAGAACTTTGCCCCCTCATGAATGAAAAATGTTTGAATTAGAGCACCCCAGCAACCGCCTCTGAAATTTTCAAGTGTCCAAATAAATTTCTAATTATAGAAAGAGTCTCATTAAATAGTGAACATGTATAATTACAGAAAGGTTTTCACTTAATTAGAATCTCATCAGAGCTTCCATCTGCATTGAGATTTTGATAATAGAGGTCAAGCCCTTTTGGGCTTGTTGGGGAAAAGTAGATCAAAGTATGAGGGAGTTATAGATCCATCAAGAAGTTTTTGGCATAAATAGTTTTTATTGAGTTCTGGAAAAATGAGACAGAGAATAAATGGTCATAAAATATAAAGGGTAGGTGTCAGCATGATTTACATGGAGGATACCTGTTAAGCAGTTATGCTTTTAGCACTGAAAATTAAATAGGACCGAGCAGGCACAGTATTGAATTGTGTATATTTCAGGATGAGAGAAACTGCAGCACTGAAAGAAGACAAAAGTGGTTAAACTCTGTAGCAGCAAATTTGCGACTTAGTGCAAGATTCCATGTATGGAATCATAGTTATCCTGCTGATAGACTTTAAATAGAAATTCCCCAGGAAATCCTAAAACAATTTAATTTGAGAAGAAAGCTTATATTGAATACTGTACATTTATATTGCATGTTAATTACAGTAGTGTGTGGGTATCTACTTTTTATATCATAAATACAAGATGGGTAGACAGTCTACCCTGATGCTCCCTTGTTTTTGCAGGTACTAGCAGATTTACAGTTCTGAATGGCATCTTCTTTTCTTCGATAGTGGGATTAGATGAATGATTGTTTCTTGGGTGGTTTAATTTGAAGCACTGTGTCTACCAAGGTGAACACATAAAAGTGGATGCTTCCAGAGGAATAAACCCAGGTTGAGTACCAGGAGTTTTCTAGGCAATAGAAATACAATGATGAATACATTACAGTTTTTACCTTGAGAAGCTCAAGGACATATATCCAAGTAATTTCAATACAACACTATAAACCATGTTAAATATTGTATAGGATAGTATGGAACACAGAGTACGAAGAAATAGAGGCTTGTCTGTGCCAACTATTACAAAAATGGAGAATTTTGTCATTCATTCAAAAAAACTTTTTGTTGAGAACCAAACCCAAAGCCCCTCTGCTGTCAGTTGGTGGCAAATAACCCTTCTGTTCATATCAACTTAATTTGTTAAGTAATACAGACCTCATTTGATCATCCAATATGATAGTCATTTGGTAGAACTAGCGAGAAAGCCTTAAAATTCTACATTGAAGTTTGCATGTTGCAGGTTATTGATTCATGAGGATAAAATTCTGCTTCGTTGAATTTTAAAGAACTCTGCAAAGGCCTTTAATTATTTATTTCTCATTGCAAAAGGTGCTGGTAAAATTTTATTAATTCAAATCAATGTATACTTATTCAGTAAGCAGTTTATTCAAGGCATTGCACTATCTCTGAAGGAAAGCAGAACTTGAAGATGTAGTTTTTACCCTCATGGAATTTAAGATTGGATGGGGAAAATAAGCATATTAACAAGGAATCTTAACAGAAAACAAAATGTAGTAAGTGCTAGATCAAGCTACAGATAATTGACTCTAATAGAGAAAAAAATGCTTCTTCCTCTTTTTTTTTTTCCTTTCTCTCCCTTTCCCTGTCCCATAACTTGGTTTAGGGGACTTCTCTCTAAACTGTGTCCATGTAGCACACTTCCAGCTGGCCTCTCTTGTTTCGTTTTAATTATCTTCCAGTATAATCCACTCTTCAGAGGATTACATAACTTACTGTCCAAGACAGGACGTTTTTTTAACTTATTTATTTTAATTGGAGGCTAATTACTTTACAATATTGTAGTGGTTTTGCCATACATTGACATGAATCAGCCATGGGTGTACATGTGTCCCCATCCTGAACCCCCTCCCACCTCCCTCCCCATCCCATCCCTCAGGGTCATCCCAGTGCACCAGCGCTGAGCACCCTGTCTTATGCATTGAACCTGGACTGGCGATCTGTTTCACATATGATAATATACATGTTTCAATGCCATTCTTCCAAATCATCCCACCCACACATTCTCCCACAGAGTCCAAAAGTCTATTCTTTATATCTGTGTCTCTTTTGCTGTCTTGCAAATAGAATCATCGTTACCATCTTTCTAAACTCCATATATATGCATTAATATACTGTATTGGTGTTTTCCTTTCTGACTTACTTCACTCTACATAATAGGCTCCAGTTTCATCCACCTCATTAGAACTGATTCAAATGCATTTTTTTAATAGCTGAGTAATATTCCATTGTGTTTATGTACCACAACTTTCTTATGCATTCGTCTGCTAATGGACATCTACGTTGCTTCCATGTCCTGGCTATTATAAACAGTGCTGCAATGAACATTGGGGTACATGTGTCTCTTTCAATTCTGGTTTCCTCGGTGTGTATGCCCAGCAGGGGGATTGCTGTATGGCAGTTCTATTTCCAGTTATCTAAGGAATCTCCACACTGTTCTCCATAGTGGCTGTACTAGTTTGCTTTCCCACCAACAGTGTAAGAGGGTTCCCTTTTCTCTAAACCCTTTCCAGCATTTATTGTTTGTAGACTTTTTGATAGCAGCCATTCTGACCGATGTGAGATGGTACCTCATTGTGGTTTTGATTTGCATTTCTCTGATAATGAGTGATGTTAAGCATCTTTTCATGTATTTGTTAGCCATCTGTGTATCTTCTTTGGAGAAATGTCTGTTTAGTTCTTTGGCACATTTTTTGATCAGGTCATTTATTTTTCTGGAATTGAGCTGCAGGAGCTGCTTGTATATTTTTGAGGTTAATTCTTTGTCAGTTACTTCATTTGCTATTATTTTCTCCCATTCTGAATGCTGTCTTTTCACCTTGCTTATAGTTTCCTTCATTGTGCAAAAGCTTTTAAGTTTAATTAGGTCCCATTTGTTTATTTTTGCTTGTATTTCCATTACTCTGGGAGGTGGGTCATAGAGGATCCTGCTGTGATTTATGTCAGAGAGTGTTTTGCCTATGTTTTCCTCTAGAAGTTTTATAGTTTCTGGTCTTATGTTTAGATCTCTAATCCATTTTGAGTTCACTTTTGTGTACAGTGTTAGAAAGTGTTTTAGTTTCATTCTTTTACAAGTAGTTGACCAGTTTTCCCAGCACCACTTGTTAAAGAGTTTGTCTTTTTTCCATTGTATATTCTTGCCTCGTTTGTCAAAGATAAGGTGTCCATAGGTGCATGGATTTATCTTTGAGCTTTCTATTTTGTTGCATTGATCTATTTTTCTGTCTTTGTGCCAGTACCATACTGTTATGTGTTTGAGAATGCCAGGAGACAATTCATAATTATGCTCAAACAGCAAGTATGAACTAGGACTGTCTCAGGCAAAATCAGTGTGAAAGATTATCCTTTTCATACTCCAATCTAATTCCAAAATGAACATTTAATATGCAATCTAGTGATGCTGCACTCTTACCTAAAATCATGACATGGGTTTCCATTTATTTCCCTTCATGATGACGAAGGGCATTAAAGTATCTTCATGAACAAATATCTGCTTTTTACTTTAGTAGAATCTCACCCTGTCACCTCTCACCTCCTCACTCAACACCTCATGTATCTCCTGTTTCCTTCTGATTTTCTCACTTGTAATTAGATATTTGGAAGCTCATTTCAGAGATTAGTAAATTCTTAAGGTACTTATTTGTAATCCCCCCTAGACTGTAAGGTCTTTTATGGAAGAGGTATAGTCTAGATTTTATTTGTAATCCTGAGTAATGAGCAAAGCCCCCTTTCCAGGTGGCACAAGTGGTAAAGAATCTATCCTGCCAATGTAGGAGATGTGAGAGACATAGGTGGAGGTTTATGACTTTGTATAGGAGGCAGTGATCAACAAAAAGAAATGCAAAAAGGCAAAATGGTTGACTCATGAGACCTTACAAATAGCTGAGAAAAGAAGAGAGGCAAAGGCAAAGGAGAAAAGAAAATATATACCCTTCTGAATGCAGAGATCCAAAGAACAGCACAGAGAGATAAGAAAGCCTTCCTCAGGGAACAATCCAAAGAAATAGAGGAAAACAATAGAATGGGAAAGACTAGAGATTGCATCAAGAAAATTAGAGATACCAAGGAACATTTCATGCAAAGATGGGCACAATAAAGGACAGAAATGGTAGGGACCTAACAGAAACAGAAGATATTAAGAAGAGGTGGCAAGAACACACAGAAGAACTATACAAAAAAGATCTTCATGACCCAGATAACCACGGTGGTGTGATGACTCACCTTGAGCCAGACATCCTGGAATGTGAAGTCAAGTAGACCTTAGAAAGCATCACTATGAACAAAGCTAATAAAGGTGATGGAATTCCAGTTGAGCTATTTCAAATCCTGAAAGATGATGCTGTGAGAGTGCTGCACTCAATATGCCAGCAACTTTGGAAAACTCAGCAGTGGCCACAGGATTGGAAAAGGTCAGTTTTCATTCCAACCCCAAAGAAAGGCAACACCAAAGAATATTCAATTACCACATAATTGCACTCAGCTCACATGCTAGCAAAGTAATGCTCAAAATTCTCCAAGTGAGGCTTCAATAGTACATGAACCGTGAACTTCCAGATGTTCAAGCTGAATTTAGAAAAGGCAAAAGACCAGCCTCTTGATGAAAGTGAAAGAGGAGAGAGAAAAAGTTGACGTAAAGCTCAACATTGAGAAAACGAAGATCATGGCATCTGGTCCCATCACTTCATGGGAAATAGATGGGGAAACAGTGGAAACAGTGTCAGACTTTATTTTGGGGGGCTCCAAAATCACTGCAGATGGTGACTGCAACCATGAAATTAAAAGACGCTTACTCCTTGGAAGGAAAGTTATGACCAACCTAGATAGCATATTCAAAAACAGAGACATTATTTTGCCAGCAAAGGTCTACTTAGTCAAGGCTATGGTTTTTCCTGTGGTCATGTATGGATGTGAGAGTTGGACTGTGAAGAAAGCTGAGCACTGAAGAATTGATGCTTTTGAACTGTGGTGTTGGAGAAGACTCTTGAGGGTCCCTTGGACTACAAGGAGATCCAACCAGTCCATTCTAAAGGAGATCAGTCCTGGATGTTCTTTGGAAGGAACGATGCTAAAGCTGAAACTCCAGTACTTTGGCCACCTCATGCAAAGAGTTGACTCATTGGAAAATATTCTGATGCTGGGAGGGACTGGGGGCAGGAGGAGAAGGGGATGACAGAGGATGCAATGGCTGGATGGCATCACCAACTCGATTGGATGTGAGTTTGAATGAACTCCGGGAGTTGGTGATAGACAGGGAGGCCTGGCGTGCTGCAATTCATGGGGTCGCAAAGAGTCGGACATGACTGAGCGACTGAACTGAACTGAACTGAACAAGAACCAGAGATCAAATGGCCAACATCCGTTGGATCATTGATAAAGCAAGAGAGTTCCAGGGAAAAACCTCTACTTATGCTTTATTGACTATGCCAAAGCCTTTGACTGCATGGATCACAACAAACTGTGGAAAATTCTTCAAAAGATGGGAATACTAGGCCACCTTACCTGCCTCCTGAGAAATCTGTATGCATGTCAAAAAGCAACAGTTAGAACCAGACAAGAACAATGGACTGGTTCAAAATTGGGAAAGGAGTACATCAAGGCTGTATATTGTCACCCTGCTTATTTACCTTATATGATGAGTACATCATGCAAAATGCCAGGCTGGATGAAGCACAAGCTGGAATCAAGATTGCCGGGAGAAATATCAATAACATCAGATATGCAGATGACACTACCCTTATGGCAGAAAGCAAAGGGGAACTAAAGAGCCTCTTGATGAATGTGAAAGAGGAGAGTGAAAATGCGGGCTTAAAACTCAACATTCAGAAAACCAAGATCATGGCATCCAGTCCCATCAATTCATCACAGATAGATAGGGAAACAATAGAAACAGTGGCAGACTTTCTTTTCTTGTGCTCCAAAATCACTGCAGCTGCTCACTGCAGCCATGAAATTAAAAGACACTAGCTCCTTGAAAGAAAACTATGGCCAACCTAGATAGCATACTACAAAGCAGAGATATTTCATTGCTGACAAGGGCCCTTCTAGTCAAAGCTATGGTTTTTCCAGTAGTCATGTATGGATCAGAGAAGGCAATGGCAACCCACTCCAGTACTCTTGCCTGGAAAATTCCATGGACAGAGGAGCCTGGTAGGCTGCCGTCCATGTGGTCGCTAAGAGTCGGACACAACTTAGCGACTTCATTTTCACTTTTCACTTTCATGCATTGGAGAAGGAAATGGCAACCCACTCCAGTGTTACCTTGAGAATCCCAGGGACGGGGGAGCCTGGCGGGCTGCCATCTATAGGGTCACACAGAGTCGGACATGACCAAAACCACTTAGCAGTAGCAGCACCAGCATGTGTGAATGTGAGAGTTGGACCATAAAGAAAGCTGAGTGCTGAAGAATTGATGCTTTTGAACTGTGGTATTGAAGAAAACTCTTGAGAATCCCTTGGACTGCAAGGATATCTAATTAATCAATCCTAAAGGAAATCAGTCCTGTACAGTCATGAAGCTGAAACTCCAATATTTTGGCCACCTGATGTGAAGAACTGGCTCTTTGAAAAAGACCCTGATTCTGGAAAATATTGAAGACAGGAGGAGGAGGAGATGACAGAGGATGAGATGGTTGGATGGCATCACCAACTCAATGGACATGAGTTTGAGTAAGCTCCACGTCTTGGTGATGGACAAGGAGACCTGTCATGCTGCAGTCCATGGGGTCCCAAATAGTTGGACACAACTACTGAATTTAACTGGATGAGCAAAGCATTCTTTACATTAATGAGTATTTGATTAATATTGTGGGCAGAAAAAAACAACTGCATAAACACATGTTTTATGATTTGAGTTGAGAGAGAAAGCTGATATGCAAGGCATCATTGAGATGGTGGTATTTGAGTTGAACTTCAAGGAAGAAAGATCTTTATGGAAAAAAAATGAGTAAAAGAACTTTTCAGAAAACAGAATGATTGAAAGCGTGAGCTATAAGAATGATTTATTATCTGACGGAGAAAGATTTTCAAATTGAAGACAGTTTTGAATACATTTGTAAGATGTATAGGTAGGAATAGAGTTTTTCAGCAAGAAGTTCTGAAATGTAGGGGCCTGTGAATGCAATAGAAACTGCATTTGGCTCCATTAGAATACTTATATAGGTACAGTTTGAAAAATGGTCTAGAGAGATCTATGGTTTCATAATGACTTTTCTTTTGATTCTGAAGGCTAGCAATGCTATTATTGTATAAGCCTGTGCACAATGCAGGGTAAATAGCTAAGAAGTCAGCTATTGGTTTCCCCAGCCTCTGAGACCCTTCCCTCCTCCCAGCAAGGAGCTCTTTCCCTGAGAACACACCCAGAGGGAACTTCTCACTTCCCTCTGATCATCTCATCCTTCCGCTGTATCACTCTGTATCACTCAGGACTTTCTTAAGTCGAAAGTTCAGAAAACCTGCCTGATGCTTGCTGAAACCAAAAGGAATGTATGCCTGTGTAACTGAAAAGAAATGCCTTAGGTTGTTGGCATTAGAGATTTTAAAAAGTAGCAGAACTCCTAATTCCTCTCCATTTCTTGGTTCTCCTCTCTTCCACCCTCACTCTCAGAGTGGCCTTCCCTATGCTGTAGACTTTAGCATCTCTAGACCTGCATCCTTTTAGGTGCAGGCCTAGCAGAGTAATGATTCTTTTCTCAAGAGCTTCAACTAAAATCTTCAACTTAACTCAGGTTGGCTTTAATTGAGTCACACACCTTTCCCAAGCAAGAGCTGTAGCCAGTCTCACACAGCTCTCACATTTCAGGAAAAGCACATGCTCCATCCGAAGGGCCCGTTCTGAGACTATAGTAGAGAAAATGTCCCTAGGCTACTGGTGGCAGAAGGAACACTGAGCTTCACCATCTGGAAATATCCACAACAATTTGTCACCTTTCATTCTCTTTTGCCCAAGTATAAACCAAAGTTTGGAGAAGGCAGTGGCACCCCACTCCAGTACTCTTGTCTGGAAAATCCCACGGACAGAGGAGCCTGGTAGGCTGCAGTCCATGGGGTCGCTAGAAGTCGGACATGACTGAACGTCTTCACTTTCACTTTTCACTTTCATGCATTGGAGAAGGAAATGGCAACCCACTCCAGTGTTCTTGCCTGGAGAATCCCAGGGACGGGGGAGCCTGGTGGGCTGTTGTCTATGGGGTTGCACAGAGTTGGACACGACTGAAGCGACTTAGCAGCAGCAGCAGCAGCAAACCAAAGTTCTCCTGATTAGATATTTTAGTATCTCACCAACTCTTGCCTTCCACATAATGAAAGACTGTTTTCATTTTTTTCTGTCCACTCTCTGACCAAATGGCAGCTTATCACTAGAGAAGAAATGATGTTTAATTCAGTTTCTAATTTAATTGCTAATCACTGATAAAAATGTAAACAAGAAAGGTATAATAACCACATGTAAGGATGATGCTAACTGGAGCTTCATAAATGAGTTTCCTTTCCCCTGAGTTCTTCTTTGATGACTTTACCTGGACTTTCTAAGCTATTGGAGTAGGAAATGGCAACCCACTCCAGTAGTCTTGCCTGGAGAATCCCATGGCTCAAGGAGCCTGGCAGGTAGCCTACAGTCCATAGGGTCGCAAAGTGTCGGACATGACAGAGCAACTTCTCTTTCTAAGCTATATCACAAAGGTATGCTGATTCCTCTAAAATCTTCCGATAGGTCAAAATCTTCGGAATTACCATTTTTGTAGATCAAATGGTCAAATATCAGCAAATTCATAGAACTCAGCATTATATATTATCATACTCCAGACTCTCAATGGAACTTCTCTGATAATCGCATAAGTGTTTCATATTTCAAATGTTGAAAATTAGATACTGTATTTGTCCTAAACCAATTCTGCCTACTTTAGTTGGTATGTAGGAGGATGATATTCAAGATTTTGGCCACTCAAACAATTCTAGAGGCAATTCCTCACCACATTTTTTACCTTAACATATGTTACATTATTTGATGGTGCTGTGATACAAAAAAAAAGAAAGAAAGAAAATAGGCACTATACAAAAACTGATGTTGACATCTGCTGTTGCCCTTCTGCAAAACGAATGGAGAAATAAATACTGATTTAATGGAAAACAAAGATTTGAGGTGGTTTGCAAGACAAACTATATTTAAACATGCTGTGTCAACAGATGTTTTTAAAAACAGAAATATTAAAAATCCACCCTTGTGCATGATACAATCATAAATGTGTCTCAGCACAAACAGACATAGATGCAAAAATAAACTTAGGTTTTTCATGGTATAGTATTCCTACATGACTTTATACAAATGTTTGGATCTGTGTTGATACTTAGTGACAAGTGGGATAAATCCTTTTAAAATTATCTTTGTGGCATCAATAATCACTTCAGTGTATAAAAGTGTAGTCCACATTTGTTTATTATTATATGGTTATTAGTGACAATTAAGTGCATGAATAGGAGGACAAAGGCAGCTCTATTTTCAAAATCACAGTGTTCCCTGGAGAAATGAGGTCTAAAATGTGGTTTCACGATTATAGAAGGAACAGGTATGCAAAAAATAAACCATGTACTGTGTGTGGTACAAAGATTCTTTTCAAACAAAATTTTTTTTTCTAAGTCCAACAGCCTAGTTTTGATAACTTTTGGTTGCCAGTTTAAATATCCTGAGCACATTTACCCAGAAAAATGATTCATTTCTACAATATCTTGGAAGTTAGCTCTATCGCTAAAATTAACTACTTCAGAAACAAGCATACACGAGTAAAACCTGGAAAAGATCTCAGGAAATTAGCTGTTTTTTACATCCATAGCAGAAAGATCTACTCTAAAATAGGATAGACAATGATTGTTCATTTACTTGAAAATCACACAAGATTAAGAATCCAAAATTCTTTCTGGTACCCTGTATGCTTTCTCGCCATACTGCGGTAGGAGGATGGTTCTGGAGCTGCACAGACTTGAGTTTGAATGTGCACTGCAGCACTCTAGTTATGTGATCATGGGCAAGTTCCTCAGTTTGTAAAATGGAAATGTGATTTCCCCTACATAAGGTTGTGTGAGCGCTCAGTTACACAACATTTGCCACATACTAGACACTCAGCAACAGAGCCAAGTTTGGTTTTTAGGAAATATTTGCAGATTTTATCATGGTCAACCATAGCGACTTGTACCGAAAATTAACTAGTTTCCTTATATTTTTCATTAAAAAAAATTTTCTATGAAAATATTTTCATTCCATTCTTCACCAGGTTTTGTCTCAGTGTTAAAAGCCATTCTACTCTCAGTGCCATTTAATTATTACTTGCTTTTTCTTATTGATCAAATTGATAGCTTAGTAGCAGTTAATTTTTCATTCATTCATTCAGTTAGTCCACTCTAGACCCCCTGGTTGATTTATATAGATGCATGCTAAGTATTCTCATGTCTCCTTATTTAACTATCCCAGGTACACTTGTATTTAATTTCTATTCATTTTATTATTTTTTATTATTTTTATATATTCAGAATGTCAATTTACCAGATTACCTAAAACATTATGCAGTATATGTTTAAGTTTTCTACTTTCTAGAAACTCAAGAATGTGGACTTTTCTGCAAATTTTGTTTGTATTTAGTTGGGTTTCTCTGGAGAAATAGACCAAGAGGGGGTATATGGGGGTATGTATGCATGTGTATATCTGTGCAAAAAGAGAGAAACAAAGACGAGACAAAGATGCAGATTTATTTTAAGGAGTTGGCTCACAATTGTAGAGGCTTGAGAAATGCAAAATCTACAGGGTAGACTGGCAGGCTAGTAACCCAGATAAGAGCTGCAACTCAAGTCCAAAGACTGTCTGCTGGCAGAATTCCTTCTTGCTCAAGATTAGTCTTTGTTCTACTAAAGCTTTCAAGTGACTAGATGAGGCCGATCCACATTATTAAGGATAATCCACTAACTCAGAGTCCTCTGATTTAAAAGTTGAACTCATCTAAAAAACACCTTCACGTAAGTGTCCAGAATATCATTTGCCCAAATATCTGGACACAGTTGCACAGCCAAATTGACCCATAAAATTAACTATCACTGTATCCTTCAATAAAAATAATAAATAATTCACATATGTTTATTACTGAACATGTCCTATTTTACTAATTATGGAAAAGTCCATCTTGTGTTTATTTACAAAGATAGAGGGACTAGTTTTTTAGTTTTTAACTTTATAGAAATAAAACTCATTTATATTTAATACATGTTTGTTTCAGAAAAATAATCATTTATTAACTTCAAGTACTTCAGATATAAACTGATGCTCACAGGCTTCAATTGAGTCAAATAATGTTTTATTTTATTCTTCAACATTTCCTCAGTGTAACAGCAACTTAATCCTATCTCTTGCTGATTTATTTATTCTCTTGTGAATTTTTTGTTAATGTTCAGAAATTATATTTTGAATAAAATGTATAAAATAGTATGTTTATAATTATTGAAAATACTAATAATTATTGAACACGTTAAAACTGATTTTGACATTTGATATTCTAACACAGATTTCCATATATCGACATTAAACTTAAAATAGTTGATTTGGGCCTCTGATAGACCTGGTTTGAAATTTAGTTTTCATTGTTTGTTACTTATGAATTTTTAAGTGGCATTTTAAGGAGAATTTTGGCCTTCTCAGCTGAGTTGTATTCAGAGGTCTTCTCTCTTTAGCTATGGAAATGTTTCTAAGGAAGGTTGGCCAAGTCCCTGGCTAAACAATTTATTAAATCATATGGATCACTACTTTTATTGCTTATCTGGAATAATTGTGCTTTTATCACAGGAAATTTTTTAAACATATGACTTTCTGTGTTTATATCTTTGTATTGATTAAAGTCCAGAGCCATATGTATGTTCCGTATATACAAAGATTACTAATAATATTAAAATGTAAAATATCTATCATTGTGATCAATGCATTTTAAGCCTCTATCAATTACTAAGCATTGTATAAAACTTATGACATAATTTTACTTAATCTTTCATAAAACACCTGAAGAAGAATGCAGATTGTGATGAAATCACATTTAGTATTATTCCTGGCTCATTGTTAAATCCAGGTTTTACTTTTGTGTCTTTATTAATTAACAGTCTGCTTAGAGTTTCTATAACTCTGCACTGCTTAAATCCTTTCATGAACTCAGCATCTGCTAGAATGCACATTTAAATAAGTATTTTGTCTGTTTTGTTCACTGCTGTATCCTGTTATTTAACCTAAATACTCAAAAAATATTTAATGAATGAGTATTAAAATGCAGTATAAATGAATTTACCTCCGTACACACTAACTGAAAGACCGAGACTGATTTCTATAATTTTCATATACGGTTACTGAGATAATAAACCTATTTAGCTATATTCCAAGAGTCGTTAATGGTTACATACAATAGGTTCTCAATAAAGTATAAGTATTGTATTCTGACAATAATGTACACTGCATATCTTAGATATTATCTTCAGTAAAAAAAAAATGTTCTGCAATATATGACTAATTGCAAAATGAAAATCTAGGGTGGTAAGGGAGATTTTTCTCTATTAAGTTATAAAAACATTAGTAGCAGTATCAGGAATGCAAGAAAATAAAACAGTAATCTGGAAGTAGCAAACACAGAAGGAGATAAAAGATAAGGAGAACATAATTGATCCTTTCCTAAAACTTTTCAAATGTACAGTTGAAAAAAATAGTGAAGAATACACACTTTTGATTCTTCAAGTTGAGTATGTATCAGGGGAAGATTTTATTATTGTCACCGTCAAAAGAAAAGCTATTTTAAGGCCATGGTGATAATAGCTAAATTATATTTAGCATTTTACAGTTTACAAGCTAATCAGTTGGTACAAAATGTTTTCACAGTGCTTAGCTACATTTTACAGTTAGACAAAAACATGTAAATTTGCTGATATTTGACTTTTTTTTCCTGAGAAACCAAAAATATATATAAACAATAATTTTATGTCTTTCTAAAATCTCTCAAAGCTTTCGAAAGTATGTAACTTTCATTACACTTTATTTTTAATGTAAGTTACAAAAATCTTGGATCCAAGACACTCTCATTTACCACTGTGTCTTTAAAAGATAATATATATTATGTATTATTTATTGAAAAAAATCTTATTTGGATTTTATGATAATCATGGGTGAAATAATATACATATTACACCTTCTTTGCTTAGTTTGCTTAAGAGGCTATTATACCCACAACTCCATTCTCATTTAGGCTGAAGTGTGGTTTTTCAATTAATGATGCATATACAACTGGAAACCTATTGCTACTGCTTTGTTAAAAAAAAAAAAAAGGCAAATAAACCTGACTGTTAATAAAATAGATCTCAAGCATCTTCCTAGTTTTGGGTTTTTTTTCCCCTGGCAGTTAAATCTTCAAGACCATACCAGAGAGGCATGGATTACTCTGTTTTGTGTGAGGAATGTGCCTCAAAAACAAGTTATATTGGATTAAGTGTGATCTTAGTCACCCAGGCATGAAACAGACACCCCTTCTCTTAGGCAGCCTGGTAAGTTAGAAGTCTTTAAGCAGATCACTGGCCTAGCAACAGATAAGTTCAGCAAGAGGAAAATAAATCACTCAGATTGAAAGCAATTTTTCTAAAAGAAATGGAATTAAGATAGCAGAATTCAACCAGACTTGTAAAAGCAAGATATTACAACAGACACTACGACTGAGGGATGGGAGTTGATATCACATTAACGGGGATTGGGTTTAATCTGTTGCCAGCAGAAGGGGGATTATTTAGTGAACAGTGCCCTCTGCGTGTGCATTCTCTGATGTGGTAGCATCAGGCCTGCTCAGAAAACAGTGATATGGTCTAAGGGAAATTCAGACAAATTAGTTTATATTTGCTAAGCATGTTTTATGGAGGAAAATAAATCTACCAATAAAAGACACTCTGTAATTAGTCTCTCTAATGGAAAAGTAGGGTCTGATTAAGAATCTTCTGCTAATGCACTCTAGAATTAGTTATAACCAAATTACTGAAAATGTTCAAAAAGCCCTTCTGTTATTACTCGACTTCCTTTGTCTCATTTGTCATAGGATTTCTGCAACCTTTCCTGCTGAGCAAATGTCCTTTTTGCCGCCTTGTATTTCTGTGTGGGCCTGAATTCCTCTGAGCTTATGCCTGATCACCCAGCAGGCACAATTAAGGGAGTGCATTAGTTCTTCAGTAGATAATGGAAGTTCTTAAAGAGCTTTCTAGAAGAGTCAGTGTGGCATATTTCTATATCTTGAAGTCAACAGGACACACTGTTTTATAATCTGAACAGCTTGAATAATTTGCAATCACAGAAATGTATATTTTTTTTTAAAATTCAAAGGAGGAAGAAAAAAGCTGTAAGTTGAGTAATAAAATTTTATTCATCTCCTTCTGCACAATTATTCATTCTATATATCTAAAAGAAGCAAGTCAATTAGTCAGATAGCAGTAGTGCATGCTTGTTTACATAATACGGAGGAGCAGCTAACAATGGTTCTCTTCTTATGCACAGCTTAGTGTGATCACTTCATCTGGTGAATGACAGTGATAGGCAGGAGGATGAAGAAGGTGTCAAAGCTGCATATCAGTGAGGGGGGAAAAAGAAATTTGTTAATTCTTTTTCTTACTGTTGATTAATTTCTTAAATATTGGCAAACAACAATTGATTGCAACGATGAGTGCAGTTTGAATAAATGGGTTTTAAATGAATTTTTAAAAATAGTAAATCTTCATTTATTTAACACCTAGATGCTTGACAGGGAAATATTGTAATTGCCAAGCTATAGGATATCATAGAAAATATGATAAGAGCTCTCTTAATATTTACATGTGTATATATGTATATATATATTCTTTTTTTTCATGACTCCTCTACCACAAGACTGCATTGTAATCTTGGAATGAGAGGGGGAGATTTGCATTTTAGCAAGAAACTGCAATGAGGATTCTTTCTTATAATGAAATTTGGAACTGGGGACTATGATCTGTATCTCATCTAGTTACTTGTTTAACTGGAGTAACAAGTGTAGACATGTCTTTACATGCCAAAAGACTGAGAATGTCTGTGTTCCTGACACAAATCTGCTTGATAAATTAAGGAGCTATTCAAATGAATCGGTGAAACTTTCTTTAGTCCCAACTGACCCTTTTACCTTTATTTATTTATTTGTTTTTACTTTTTCAACATATATTCTTTGAGTTCAATTACTGTACAAAATCCTGAAGATACATAGACACATGCCGCTAGGCTCTTGCCAGTAAGGAACCTGGAGTCCAGTGTCAAAGACGAGGGAGTTAACAGAGCGGGATGATTTTGTGGTGTGGTGGTCATCAACAGACCGCTGTGGGAAAACGGCGATAGGTCTCGCAGAAATGCAGTGCTCTTGGACTGTACGGGGCATTCAAGGGAAGGAGGAAGGCGGATAAAGCTGTGTCCGGCAGTGCAGGTTAAGAGCAAGGTCATGCAGAGCCTGACATTTCATGCTAATGATTGTATATTTTATCTGATGAGCCAAAGGGCAGCCTGGGAACTTTTTAAAGAAGAGAGTGAAATATTTAGATCTGCATCTTAGAAAGATCGTTTGAGTGGGTGTGTGGAACATTGGTTGGTGGGCTTAAAACTAGAAACACTACTTATGTGCCATCATTTACCTGGATAATTTGTATCAGAGTGAATAGATCACATTTGAGGATGCCTACATATCTGCAGGATATGCTATGCTATGCTAAGTCACTTCAGTCGTGTCCGACTCTGTGTGACCCCATAGACGGCAGCCCACCAGGTTCCCCCGTCCCTGGGATTCTCCAGGCAAGAACACTGGAGTGGGTTGCCATTTCCTTCTCCAATGCATGAAAGTGAAAAGTGAAAGTGAAGTTGCTCAGTCGTGTCCAACTCCCAGTGACCCCATGGACTGCAGCCTACCAGGCTCCTCCGTCCATGGGATTTTCCAGGCAAGAGTACTGGAGTGGGGTGCCATTGCCTTCTCCGCTGCATGATATAGATTTTTCAAATGAAATTTGTTAGAATATCTTTAAATATACATTGTCTAACATTGCTAATTATGTGGCTCAAGTGCCTATATTCCTGATGATTGACCTGAAAAACAAATCTAGAATTTTTGGTCCAAAATGTCATATACTGTGTTTACATCCTTAACATTTTTCAGTGACGGTCCAGAAATCAGCAATTCATTGAGGTTCTATTCTCTGGTTTTATTCTTTTATTGTAACAGAGATCAAACAACCTGGAATAAGACTTAAAATGAGACCAGAGTCAGGCACATTGCCTGTGTTTTCGAGTACCCATATTATTTCTTTGAAATAAGTAAGGTAAATTCTGCATTTAGCTCAAATTGTTCAAAATAAGTAAAATTGCTAGACTCCCCATCAGGAGAATTGGGTTTTGGACCATACATGGACAGCGACAAGCTGTGTAACTTTTAATATTTCCCAGATCGTCTTGAGCTTTAGTTACTTCAGGGCTAAAAACAAAAATCCCTCCTGCAAATGAAAGTATAAAAGCTATATTTAGTCCTTTAATGCTAATGGAGTCTATGAAATTAAATATGCCTATAGATACGATCTGTAAGTATAGTGTTTAGTTATCTCAGATCAGAAATAGACACGTGTGCTGTTGGCCAGGGTTTTCAATTACACATTCCACTTGGAATGGAAATTTCTTTCAATTTCAAGTAAAATGTTAGGGATAAAAATACTAGCACCATCTTTTCTGAATGTATGTCCAATATTTGGGTTCATGTACAGGTCATAAAGCACTTATTTTATTTATCTTTGGCAGAAAGTGTCCCGTGTGGGAGTTGTCTGAGCTGTGTGAAACCCCAGTTGAACATATAGCAAAATAAATCTTCATATAATTTTATTATAAAAAATATAATTTAGATTGTACCCTGAAAGTCCACACTTTCTTGCCCAAATCATCCTAATATTTAGCTTCCCTATTAAAATAGGAAAAAGTATATATGGTTTGCATAAATGTTTGTGATTGAATGTTGGGCTGCTGTTCATATGTCATGACTACTGCTTGATAGACACTCTTTGAGCAAGAAAAAGGTTATGCTGTGGTATACAATATTTCAAAATTATGATGGCTGAAAGAACCTGAGAACATGCCATCAATTTTTAAAATTTAATTTTGGCATTTCCCCCAAAGTCCTTGATCAAGGGATGAGTAAAAATAAAAATTGACACCATTGCTAGATTATACTGGAAAACTCTTTTTAAAGCATTTTAAGGTGACATGATGGCATGACTAACAATTTCTGTATATATCATATTTTATATATATAAATAATATGGAAAGGAAAATATCTGTCATTTGACTGCCACCAAAATTCCAATTCAATCTGATTAAAACAACAAATTGGAAGGTATTGTGCAGGCAAAAATAATCAACAAAAATTATGCACATACACATAAGATATATCAATTTAAACATTTTCTACATGTTATAGTTTGTGTGATGGCTAAGAAATTTTATAAATAATAGGTAAATAATAAAAAACAAGAAAACCTACCTCCAAATTTACCTATGATCCCACCATGCATACCACCCTCTTTAATGTGCATCTTTTATGTTCTTTTCTAGTTCATCAAACTTACATACACACATACACATTTTAAACATCAAATACAGACCTTGTGCTTTTCATATTATTGGCCCTAAGCTATGCGTGTTATTTACAACCTGCTTGTGTTTATTTACCAATATATTTCCAAGTCAGTGCATGTTCTGGTGCTTCAACGTGTTAAATAGTCTCACAGATTTCCATCATCTGGGATCACTGTATTTAACTTAAGCGGTACTCTGCTATTAATGTATTCACTTACATTCACTCTGACATTATTTTTATCCCATGCTTCCATGAATATATATGTAGTTAGATCTTTGTACATGATCATAATTTCCTTGGAATAAAATCCTAAGGGAACATATTATCTGCATTATACAATAGGGTGATTGTTTTGCTAGTTTACATGCTCATCAGAAACCCTCATGCTGTTGAGAACAATGAGTATTATCTTCAATGGCTTGTCCCAGACTATATTTTGGGGATGCTTCGTGTATAACAGACATTAATAACTGATCTCGAATAAAACAGGGAAATGGCTGATAAAGTTTGTGAACTATTACATACTGAGTCTATGTACATGAATTCCCGTCCCTTCTTGCCCATTTAAGGATATTCCTCTAGCACGTCTCTTCCTTCTCAACAGCATAATCAGTCAGATGGATCTTTTCCATCAGATTATAAATATGTTATTTTATTTTGATCTTAAAAAAAACAAATGAGAAATGTTAAACCTATTATCCTTACTTCTACATCCAGGTACACTTACCTCTTTATGATCAAATTCTTCAAGAGTGGTCTGTTAGAGAAGTTTCCATTTCTTCTCCTTTCCTTCTCTCTTGAGCTCATTCCAACTCATTTTTTTGTCCCCCCACCTGACTTATATACTCTATCAAGATCATCACTAGCAGCCATGTTGTTCAGTCATTCTAATTCAAGTCAGAGCAGCTTTGACAGAGCTATTCATTCCCTGCTTCTTGAAATGTTTTCATTTGGCTTCCAGGTTACAACTTCCTATGGTTTCCTTCTACTATACTAGCCACTTTTTCTCAGAATTCTTTGCTGGTTTCTCTCAGCTTCCTGTCTCCTGAATAGTGATGGGCTCAGGCTCTGTTCAGGGAGCACTTCTCTTTCCTTATACATTCACTCTAGTCTCTTGGTTTTAAATGCTGCCCATATGTTTACACTTCTCTCACCCAGGGCTCTTGCCTTAAATATGACATTCTTAATTGCCTTAGATATGAAATTCTAGACTTTCATATCCTAACGGACATCCCACCCTTGTGTCTAAAACATGTAACTTTGTCACAACTTACTCCCTAAGACTCTCCCTCATCTCAATAAGTTACAGCTTCATTCTTGCGCTTGGAATCAGTCTTGGAATCAGCCTCAATTTCTCTCTTTCTTTCTGTTGTCCTTTATGATCCATCACAATATTCTTTCACTGTACAGAACATTTACCCAAAGTCTCGTCAGTGCTTACCCTGTCCACTGCTGCAGCACGTGTGTTAGGCCACTACCATCTGTCTAGCAAGTTATTGCAACAGTCTTCCCTATGGTTTCCCCACATCCACTCCCCTCTATTGATTGTAGTCATTCCTGGAAGACGGGTGCATTTCCTTGAAGGAAAGCACCAAACTGAAGCCAAGAAGACAAACCTCATACTGAGAAACACAGAGGTAATGACAGTGGCTGCGTGAGATGGAGGACTAGGCAAGAGTGAATTACTTTGTAGTAAGTTAAAGTATGTATTCATTTGTTGAAAAAATATTTTAATACTTATTATTCATGCTTTTATATTAATACTTTAATGCAATCTGTGTGCTTCGTTGCATTAGTGAACATAAGAGACAAAAGTTGCTGCTTGCATGTAGCTTATATTCTAGTAGAGGAGGAGGAAACAACAAAAAATAAAATAGATTTTATATTAAGTGGTGAGAAGTACTGTAGAGATATATAAAACAATAGAAAGGAATTGGTAGTATTTGAAGAACACTGGGAGAAAATGAGGGACAGAGCCACATGGACATCTAAGGGAGGAGTTTTCAGGTAACAGTAGCAGCTTTGGTGAGACCAGTGTGGGTAGGGTTCAGATGGAATGAGGGGCAGACAACATAGTGTCTGAGTGAGATCAGAACCCACTGGAGAGTTTAAAAGGGAGGATAAAATGAATTAAATCACATTTGACCAGAAATTGCACTGGTTCTGCCATTGGAAATGGGCTTCCGTGGTGGCTCAGATGGTGAAGAATCTGCCTGCAATGCAGGAGACCTGGGTTCAATCCCTGAGTTGGGAAGATCCCCTGGAGGAGGGCATGGCAACCCACTCCAGTATTCTTGCCTGGAGAATCCCCATGGACAGAGGAGCCTGGCAGGCTATAGTCCATGGGGTCTCAAAGAGTCAGACACAATTGAGTGACTAAGCACATCCATCCCATTGGAAATATCAATAGAAGGAACAGGGAAACCACAGATCTCAGCTGGTTAGAATTGCACATCAAAGAGCACTCATCTGCTGCTACATTGGCAATGGCTGACAAATAGAAACCTTTACCATTCCCTATTTATATAAACAAATATTCATCATCTGGAAACACTGCTTTCGCTGAGGATTTATTTCTATTTTTTGTTTGCTTGCTTTATCCAGTATGCCTATTAAATAAGAAGTTAGTCATAAAATTGCCACATACTAAGGAAGAAGCATTTCTGTTTCTAAATCCAGAAGCCGATGGATGAAACTAACAAGCTCCCTAAGACTTGGGACTATCCATTTCTAGCAATAGTGTATGCATCTATCCTTCCCCCAGTTCAGTTCAGTTGAGTTGCTCAGGCATGTCTAACTCTTTGCAACCCCTTGGCCTCCCTGTCCATCACCAACTCCCAGAGTTTACTCAAACTCATATCCATTGAGTTGGTGATGCCATCCAACCATCTCATCCTCTGTTGTCCTCTTCTCCTCCCACCTTCAATCTTTCCCAGCATCAGAGTCTTTCAAATGAGTCAGTTCTTTGCATCAGGTGGCCAAAAGATTAGAGAATACTCTTGAGAGTCCCTTGGACTGCAAGGAGATCCAACCAGTCCATCTTAAAGGAAAGCAGTCCTGAATATCCATTGGAAGGACTGATGCTGAAGCTTAAACTCCAATTGTTCTCCCAGAGCACACAGCATATGGATTGGTATAGAAGTTGTGTTTAACAACTGACCTGCATAGGCTTTACATCCTAATTAAGTACAGTGGAATTAGGGTGTTCCAAGTAGAAGTGGTCTTCTTCCATGTTTAGTTAATAATGCAGGGTGGCATCATTTAAAAGTGGGCATTTAATTTCCAAATATGTGTTTAAGTATCTTTGGTATTCATTTCTCATTTTGATATTCATTTCTTATTTAAATGCTTTATTTTCTGTAATCACCTCTGTATTTTTTTTCAGTCTTCCAACTTTATTGAGGCTTTCAATGGCTAAGTCTAAGATCTCTCTTGGTAAATGTCACATTGCCCTTGAAAAATATGTGGATTATTTTCAAATATCTTTTGATATTGATTTCTAACATAATTCCACAGTGATGAGAGAACAGACTCTGTATGATTTCAATACCTTTAAACAATGAAGTTTGTGTATCTTGGTTTATATCCCTGGATATGTTCCAGTGTCTCCTAATTTATAGTTTATGGGAACTTGAGTTTGTATCCTACTGTTGTGTGAAAATTGTGTACATCTTAATTATTTTGAATTGGTTCATGGTGCTTTTCAGGTCTACTATATCCTTCTCCTTCTCTGTTTATACATTCTGTTAATTTTTGAGAGTTTGATATTGAAACTCCAAGTAAAAATCTTAATTTATTGGCTTATAATACAAAAAATTGTAATATGTAGTAGAACTATATGTAACCTTGTTCTATATTTTCCAAGTCTCCTGTAAATGTGTTATCATACTTTCATAAATTAAAAAAAATTTTTTTAAGTAAAAATTAGTTCAGGGTAGAACTTGCACTCAAGGTCTACTTCAATAGTTAACCCTGTAAGGGCCAGGGTGCAGCCCACTGAGATGGAAGCCTGGATCTTTGGTGAACAGTGGGTAGAAGGTTCCTTCCAGGTGCCTTTTATCTATTCACACAGGAGCCATTGCCTTAAGAGTAGCTCACAAAGTTTCAGACAGGAAAAGACACAGTGTAAATCACAGCTTAACTAGAGATGTGTTCACATTTAAACATCATTGCAAAAATAATCATGCTTATTTGAGTTATTTCTCCTCTTGGTGCAAGGTACATGGCAAGAGTTATTAACAGAGGATTCATTACTATAGAAAGTCTAACATAGATGTCAAACTTTTTGTTTAAAGATACTGAATAATGGGCACTTGTGCTGTTGGCCGCTAGCAAGGTGATAGAAAAGTTTCTTAGCAGTTCACAGGAACTATAAACATGAGTCCTGGATCCTGAGAAGGATCTAAACAGGCAGGTATTGGATTGATTCTGCTCCTAGTCATACATCACCCTTTGCTTTGATAGCCAACAAATCCATTAACCTATGTGAATTGAGGCAGTTAAGTTATAATTACATTCTTTATTAGATTTCTTTGTCTAGATTCAAACGAGAATGACTGTAAGGGGACTGTCTTCTCCCACTAAAATGTAATTTCCGGTGGTTCTCTACCCCAGCTCTTAGCAGAGTTCCTGGCTCATAAAAAGTATTTAGTAATATTTAAATTGTGTACCATGCTATAAATAAATGACTGAGGTAGTATTTTAAAATCATTTGCTATTATGAACTAACCAGTGAATTGCTTATGTTGTCGTGATGAATCAACTCAATCCTGGTAGCAGCATTGTTTCAAATAATAAGTTGATTACCTCAGCTCCAAAAATATACTCAGTCTGTAGGCTCTTCATCAGCAGGTTCATAACAAATATATTTTCTCTGGGAACCTTGGTAAGCAAATAAATGGAAATATGTGAAAAATTCAAAATTATGGTTTAGAATGAGGAATTGTTTCTCAAATTGTACAGGATAGAAACATTTCTTTTCCAACAATGTTGACTGAATTAAGGTACTTATGAGTTAAAGTTTAGATTTATCATACTTTGTATTATCATCCTTGGCAGAGAGTAGATTTAGAAGAAAAATTAGCCTATTAAAAGCTCAGAATGTATTGTTTTCCAAATTTTCACAGAAAAATATAGATATTGAAAGAGATATTTATTATCAGCAGTATTAGAAGTATGTGGAATTGTTTATGAAAATATCTGTAAGACATTGTGCATGATATTTTGATTATTTTCCTTTTGTTAATTGAATAAACTTGCAATTTTAAGTTTTTATTTTATCATAAATGAGGACATCATTTTTCATTTGTTTTGTTTTCTTTTGGGAATCAACATAATACAGAAAATGCTCTATGGAGATTTGTAGAATAAACTTACAGCTCTGTTGAAGTACCATTAATTTCAACTTAAAAACTACTCACAAGTGGCAAAAAAAAAAAAAAATAATAAGTTCACTGCATAATATAAATTTGCATCAAGAAAAATATATTCCCCTTTAGGGTTTTAAAAAGAGAAAGTCTTTTTAAAGGTAATGTGATAGAATAGTATTCCAGAGAAATTTAATCAGATGTCTCATATAGAATTTAAAATAAAATGAAAGGGTTACATGGTAGATGAACATATTATTTACAACAAATCCCAGATTAGTTTAGGGAAAAAAAAAAAAACGTATTCCCAATAAACCCTCTAGCTATTCTTTGCCCCCAGGTAGCAACATTTATTGGAGAAGAACATGATTTTCTTAAAACTTTTTCAATTAATTTCTTTGTGTTAAGCTATAACATTATAATTTAAACCTTGCAGTTAATATATTCCCAACTATTTGATTCCTTGGAGGCTCTATGTAAAATGAAAGATTTAAAGTTGGTCAGATAACCTGAATTATTTAGCTTGGAAATGAAAAAAAAAAAATTCTTAGAAGGTCAGAATATGTCTTTCTTTCAAAAATGTTTCTGTGGTAAATCATAACATAAATACACGCACAGCTTTTAGAACAACTGCTGTTTTTCAGAAATTACACTTTTTTAGATTCATGTCAAAATACTATAGAATAGTTAAAAGTCTGGGCTCTGGAGTTAATTGTCATTTAATTCAAGTCATTCCACCTAAGAAAATGTATCAACTTTTCTATGTTGAAACCACCCTTAGAAGGCTATTAAGAAAATTAAATGACTGCAGTGAGATGCTTAAACCTATTCCTAGCACATAATAAGCAATCAGTTAAGTGTTGACCAGTATTTTGAGTACTTACCAGTGTTAACTGACACAAAGGTATGCGTATCATGAGCTTATGATGGGCTGAATCAAAATCATTTATTCTTTCACTAATTCATCCAGTAAATGATTAGTGAATGAGTGTCTGCTGCTGCTGCTAAGTCGCTTCAGTCATGTCCAACTCTGTGTGACACCATAGACAGCAGCCCACCAGGCTCCCCTATCCCTGGGATTCTCCAGGCAAGAACACTGGAGTGGGTTGCCATTGCCTTCTCCAACGCATGAAAGTGAAAAGTGAAGTGAAGTCAGTCAGTCGTGTCTGACTCTTCACGACCCCATGGACTGTAGCCTACCAGACTCCTCTGTCCATGGGATTTCCCAGGCAAGAGTACTGGAGTGGGGTGCCATTGCCTTCTGGAATGAGTGTCTACTCTCTATCAAAGATGAGACTACAGGTGTGATAAGATGAAGCCCAGAGACAGGTAGGTGAGATGATATAAGGATGATGTCAATCTAGTGAAATAAGAACTCAACCTGAGGTTGTGTATCATAGGATGAGAGGAGGAATGTTTCTACCATCTCAAGAAAAATGTCAAAAAGGAGATATACATGTGATGAATCTTTAAAAAAAAAAATTAGAAATTTGCCAGGTCAACCAGAGGGAGCTAAGTGAAGGATGAGAAACAGGTATCAGAAGAAAGCATCTTGAGGGAACATGGAACTTGCAGCCATCAGCAGGCCACGTAATGGACTAAGGGATGTGGGAATGGAGCCGGAAAAGGTGCTGAGAAGGGAGCTGGAACAACCCTGGGTTGGAAGCTTGAGGGTGTTAACCTAATCCTTTAGGCACTATGGAGTTCATGGACAAGTTCATGTAAGCAAGTGAGCTGTTAAAATCTATGTTTATAAATCTGATCAGCACAGTGTGAAGATCGGTTTTAAAGGAAAGGAGAGGAGAGCCAGAGGGAGCCAATTAGAAGTCAGTGTTTCAGGCTACACAGTCATTTGTTAAAAGCCTATTCTAAGTGGGAGGAAGACATGCTGGTTATTTACTAAGTTTTAAACACTATTTTAGGTCCCTTCCAAGTATTAACTCATTTACTTCTCATCAGCATCTCGTGGTTTTAGTGTGGTTATGTCCAATTATACTAATCAGGCAAAACTGAGACTTGGAGAAAATAAAGATCTCAGTGGAGACTGTATGTATACCAGTGTAGAGGGCATATGGCTTTGAATCATAGTCTGGATCCAAGTCCTTTGCTTCTTTTACTATATTGTTCTTCCTCCTATAGTAGAGATGAAGAACCGAAAATGAGCCTGAGAGATATTAGAAGTTGGATTTCATAAGACTCCGTGGAGGCTTCCCGTGTGTGATTATGTGGTCCACAATTATAAAAGACATCTGTAAAGTTAGCTTACAGATAAATTAAAATCATCATAAATATGTGTACAGTTTAAGGGAGAATAAACAACTGAGAAAGTTGAAAATATCAATATTTAAAGTTGGGGTAAAACAGTCCAGTAAAAGAGGTGAAACATGCAAAGCAGGGCAGCCATGTTGTCATGGAATCCAAGAATCAAACATTACAAAAATAAAGATGTAACCGAGTCCTGTCACATATACTATGAGGGTCACTATAATAAAGGATAGAAAATGTCCAGAAAATGCGAGCATCTGAGGCGTAACTGAGCTCCTCAAGGACAGTGGTTCCAGTAGATGTCAAACTCCAAGGACTGAGGGATGAATGGAGGTAAAGATATGGATGAGGGAGGCATTCAGATGGATTCTTCTTCAAGCCCTGTGACTCAAGATGTGTGCTTGAGAGACTTAGGTTTAACACAGAAGGGGATGCTTTATTAGTTTTTTGTCTGAGATATAATATATTTTTGTTTCAAAAATAGTTGTGGAAAAATTCTAAGTTTCTTTTAGGGAGGTAATAATTATGAGAGTTGAGAATTGCTGCCATTTCCTCATAGTTCAGTCAGTAAATCATCTGCCTGCAAGGTAGGAGACCCGGGTTCGATTCCTGGGTCAAAAAGATCCCTTGGAGAAAGAAATGGCAACCCACCCCAGTATTCTTGCCTGGAGAATCCCATGGACAGAGGAGCCTGGTGGGCTACAGTCCATGAGGTCGCAAAAGTTGGATACGACTTAGCAACTGAAACCAAAAAACCAAACCATTTGTTAGCTCTTTGTATCTCCATCTCCTCACTGGAAAATGGAGATGAGAGTATCTATTTAGTCACATTCTAGGGCTAAGTCAGTTAAAGCACTTAATGTGTTCAGTATAATGGTTGGCCAAGACATTTAGTCCATGTTAGCTCTTCTTTCTCTTTTCCTTATTATGGTTGCTGTATTCCAGAATATTTATTTTAAATACATCTTCATTTATACTCATAATGAGTCTTTAATTAGTCAGAAGAGAAAATAAATATGTCTACATTTAAGATAAGAACCGTACTCTGGTAGATACATTCTCTAGCCTGGGTGACTTGACTGATTAACAAATTAGTCACTAAGTGAAGAAAATTTGAATTTATGTGTGGAGAAAAATAACATGCTCACTGAAACCAAATGGACCATTTTTTAAATTCTAAGACTGACTCTAATTATTTGCACTCAGTTGGATTACTGCATTGTATTTTATGATTTGCATTATCATCTTATTACCATACGACCACTGCTATGGAGGAAAAATGTATTTTATGTGACTCATAAGGAACAGTTGGGAAAAAATTGCCCTTCATTTGCAAATCTTGGTTGATCCTTTGCAACAGTTTCTGAAGTAAAGCTGAAGAATAAAGTGATGTATAAAGATCATACAAACTAGACACAGAAGTGTCTGTGCTTTCTTTTCTCGACTAGAGAAAAAATGCATTGTTATTTAACAATTGTGATGAGAATGGGGAACAGGGAATACAGCATTGCAACATCCTGGCAACAGTATTTATAAATAGAATGGAAATTATATGGCAAATTACTCATTTTCAAAAACTGAATTATCCATCAGTGAATGATCTAGCATTTAATAAGTTCCTCCTGTGTTTAACACCTGCCAATATCCTATTTTACAAATGAGCTGCAGACCACACTGGTGCAGAATAAAAGCAACAAATGCCGTATTGAAATTAAGATCTTTGAAATTCCCAAGGTATAGTATCTGATGCCTTAGAGGATCCCCAAATCCAAGAATATCCCAATAGCAGTTTAGATAGCCTGCCTTAAAATAAAGTATAACTGGACACTTTCTGGGATTCTGCCTTGGAATTTGAATGAGTCACTTGCTGGTAGTGACCAGAAGAGTGTACCTAAGCTCACTGGTAAGATTTCAGGCTGTGAGGTAGGCTTAGTCTTAAGAAAAGAACGGTGTCTACACACCATCTGCATAACACTAAGTAAATCTGTGTAAAATTACAAACTGTGTCATTTGGATTTTCAGGGTTAATCTCAACCAATTGTAGTGAATGTTAAAGCTGAGATTCACAATTTTTTAATTGAGATATTAAATGCATGGTAAAAAAGAAAACAAATTAGTGAAATGTATGAGCAACATCGCCTTGTGTTTGGGAAGCCAGCCACAGAAAACATGGTTCTAGCACTCGTAATTAATGCAGGAGCCATGCAATTCTGATTTCGACCAATTTGGTCCATTAGATGCATTAAGTTGTTCCAGGAATGAAGGCAAAGTTCTGCCTTCCTCCTGTGTCAAATGAAGTTAAGAAAATGCACAGAATTCCCTTAGTTTATTTTTTTTTCCTATACTATTTCCTTAAGCCCTTGGCACTGACTCCCACTTGCCTGCTAGCAAAAGCTAGCAGATGATAAAATGAATGAACAAGTAGCAAATGAATATTAACAGAAAACTCAGAAACAGTCAAACAGCTTGTTTTGTGTGTGTGTGGACATGTGTGCTAGCGGTTGTGATTCTATATTGGATACATACGATAAAATCATACTTTCCTGCTCCTGATCTTTATGATGGAGTTGAATGTATCAATATGTCCTGGTGTTTCACAAAGGGGATGGTGTTTACAGCCACCAGCAGGATCAGTAGCTTCAGCCCCATGTGAGGGAGCTTAGGAGCAGGGACATCAGGACGGAAACAAGACACAGACCTCCAGCGTGAATCGGGGTATCGGCACGGACATCCGTGTGGTATGTATAAGGAGATGGGATGCCCGTCTCTGGGCAGCAATGAGACAACAGTACAGGATTATCAAGGGCAAGAATAGCCATTCTGCTTCTGCTACTTGATACAGGCTTTATTGTTTAAAGAGGAAATGGAATTTCTATAGAATATCCATTTCAAACAATGTAGAGGAGATCTCCTATTTTCCAGTTTTTAATGTCTCCAAAGGTATTCCTTATCTTTCTATTTAGTTGTGTGTGTGTGTGTGTGTGTGTTTTTTCCAGAAATTTAATTTACAACTATCCAGGTGCTTGAGTAAATGGGTTGAATATTGTTTACTTTTGCTGGCATTGATGGTCAGCTGCTATGTGTCGGGGGAAATCATGTTGCTTTTCAGAGAAGCCCATGGTATGAACTTACAGCTTTGCCTCTTTGCATTTTCCTTTTTGCCCCTTAGGGTAACCTTAAAGTCAGATGTTAGATACTGGATTGGGGCAATCGATTTTCTCTGATGAGGGAGTGAGGCAGGGTACATCGTGAGGCAGAGAAAAAGAGGGAAGATTATCTTTTTTTGTTGATTTTTTCCTGAAGCTGAGAGACTACTACATTTCTAGTAAATTATCTGTCTGTTATTTTCAAGGAATCTTTATCGGGGACACTTTCTGAAAATTGTATTTTCCTTTCTGTTATCAAATGTCTCTCATGTCCATCCTGTTTCCCCTTCTCGTTGTCATTCACTCAGTGCTATAAGATTTTTCCATGTCACTTTTCCTCAACTGGATGCCAACTCATAAACCTTTTGAACTCAGATAACCATACTCTGGTTTCCTCTCATTTCTCCAGTGTCAGACACGTAGTAGGCAGACAAGAGTGTTTCTTGAGCAGGGGTAAGAATGAATGAATGAATCAGATGATTCAGAATGGTGTTATAAAGATATAACAGCTTGTTACTTATGAACTTTCTTCCTGAAGTCTTGTACATATTTCAGTGGCACATCCAAGATTTGGGGGAGAAAAACTGTTTTTCTATTTCTAGTGCCTATTAAATGCCTGACAACACATGCTATGCTGTCAGAGAATGCTTGTTGAATGTTCAGGTGTGTGCATATGAACTTTGATATAAAAAATATTAACAGGAAGGGACTTACTGAACTCAGAGTAAGGAGTTGTGGTGTCCAAGTTCTAGTTTTGCCGCTAAAATTCACTCAGTATTCTGGATAAACCACTTTCTCTCTTAGCCTTAGTTTTGTCACTGGAAAAAATTGGGGTAATAGAAGTATGGAAATAGAACTTGGTGGGCTACAATTTATGGGGTTGCCAAAGAGTTGGACATGACTGAGCGACTAAAACAATACAAGAAGAATAGCCAAGGTGGACTCTCTCTCAAGCCCTCAACACCTGACAGGTTTTGTTCCTATTCCTCATTCTTGAGTGCAAAGGTCATACAAGTTTAGACATCTGATGAGAAAGTAGGAAAAAAGAGGGAGCATGCAACATGGCCAGGAAGCCACAGAGTTTCTCCTGACATATTTCAGAGTCAACCTTGAAAAGCATCGGGGTCTACCTAAATGCATTAAGTCGCCCACCTCGAGCACAGAAGCGGTAGGCAGAATGGGAAGAGGATGGTGGCCTTTGTTTTCATCAGGCTTTGTTTGAGTCCAAATCCCCAGTTTGATTGTGTGACCTTGACTCACAGGCTTCTGTTTAGTCAGCTGTAAAATGGGGCTAAATGCCTATCTTCAGGGTTGTTTAAAAAATGCATGAATTACATGTATTCTAGGTATAGTTCCTTGATGAATAGCAAGTGCTCAATGAATCATAGTTATGACTATTATAGAACTAAAATTAGTGAGGCTGAGGCAATAAATCTGTCTCAATATATCAAGTATCACTAAAAATACAGAATGAGAAGGGGAGAACAAATGATTAACCCTGTTAACCACCCAAGAAATAAGAGTTCTATTTCCAACCCTCTAATAAAAGGCCAATTTTCAAGCTTTTGATTCAAAAATTATCTTTATTCTGACGTGGCTCTCCTCTCAGTTATAAAGGCAGCTCAAAAATAATGATTGTACAGTGAATGTACCTAATGATCCTGCATGCGTATAAGCAGAATTTAGGCAAACATGGATTTACATTAAGTAAAAATATATCAGTCTGTCCAAGTGTAGACAAGCAGCGCAAATTTAACACAGCTCCTCATCCTATTAAAATATACATGGAAATGTTGCAGACTCTCTCTAATAGGTATTTACTATGTAGCACAGTGTGAAACATCCTGAGCTGTAAACATCATGAGATATATTTTCCAGAATAATATTGCTAATAATTTTCAGTTGCTAAAATGAGTCGTCATCAAAAGAACTTAGCACCTTAAGATCTTTGCTGCATAATTGAAAAAGATGATCATAGCCAGCCCTATTTTGTACTGTTCCAACCATAAGTTATTCTCATATTTACTTAGAGTCTAAAACCATCATAAATTAGACCATATGCTCCTTTTCACCCCTCAGCATGGTCCCCTATTTGCAATATTGTAGAGAAATGTATGTGAAGCAAACCAAAGTGGCCTATCTCTTCTGCAAAGTCTACTTATTTCTTTTTTCATTCCGCAACAACTGAATATTTTCACAAGGAATTATTTTCCTTTTTGACACTTGTGGGCAGGTATTATTTTTTCTCTTTGTTTATAACTTTGGTTTTAGGATTAAAATCATGACAGAATTTCCAGAAAATTATAAATTTATGACTGTGTTCCACAAATTGTTTCCCAGAAGACTATTTCCTTTGAGTGGCTGTCTGTGAAATCTTTTAAAACTAACAAAAGAAAAATTTTATTTCATATATTATTCTTTTTTCCTAAAATAGATCTAATAAATAAAAACAACTTTTTTTTGCTATTTTACTACCTGTAAAATCAATGACAAATTTATTTATTTTTCCTATGAGTGCTCCTCATGTTTAAAAACCAAGCTTCTGTTACTGCTCCTGTACAAGATTTTACCTTCACCCCCTTGGACTTTATAATAACTACTCATTGGTCACCCCATGCTTGGCATCCTGTTCCATTTCTTCCCCCAATACTGATGTGAGGGTTATGGTTTCTAAAGTAACTCTGGCCACGTTCCTTCCTGGTGAACACTTACAAAATCCATCTTCCTGTGTTGGTACCTGAGTGTTCTTCCCAA
Organism: Bison bison bison; assembly: GCF_000754665.1. NCBI lineage: Eukaryota > Metazoa > Chordata > Mammalia > Artiodactyla > Bovidae > Bison > Bison bison. The sequence goes on from NW_011494622.1 coordinate 908,797, forward strand.
GGAACCTCCATTCGCCTTCCAAGGCTCCTCTGGTCTCTCTGCTTCGTGACTTAGGTCTATTCACCCCACTTTCCACTGAACACACATACCGTTTTCTTAAACAGCTTCCTGATTTGTTATCAATTATTTTCTCTTTCTAGAATCCTCCTACCCTTGCCCCTTCTCCATGTGGGCCCTGTTCATGACTAAACTTAAGTGTCACCTCCTGCATGAAGCACTCCCTCCTCTAGTAGACAGGGATTGTGGCTCCTTTTGCTTTTCCCACAACATTTATTTTCAACTCTCATAGCACCTATCCCAGCATATTGTTAAAAAGTCCTATTTCTTTGTCATCTCTTTAAATACCTTCCTACACTGTGATGGCCTCAGAAACAGTGTTCCTTATGCATCGTGGTCTCTCATGTGCCTGAGCTGGGGTCTAATATTACAGACCCTCCATATGGAATGCATGAGCAAATAAAAGCTTGTTGGAATGGCTGATTAATTGACAAATGTTGACACCTACTTAAATAGGGGGAAAAAAAAACATTCTGTGCATTTTTCATATGAATTTGCTTAATTTAGTAACTGCTGGTTAAAGCAATTTACGTAAAGCTCATAATCTTTATAAATATTTGCTTTTATTATAATACATACACAATTACTGCGTGCATGCTCAGTCTCCAGTCATGGCTGACTCTTTGCGACCCAATGAACTGTAGCCTGCCAGGCTCCTCAGTCCAGGGTATTCTCCAGACAAGAATACTGGAGAGGGTTGCCATGCCCTCCTCCAGGGAATCTTCCCGACCCTGGAACCAAACTCACATCTCCTGCATCCCCTGCATTGCAGGTGAGTTCTTTACCCCCTGAGCTACCTATTAGTGAATTGTTAAACATAAAGAAGCATGATGCAGCAGGTGGCAAGTAGGACAGAAAGGGAAGCAAATTCTTTCCAGATGTGTAAGTGCTGATGTGATGCCCACTCTAGGTCTCAGCTGTCCTTGACTCTTTCTACTTGATTTCCATTCCACTGAGCTCTCAGTTGCCAGAGCTGCATAGCTGTTTACTATCATCCTGTCTCTACCTCAGTTACAGGATTGTTATTGTTTTCTTTGCATGTAATAATTAGTATTTCTGTTTACCATTCTAGAGGTGTGTGTGTGTGTGTGCGTGTGTGTGTGTGTTTGACACATATACAATGTGCATCTCTTAGTGTGTTTTTGCTGTCTTAATAAAATATTTCAAAATGGATGGTTTAAACAACACAAATATATTTTTTCACAGCTTTGGAGACTGCAAGTCCAAGATCAGGGAGCTAGCAAGGTTGGTGTCTCATAAGAGCTCTCCTTTGGGTTGCAGGGAGCCACCCTCTTGGCGTGTGCTCACATGACCTCTTTGTGAGTGTAGAGAGAAAAAAAAAAGGGAAAGGACGTTCTGGTGTTTCTTCTTAGAAGGACACTTATGCTACTGGATTAGGGCCCCATCTTTATGACCTCAGTTAACCTTGAAATGATTTTGTTATTCTAAATACAGTCACACGGGAGGCTAGGGCTTCAACATACGAACTTCTGTGGTGTGTGTGTGTGGAGGGGCGGGAGTGTCATTCATTCCACAGCAGCACACTATCTTAGAACTTGCTGAATAGAAACTCTAATACCGTAAAACTTCAATTATCATGTGGAATAGAGGACTAGGATACACATATTTTAGCAAGTACAATTTTCAAGGAAGTTGTGAGTGTAGAGTCTTACTGAGTTTTCTATGCATAACCCTCTTTCTTCATTAAGGTGACTGTATAATTTTTCCTTCTAAAATTAGAAGCAGCATCTCTTCGCACAATTCATCTTTGTCAGACTTCTGCTTCTGCTCAAATGCATTGTAGCCACTTTGATTAATTCTGGGGCTTGATGTTCAGAGTTTCACTTTGATGAAACAGAATCATTTCATATAAAATGTGCAGGCATTGTATTTATTATGGCAATGAGCTTTAAATTTTTCTTTTCTTCTGCCATTCTAAATATCTATTCAAGAAATTGACTTATTTGTTGTATGTTGCCTCATTGTCATTTTATGTCATCTGATAATTAAATAAAATATGAATCTGCTTCCTTTGTAGATTTTCATATGCTTAAATCTCTCTCATTAGTCATAATTTGTGGAATTTTCAAGTTCCATTGTGCAAAGTCCTAGGGTTACATTATTTCAGAAAAGCACTTTCTTTATGCTTCTTTGAAGGTGGAGAAGCAATTGCATAGTATCTCTGAGAATTCTGATTGGTGGCTTAGTATCCTCATACTGACTCAGACTGCTTTGTGAAAAAATAAAGAAGTGTACCTCCAACTTGATACATTACTCATATTGTAATAAATAGGAGGATATATATTGTAAAAAAGACTTGGGTAATACACTATACTTTCTTTTATTTCATTCAAGATAGAATTGTGACTTATTTTGTTGTTCAGTTGCTTAGTCATGTCCAACTCTTTGTGACCCCATGAATTGCATCACACCAAGCTTCCCTGTCCTTCACTATCTCCCAGAGCTTACTCGAACTCATGTCCTTTGAGTTGGCGATGCCATCCAAGCATCTCATACTCTGTTGCTCCCTTCTCTTGTTGTCTTCAATCTTTCCCAGCATTAGGGTCTTTTCCAATGAGTCAGTCCTTCACATCAGGTGGCCAAAATATTGGAGTTTCACCTTCAGCCTCAGTCATTCCAATGAATATTCAGGACTGGTTTCCTTTAGGATTGACTGGTTGGATCTCTTTGTAGTCCACGGGACTCTCAAGCTCTCAAGAGTCTTTTCCAGCACCACAGTTTGAGAACATCAATTCTTTCTCACTCAGCCTTCTTTATGGTCCAACTCTCACAGCCATACATGACTACTGGAATAACCATAGCTTTGACTTTACAGACCTTTGTCAGCCAAGTGATGGCTCTGGTTTTTACCACACTGTCTAGGTTTGTTCTAGCTTTTCATGGCGGCAGTCCCCATCCACAGTGATTTTGGAGCCCAAGAAAATAAAATCTGTCACTATTTAGTTGATCCTGAACTTGTCAATCTGATAAAAACACAAAACTCAGCCTCTGTCTGCTGACTTTTACAAACAGCCATTTGGCTTTTGATATGGAGTACCATGGCCATAGAACTCTGCTCATGGACCTTAAGGATCATTTACTACAGTTTAGTGATACAAATTGGTTATAAGCAAGTCACAGAATTGGCCTGCAGTGTTGAATGTCATTTAGATTTTATACAATGTGTACCTTTAATCCATTTTAAGTAAAAACATTTCATTTATATGATTTAAACAGAAAAGGGAAAGGAGATTAAAATATCTAATTAAAGAAAATCATTTCAAATGTTGAATCATGTTCAGTTAATTGGTTACATATATTCTTAGTTTTAGACATGTTTTTCTTCATAAATCTATGTTATAGCTTCCAACTAGATAAACTGTCAGTCACAAGATGTTAAGGAATACATTACACATTAAGTGAAGAGGAAATATAATTTTCATTTTGTTTCAATAGCAAAAAGATTTCTTGAATTTATGTAGATTTCATAGAATGGATTTTTGAAAAGTTAACATTTGCTTTTAAAAATACTGTGTGTATATAAAAAGAATAGGTTGCCGCATAACTGGATGAAAAATACTGGGTAATATTTTTAAATTATTTGATTATTGTTAATATATAGATCTATTAAGTGATGCTTATTTGATTTTCAACATTAGAATTAAAATTAAATCCTAAGTATGCCATCCATTTGAAATAAATGTATATTTCAAGATATAGCAGAAATACAGCATAATTATGGTAGTAATAGTCTAATAACATGTTTTTATATTGTATCTTTTTACTCTTCATGTATTTTTTAAGCCCATCTGTGTGCTACTTTGTAAGTTAGGAAGATGATGTATCTGATATATGTCAGGTATGATAACACGAATCAAGTCTCCAAAAATAAAACAGGCATTTAAAAGAATCATTCTTCTCTTCCCTAAGCCCACGAGAGAGAGAGACACTGAGACAGAGATTTGTACTTTTATTCTAAATACATTCTACTATTCCTTTTTACCTTTGTGAGTTGATGAACCAGATAGGTGTATTATAAATAGAAAGGTGGGGAAGCATATCCTAACATGGGGATAAAGGAGTGAAGCATATGGTGGCATGATGGAATGTGTTTGGAATAATCTGGAATTGAATAGGCTTGGAGAAAACATGTTGTTTCAGGCATTATCAGTGTACTGGGCTGGTGTAACTGAGTCTTTCGGGTCTGAGGTAGGATTACATGGGTGGATATGCCAGCCAGAAGGTAGATTTTTTTATTCACTTTTGCTGTGCGGTCATATTTTAGAAGAACTGTTTCTTTCATAGGTATTTGTATGTTTTGGGACATTTATCTGATTTTGATCATTAATATTATCTGTTATATGGATCCTTGGACCACTGTCCTCTTACAGTTTTGGTTTAAGAATCTAAGAATTCTGCTTTTCTTATCTCTACTAAAGTAGAAGTCTTATAGGTTTTTTTTTTTTTTTGGTCACCTCTTCATTTCAAAATAAAATACCTCAGTCTCAAATTGCTATCTTATCAATCAAAACCATTTTGAGAGGATGTAAGAACTGACAAAAATGACATTTTATACTATCAAGCTTGTGGAAAACAAAGGGTTTTCATTTCTAAAATCTTACCTTTCATTTATTACAATCAATCCTATATTAAATTAACCCCAGCTCTATATTTTTTAAGTAAAATTAAAGCTGGACTAAAATTACCCAGAAGTGAAAAATTCTATAATGTTAGACATTTTAAAATTTGTGATAATCACTAGTAATATTACATATGTAAATATGTCCATATTATATTTACTTATATATATATAAATTATGTGCACATTAAAAATTATCTTTTCATTATCTTCTCTTATTTTAAGTATAGTAGCTTAGAAAATATTATTCTTGAGACCTTGTTGGAGTTCTCTGAGATCAAAACTAAATCTCCTTGAAATGTCAGAAACTAGAAATGTTTGGAACTATAGACCAGAAGTTTTCTAATATCGAATGGCTCTTTCATTTTGTAGATCAACTGGTTTTTTTTTTTTTTTTTTTTTAATGATCAATTTTGCTGTTGTTTCTATCCAAGGGATTTGGTCTAAGTATCATATCATCCTTCAAAACTGACTTAACAATTTCTTGCTAAAAATAAATTGCAATCTACTTGATTTTTTTATATGATGAAAAGAAGAGAGATCAGGTTTACAATTTTCGGTGTCAATTATTGAGGATAGTAACATCTCTCTCCATTCCCCCCCTCCACCATATAGCCTTCCCTTAATTCTTATTACAAGCTATTTTCTGTCTTAAGATTTCCTTAGATGTGGTTCAAAGTCATATTTTATAGCTAAAGTTTTGCATAGCTAGGTAAAAGCTTGATGACTAGGGAGAAAGAAACTTGGATAATTTAGCTGAAAGAACAGAAGGGAAATAATTTTTTTCATGATAATAAAAAGATATGAGAATTGTGTTTTTTTTAATGTTTATTTATTTATTTGGCTGCTTAGGGTCTTAGTTATGGCATTTGGGGTCTTTATTTGTGGCATGTGGGATCTAGTTTCCTGACCAGGGATCAAACCCCAGTTCCCCTGCATTGGGAACACAGAGTCTTATCCATTGGACCACCAGGGAAGTCCCGCTGCTGCTGCTGCTGCTACTGCTGCTGCTGCTTCTAAGTCACTTCAGTCTTGTCCAGCTCTTTGTGACCCCACAGACGGCAGCTCACCAGGCTCCCCCATCCCTGGGATTCTCCAGGCAAGAATACTGGAGTGGGTTGCCATTTCCTTCTCCAAAGGGAAGTCCTGAGAATTGGTTTTTAAGGGCAAAATTTAAGAATTATTTTTAAAATAATCAGGTTCACCTATTTTGCCTCAAAATAGAAGAATAACCTTACAGTACAAAGCATTTAGAGTAGATACAAAAAAGACCCTACATTTTATATATATGTGTATATATATAAAAGAGTATTCTTTGAGTACTTTCTGCATTGAGGGAACAGACTTTAGCTAAATAGAAGAAAGAAAATAGAGAAAATATCCAGAATGAGAAATTGTGGGAAATGTATATAATGGGCAGAATAAACAAATAAACTGTCTTACTGGAGCAGAGAATGTGGGGCTTGCCTTTTATTTTTTAGTGGCCTCCCAGACCTGCTAAAGTTTTTACATTATTCCCTAGATCAGAATGTTTCCTTTCAAAGCAAATAGCAAAACCAAAATAAGAAAACAAATTGTACAGTATAAGTTTTTATGGAGAATGGCATTGAAACTTGTATAATATCATATATGAAATGAATCGCCAGTCCAGGTTCGATGCATGATACTGGAGGCTTGGGGCTGATGCACTGGGATGACCCAGAGGGATGGTACGGGGAGGGAGGTGGGAGGGGGGTTCAGGATGGGGAACGCATGTATACCCATGGTGGATTCATGTTGATGTGTGGCAAAACCAATACAATATTGTAAAGTAATTAACCTCCAATTAAAATAAATAAATTTATATTAAAAAAAAGTTTTATTGGAAAAAACTAAATAAATTAAATATATATATGTGTGTGTATATGTGTGTGCGCTCAGTCACTCAGTACTACATGGCTCCTCAGAATTCTTTCTAGGTGAACAGTAAATCCTTAAGAAAAGAATCATTATGCAAACTTAAAAAAAATTTGACCATAGAACCACCCCCCTTTTTTTTTTCTAGAAAGCACCTATCACAACTAATCAAGATGAGGAATTTGTACTTTGAATTTGTTCTCTCCAAAATGGTAGCTGTAAGTTACATGTTGCTCTTAAAATTTAAATTAAATTTTTAGTTTTTCAGTCACAGTAGCTACATTCCAAGTGCACAATACTGATATGCCTCTAGTAGGTAAGGTAGTGAATGACACAGATATGGAATATTTCCATCACTGTAGAAAGTTCTATTGGGCAACAGTACTTTATAAAGATTATTATTGCTATTTCTTATTAATTTATTATCATTATTCCTTAATTAAGGTGTTGAATTAAGAAATCTCCATCTGTGGGCATTGTACAGAAGGAAGTTCCTTATACAGGAAATACTTAAGACAGTGTTATAATTCAGATAAGGAGATTGACTCTAAAGGTCATAAATATATATATATAATATTCAATTAAAATGTATAAATGATATAAAGATATGTTATAAACCCTATCTTCAAGGCATATATTTTAGGAAAAAAATACTGCTTTGTGTATAGGTAGTGGAGAAGGCAATGGCACCCCACTCCAGTACTCTTGCCTGGAAAATCCCATGGATGGAGGAGCCTGGTGGGCCGCAGTCCATGGGGTCGCTAAGAGTCAGATACGACTGAGCGACTTGACTTTCACTTTTCACTTTCATGCATTGGAGAAGGAAATGGCAACCCACTCCAGTGTTCTTGCCTGGAGAATCCCAGGGACGGCAGAGCCTGGTGCGCTGCCGTCTATGGGGTCGCACAGAGTCGGACACGACTGAAGCGACTTAGCAGCAGCAGCAGCAGCAATGACCCGGTGGCTCAGAGAGTAAAGAATCAGCCTGCAATGTAGGAGACCTGGGTTTGATCCCTGGATTGGAAAGATCCCCTGGAGAACGGAACAGCTGGTGGCTCAGTGGTAAAGAATCTACCTACAGTGCAGGAGACATAAGAGATGGTTTGATCCCTGGGTCAGGAAGATTCTGGAGGACAGTATGACAACCCATTCCAATATTCTTGGGCTTCCCTTGTGGCTCAGCTGGTAAAGAATCCTCCTGCAACTCGAGAGACGTGGGTTCAGTCCCTGGATTGGGAAGATCCCCTGGAGAAGGGAATGGCTACCCACTCCAGTATCCTGGCCTGGAGAATCCCATGGACTATACAGTCCATGGGGTCACAAAGAACCAGACATGACTGAGAACTTTCACTTCACCCACTCCAATATTCTTGCCTGGAGAATTCCGTGGACAGAGGAACCTGGCAGGCTATAGTCCATGGGGTCACAAAGAGTCGGACACAGCTGAGTAACTTTTACACACAGTGAATATAAAATACACTTTTCAAAAAGTCAAAACCAATTGAGTATTAAAACAGGAACAATTCATTGTAAGGGAATCAAGGATGCAGGGTGCTCAGATAATCGGTAAAATAACTGTAAAGTTGACAACAAGAGACTGGTAATAAATAATTTCAATATATATTTTAAGAACTTTAATGAGAGCTCAAAGCTCCTTACAACTTTCTGCTTGTGTGATATTTTAAATTTCCTGTGTATATCTTATTAATATCATAACTCAGTCCATTTAATTATGAACTTTAAAGTCTTTAGAAACTACTATTTCTGAAGAATTTTATTTTTCTCAAACTCCAACTAAGCTATTTACTTTCAACTTGTGAGTGATAAATTGGAAATTTTATCTGAACTGTTAAACTGATGCATGAGCAATTAAATGAAAATAAGAAGCTTTAAATTTAATAGTTAGAAAAATGTAATAGATCACTGAATAGATATCACTGTACTCATTTATCCAACTGCAACTGTGACACTTTATGAAGTCCCCCCAAAAGCTATTGAGAGTAATATTGAATAGATGAATCTGTAATTATCTCAAGTAAACATTCATATTAAAAAAAAAAAAAACTTTTTTGTTTAATAATGAAGGTTAATTTTCATTAAAATTTAATGATATAGAAGAACATTTTATAATTCTAAAGCAATTGTTCACTGTAATTGATTGGATTATTATATTCCTTAGATTTTAGATGGTTTAAGAATAAATTTGATTTTTAAGAGATATGATGAGCTGGACATCTTTTTGAAACTCTCTTCAAAAACAAATTGTGAAAACTGCCGGCTAGATAATAATAAAAATTTCATCAAATGTTAAATATTCAACATTATTATTAAGGACATAATTGAGACAGAGATTTTTTTCATTGGGTCCTTTAAGAAAAAGACTAAAATAATCAAATTTTGCCCACTAGGAGTTTTCATCTAAATCAGAGATGAGATTCACTGACATGTTTGTGTGTGGTGGTGGGGTATATAAAAATCAGAGTAGGTTAAAGACATGTAATCTGAAAAAAGAAACATACTTGGTATTATACAAATTTCTGTAATAAAAACTAGAAAACACAATTCATCAAAATTTCCTTGTCAGAGAAAAAGCAGAGTGGGGGATGGAAATGGGGGAGGTTATCCCCACTCCCAGAAGATGTGTCCTCTTCAGAGCAGGTTTACGTTAGAAATGGTGGAGAATCATCAACATACATCAACCAGTATCAGCATAGCCAGTTCATACTCAGTGGTAGGTGATAAACAGCAAATATATTTACAACATGGAATCTGTGTTATAATGACCTAACAAATGTTGGGTGGAATAAATTTTTACCTAAATAAGAATTTGGAATTTGTATCTCAGCTCTTTTCCTAACTCAGGCAAATCTCTGAATTTAAAATTACTACATTTCCTCACTGGAAAAAAGAGGAAACTGGATTAAATCTCTAAATCCCCTCTAGCTTTTAAGGTTCCACAATTATAAGTCAGGAAATAAAGCCACAATTCTTACCCCTGTGTCTAAAATAATACCACTTTAAAATTATTAAGGGAAAGATTAGTATCCTTTCAAACATAAATCTAAACAGTTGAAGCAGTTGAAGGAGTTGGAATATCCATCTTGATTACTCTCCTAATTGTAACAGACTGCTACTTAAATGATACATTATTTTAAGAAATGTAGAAATTCTTTCACATAGTGTTCATTATGTGTAACATAGTTTTGTTTATTTCTCCCTCAGTGAGAGTTGAGTGAGGAAGAGGTTAAGGAAATAGGGTACTTTAAACCTTCAGATAGTCCCTAGGGCTCAGACATTTTATGTTGGCACTGGGCCCACAGAGCACTTAGCACAAAACAATTTTGAAGGCACTGTCATGATATTATTTGACACTGGATCTAAGGAAGTTCAGGCAGTTGATCATAGCAGTTTCTACAACAGTATACATGAAATAGACAAACTTTAGCAATAAAAGTTTATTAGAATATTTGATGGTGTGAGAAATATAGGATGTTATATTCAACAAAGCATAACTGAATGCATTTAAAATACAGAGTAGAAGAAAGCTTTGCTGTCTGCTTCTAGTAATATAAAAGACAATGCCAACATTATTGTCCTGAGATTTTAAATTTCCATATTTGTGACCCAGTTGGGAAAACAGAAAAAAAATAATAAACCTTAAAGTATAAAAGATGACGCCAAAATCATTGTCCCCAGATCTTCCGTTTCCATATTTGTGAACCAGTTGTATGTAGTGACAAAGTAATTAGAAATTAGGATCAGATCAGATCAGTCACTCATTCGTGTCCGACTCTTTGCGACCCCATGAATCACAGCACTCCAGGCCTCCCTGTCCATCACCAACTCCCGGAGTTCACTCAGACTCACGTCTATCGAGTCAGTGATGCCATCCAGCCATCTCATCCTCTGTCATCCCCTTCTCCTCCTGCCCCCAATCCCTTACAGCATCAGAGTCTTTTCCAATGAGTCAACTCTTCGCATGAGGTGGCCAAAGGACTGGAGTTTCAGCTTTAGCATCATTCCTTCCAAAGAAATCCCACGGCTGATCTCCTTCCGAATGGACTGATTGGATCTCCTTGCAGTCCAAGGGACTCTCAAGAGTCTTCTCCAACACCACAGTTCAAAAGCATCAATTCTTCGGCGTTCAGCCTTCTTCACAGTCCAACTCCCACATCCATACATGACCACAGGAAAAACCATAGCCTTGACTAGACGAACCT